>NC_056000.1:21031393-21345976 GCF_018446385.1 Zingiber officinale | reverse complement strand
AAAATTGTTTCTACTTGCAAATGATTACATGAGCTACAATATTCCAGGGAGTCTTGTGTTTCACATGGATCTGAGGCTTCAATTGAGGTTGAAAGGAACAGGAGGTTACAAGTTTTTCGTGCACCATTTGAGATGCTGGTTTCCCTGGTATGTTTAATGGAATCATGTTAAAATTTATGGAAACTATGTTTCGGATAGTTATAATTATTTGATTCAATGTTAAACAAGTTGATTTTAACTTCATTAAGTTGCCTGGCCTTTCCTGATTGTGTATGTCCATGATCTATATTTTTTTTTCAGGTCACCTTCCGGGTTGAATATCCAAAAGATTATGAGGAGCTCTCTGAAGAAGATTGCAAGGATTTTAGGCATATCAGATATGGTAAAAATATGAATGTTTGTGAAAGTCATTTCCTTTAGTTGCATCAGTCTTTGAGCCTGCAATCTCTATGATATCTCAAGTCCACATTTTTCGATTATGGTATCTGATTGGGAATTTGAATCAAGCCTAGTTTAGCTTGAGTCTGGAGCTATCAACTTTATTTTTTTTCAACATTGTCTTAGGATTTATCCATTATTCAATGATATGCTATAGGGTAGGTGTTCCATAATTATCTTTTATGATAAGCCCCAGTGGACAGTTTTGTAGAAGCTACTTCTGGTATTTGATGTATCCTTTTTGAGGGATGTAAATGAACTTTTGAAAATCTGAATTCGTTCATGAGTTTCAGTACTATATGAATTATGACATATTTTTGATTGAATACTGTTATTATGGGTTGGATGGCACTAGCTATCATTCTATTTCTTAAGTATGTTTCTCTAGATCATGCTTTAATTTTCTTTTCTGCAGCATTTACATCCATGACAATGTTTTGTTGTACATTAGTTATAAATTGGTATCACGGTTTTCTGGTATCTTTTTCTATGTGGGCTCATTCCATTCCTTATTGTGGCATTGGACCTAAATCATGACTTCTTGAAATGCATTGCCCTTTATTAGGCTGAATCCTAATTGACAGTTTAGACTTGTTTTTTTCATAAATTTCCAGCCTGCAAATTTTGACTGTCTTTTTAGTTTCTTTCATCATATGGAGATAGATTACTTTTTTTTCTTGATATATTTTGTCATTTTTTTGCATTTACATGATGTCATCATCTAGTTTTTTGGGCTAACTAATGCCATTTTTTGTTAGTTGTTAGTGATGTACTAGTTGATGCTACAGTCATTTTGGGAGGTGAGCAGACACTTAAGCTTCTATTCACAAAGCTAGTTCAGGTGATTCTGTTTCCCTTTGCTTTGTTCCTACCTGGCTTGTGCATCTTAGATGTTTATAACTATGTAACCATCTCTCTTCTGATATACTCTACAGAAATTTCATTATATTTACTTTTTTACTATGTTTCATTGAACCAAGGTCTAGCCTTTTCTAATTGTTTATTCTATGTAATACATCCTGGTTTAGAGCATCTCGATACAAATTGATAGTTCGTCCACTGTTACTATTTTGATAAAAAATGCTGATATATGCCGAGGTTTACATTTTTCTTTTGAGCTGAGTTTTAGTGGCTGTAGTGGCTACCTTAATGAGATGGTTTTGGTCATGCCGAAGTGCATATACAAAAAGGGGTGAGATGAAGAAAAATAAAGGTAGACTATTTGGGAGTTATTTTCTTTAACTTAGGTAATTTAATTAGGTCAAATGAGCATAGAAATTTTAAGTTTATCGTAGAATAGAAATTTTAATTTTTATCGTAGAATTCAAACTTCAGAAGTAAAATAAACTTTAAATGAGATGCACAATGGAAAAACCGTTGGACCAGATGATATTCCGATAGAGGTATGGAAGTGCTTAGGGAAACAAGGTATTGAATGACTTACAAAATTATTTAACATGATATTGAAAACGAAAAGAATGCCTGATCAATGGAGGATAAGTACTCTAGTTCCCTTATATAAGAACAAGGGAGACATACAAAATTGTGCAAACTATAGGGGTATTAAACTAATGAGTCATACTATGAAACTTTGGGAAAAAGTAATAGAAAAAAGATTAAGGAAGGAGACCACAGTGATAGAAAATCAATTTGGGTTCATGCTTGGAAGGTCGACAATAGAAGCTATACATTTCCTTAGACAATTAATTGAAAAATATCGGGAGCAAAAACAAGATCTACACATGATATTCATTGACTTAGAAAAAGCTAATGATAGAGTCCCAAGAGAAATTATATGGAGAATTTTAGAAAAGAGAGGTGTTAGCGTAACATATATTGAACTAATTAAGGATATGTATGAGGATGTAACGACCAGAGTAAAGACTTCAGGCGGAGTAACTGAAGCATTTCCAATAAAGATAGGGTTACATCAGGGATCAACCCTAAGTCCCTATCTTTTTACACTAATTATGGATGAACTCACTGCGCACATTCAAGACATAGTACCGTGGTGCATGTTGTTTGCAGATGATATTATTTTGGTAGATGAGACACGTGAAGAGTAAATGCTAAGCTAGAATCTTAGAGGGAAACACTAGAAGGAAAAGGTTTTAAGGTTAGTAGATTAAAGACAGAATATATGGAATTTAAATTTAGCAATATTAGAAGTAATGAAACAATTGTTAAGATAGGAGAGGACGAGTTGCCCGGAACCGAGAGATTTAAATATTTAGGATCATTTTTATAAAATGATGGAGGGATTGAGAGAGACGTCTTACATAGAATACAAGCAGGATGGGTGAAATGGAGGGGAGCGTCGGATGTTTTATGTGACCGTAAAGTACCTCTTAAACTTAAAGGTAAATTCTATAAAATCGCAGTTAGACCTGCTATGTTATATGGAGTTGAATGTTGGGCTATGACTCGAGCACATGAGCATAAGATGAGAGTTGCAGAGATGAGGATGTTAAGGTGGATGTGTGGGCATACGAAGATGGACAAAATAAGAAATGAGAGCATTAGAGAGAAAGCCGAAGTTGCATCTATTGAGGACAAACTCCGAGAGACACGTTTAAGATGGTACGGACATGTATTTAGACGACCAATAAATGCTCCAGTTAGGCGATGTGAAACTATGATAAACATGCATATCAAACGAGGAAGAGGAAGACCAAAAAAGACTTAGTTAGCAACAATAAAATAAGATAAAATTTATTTAAATATAGATGATGATATAATAGGAGATAGAGCTCAATGGCGTAAAAGGATTCATACAGCCGACCCCACCTAGTGGGAAAAGGCTTGGTTGTTGTTGTTGTTGTATTTGGGAGTTACTTTACAGCTCCTTAGTCGAAGAAAGCTGGGTGAAACTTTGATTAAGTCCGCGTAGAACTGGTTGAAGAAGACATTTGATGCGCTTACTTTGTCCTTATCGAGTTGTTTGTAAGCTGATGAAACGAAGGTTTAGAATTTTGACTTGTGCCGAAGTTTCGGTCCCACTGGAATGATACGGTTTCGGCATCGTATGTGCCGTGCCGATACGGTTTCGGTATTTTTTTTATTTGTATATAGTAATTATTAGATAAATATATTTATTGTGTATAATTTAAAAATAAGTCATATATTGATTTTAATATGTTCATTATTAAACAACTTAATATTGTTAGAAAAATAATTAAATATAATTTTTTATAAAAAAAATAATCTATCAATAATTCGAATTAAAATTAATAGATCATAATATGTTACCTTGCTAATACTAAAATGAGTGTGAAAATATTGGTTCTTGTAACATTTTACTTAGGTATAATTCTCCAATGCTCAAATTAAATAATCATAATTATATAAATTAATACAAATATGCTATTTTATATATAATAATTATATAAATGAACTATTTATTCATTTAATTAATTATTAATTTAAATAATATATATTTAAAATAATAAAAAAATATTAATATATCAATTAAATATTAAAACAGTAAAAAATATAAAATAATTAAAAATATATCAGAATATAAATTTTATTTATTAGAATTTTTATATATTTTTTTAGAATTTTTAAATAAAATTTAAAACTTAAAAACAATTTCAGAATATCATTTAATAAAATTTATTATTATTTTTTAAAATTTTAAATATAATTTTTATATTTTATTGAGATAATTTAATTAGGGTTTATGAAAACCTCTTTAAAATATCACACTTAAGTGGGAATGAGAATTGTTTGAATTATACTAATTTTGTATTGTGCCTGAGTGCCCGTGACGCGCCCCGTTGCCGGAGGCATTCAGCGGCACCGAAAGTGTCCACGACGCCTCCGGTGGCATCGGAAGTGTCCGGCGATTCTTCCAGCGGAAGCGTCCTGCTACGCTTCCGGCGGCACCGAAGGCGTCCGTTGACACCTCTGACATCGGAAGCGCCCGGAGACGCATTCGGGACGCCTGCTGCTCGTGACGCGCGCTCGAAACTGTCGCGTGTGGGGTGCCCGTTTCGCTTCCCCAGCAGAATGGTAAAAACCGTCCGTGCCGCTCGGCATGAAACAACATTTCAATCCCTGGATGAAACTATATTGCAAGTTGTGCATTTCATGCAGCATTGTTTCTCAAGTCGTTCTGTGATTGTTATGGAGTTGTACTGACTCATCATAGAGCATGAAGAAGCTCCTTCGTTGAAAGATGTTTATGAGGTTGCCACAAAGGAGAAGCTATTCTGAATCCTTTCTCTTGCCAAAGAATTTATGTTAGTTTTTTTTCTATAATGTTCTTTATTTTTAAAAATAAATGAGACTATAGCAATTTGATAATAAATTAGACTATAATTTTAAAGAAATAGGTTATAAAAGAATAACAAATGTTACTTGAATTTTTTCGTAACACATGTTGAAGCTTGCCGAGTATTGACACGGTATGTTAATTGACATGATACGAGATTTCAAAACATGATATGTACACTATTAATGAAATTGACCACACAAGAAGGCATCAGCCAACTATATTAGGATCATCACAGTTTTCTAGGCAAATGTTGTACCTAATTTGTATGCTTATGTGAACTTATGAACGTATGCAATTTTCCAAATGCCTCTTTTTCTTCTTTCTTTTTATAGGACCTAATTTTTCCGATCTCATTATTTTATATGTTAATCTTGTGAGAAATCATGTATTTGTTAACCATTTTATTTTGAGTAAATAACAGTCTATGACAAATAATAATGATTTGTGTATTTCTTTTTTCCATAATGATATTTGTTTTTTCATTGGATTGTTTATGGTTTAAAAATTATTCTGTAGTAGCTTTTGGTTCTCAACTAGAATGATGTAGTTTTGGTTCTCAAGTATAATTTCTTTGCATTTTTTACTTTTAAAAATAAGATTATAGTTAATTTAATTGATTTTTCGTCATTAAGCATATGATAATGTGAAAAAGCATGTGATAGTTGCAATGGTCAAAATGCTAAGCATGATGAGATAAATTCAAATGGATTTTACTTGTTGAATCCTTTTCCACTGGTTTTAAAATGTCTATATTAATCACTATTCTAAAGATCACCTAGATGGTTGGAATAAAGGATCTTACCCAATCATGGGGAGGAGAAAGAAAGGCGAGAAGAGGCTATAAATTTGGTTATTGTGCGTAAGAAGGAAGCATATCAAAAGAGGTTGAGAAATCTGCAGCAAGCACAAGATGCAGATGTGTCATCTTGTTAGATCTTGGAGAAATCAGATAGGTGAGCTCGGAGGAGCAATCAAGTGAGGAGTCGCATTAAATTTAGATCATGATTTTGAGATGGAACTTATTTTCACGACCTTGGCAGTGTCGCAATAAGGATGTTAGAATGAGTGAAGGGAACCCATTTGATTATATAGCTTTATAATTTCATGTGCTTATAATTATATAACCATATAATTATAATTTATATCTTCATTTATAAACTATAAGCCATATACTATATATAATAATAATGAATTTTTTATAAAAAATTAATGATTATACTCTAGAATTATAATTTTACATAAGTTACTAATTATAGTAACTTTTTTAACTTTATAATCATATAGCTAAATAAAAAATAATTTATTTATTTATATAAGGTTTTTTAAAGATATACTATAGAACTTATTAATTATGTTATATAGTTGGATAATTATAACTTTATACAAGTTATTTAAGTCGTAATATGATATTATAAGTTGTAACTATAATTAGATTGGATGGATATATATATTATTTAATTATAATTCTAAAGTTGCAAAATTATACATAAACGACATGGTACAATATTGAAATGGTACCATTGTGATCAAGTACCAAAACTTTTGCATGACTACTCTCTTCAGTGTTGCTTGTTGATGACTAAGTATGGAAAGCCAATGGATGCTAGATTTCAATACGGATTGTGGATGCTATACTAGAAACAATGCGCTAAATTTAAGAATCATCTAAGGGATTTGTTGTATTAATCTATTAACCTTTTAATAAAAGTTTTTGCTATATTAATCTTTTAACCCTTCAATAAATATTGTGTCTTGGTGAATTAATTCTTGGTTCTTAGTGCTGCATCAGAGTTGTTCATGAATTATTGTTCCCTAAGCTCTCTGCCTTATTCCTTTTAATGTCTGTCACTCGGCTGTCTTGTTATCATTAGATTGTAACTGATGGTGAACCAGATTTTGTCTTCATACGTAATCATTTTTATCAATGATCACCTGGAGTCTTGATTAAGAATGAGGTCCACAAGCTAAGCTAGTAACCGTGCATAAGATTTCAGTTTGATGGTGATCCTGAGGATCCACTGGATCAGCAATCCAGCACTGCTGTATATCACCCATACTGAGAAAAAAATATTTAAAATGATTTGTCATGAATAAAAGCTAATTTTAGAATGTACCTATCGATTTGGTACCATCCTGATGCAGGACCAATTCAATATGACCTCTTGAACTTTAAATGAGTATAACTTTTGACTCGGGACTCAGAATCAGGTTCTGTTAGTGGCCACGAATGCAGAATTCAGAGAACTACATTTGTTACTCGAAACTATAACCTTCATGTTTCGGGCCCAAAATCCACCGTTTAAACACTCATCCAAGCCTCCGAACATATTTTTACTATTTTTGGTAATTTTCATTTTTATGGTATTTAGGGTTATTTTGGTATTTCTTGTATATATGGGTTAAGGTTTGTCTATATCAGCATCTTGTTTTGGTAATTTTGTTTTTTGTTAAGAAATTTTCTTTTATGGAAAGATCTTTTTTCTTTCTTTACAAAATAGGAATTCAGGTTCATATATTAGGATTTCTTTCCTTTATTAGTCTTAGGGTCTAGAGTCTGTATAAACCACCTGTTTAGATGTGTGAGACTTCATCTTCTATTATTAACAATGTTTCCCTTTTTTTTTTTTTGCAAACGACGGGTTTCTCTTTGTTTTTGGAGGTTTCTCTTCTTGTCTTCTCCTCAATTCCGTCTTCTTGTCAGCCACAAGATAATCGATATCTTGTCCGGCATCACATCCTGTCTTGTACTGTATGTACCATACGATACTGCCAGTAAATTGCATTAAAATTGTTATTTCACAGTTCTGAATGTTGCTGTTAAGGATGTAAATGGCTTTCATTAAAGTTAAATGCATTTGATTAGTGACTTTTAAATTATTTGTTTTTCTGAGTTAAACCTTTGAATTTGTTGTTACTTGCTTCTGTTTTAGGCTGTTGGAAGTCACAGAAATGAGGATAGCTTCAATTGGCGTCCAGTGGAGGCTGCTCTATTCTGTATACAAGCAGTAGCCAAGTCAGTCTCAACTCAGGAAGCAGAAGTGTTGCCCCAGGTAGAGTCTCAAATTTAGGCTAGCCAGTAATGGTTCTGTTAATATCTGGCTTTGCTAATTTTTAAAATAAATGTTCTTGTTGGATAAAAGATAATTGAGTTAATTTTTTCCTGATACTCTGTGCACCTTACAAAGTCTTACCATTGTTTCTTGCGTGATGTAGCATGTTTAAAATTCTGAGTTTTTTTTGTACTATATAGGAATGTATGATTTTCTTGGGCAAATACATGATCAAACTTGGTGTGTGAATGGCATAACTGATCATCTAGCTCTAATGTTGTTTTGTAGCTAGATTTGATTAAATACTTTTAATCAAATTTTTTGTGTTTTCCAGATTATGACACTGCTTCCAAAACTTCCTTGTGAACCACATTTGCTACAGACAGGTAACACGCCAACATACTTGTCATTACACATCTTGGTTAAATTATTTTAAAAGCATGCTAGTATGCTTCATGGAGTTTATATTCTCTTTTTTTTTCTAATTTAAATTTTTTATTTCTTCAGTTTGTTCTACTGTTGGAGCATATTCAAAATGGATTGATGTGGCTCCAGTTGAACTATCAATATTGCCACCACTAGTTGGTATTCTGACTAAAGGAATGAGTGCGTCAGAGGATTGTGCAGCAGCTGCTGCTGTTGCATTTAAGTATATATGTGAAGGTAGTATATCATTTATGCCACTTATTTACTATTTTCTAAGGGGAGCTTTGGCGCAACGGTAAAGTTGTTGCTTTGTGACCAAAAGGTCATGGTTTGAATCCGGAAAACAGCCTCTTGCAAAAAGCAGGTAAGACTATGTACAATGGATCCTTCCTCGGGACCCCGCATGCGAGAGTTTCGTGCACGAGGTTGCCCTTTATTTACTATTGTTTGTTTTGATAGAAACAGTGTTTATTTGATGAATTCACTTTTTCATCATTTCTACCTCTACACCATAACTACAATTATAACCAACTAATTAGCTATCACTTCCTATTTTGGAATGCTTTAACTTTATTTTCAGCAGACCTGATAGTTGACATATCATGAATTGCATAGTTGAACATGCATTATTGGAACCTATTCATATTGGTTTAGCTTTTGGTCCCCCTCTATTCCACTGAGCTAATGGCTCTAGGTGCCAGTCCTATATACAGAAATATTTTTCTTTTGTTATTCTTTATTCCTTTTTGATGATTGCTTTTGGTCCAGATTGTAGCAATAAATTTGTTGGATCATTGGATGGCCTTTTCCATATTTACCATATTGCTGTTAGCGGAGACGGAGGATACAAAGTTTCTTCTAATGATTCGATGCATTTGGTTGAAGCATTGAGGTTCTTCACCTTTTCAAGTATATTGTTTATTATAGTTAAAGATCCTGCTTGTTTTAACAGTGATCATATTACAGCGTGGTTATCAAGGAACTTCCACTTGATCATGCCAAGAAAGCATTGGAGTTGGTTTGCGTGCCAATTATTACTCCTTTACAAGTTGGTATTAATCTGTATTTGTTGATATTTAATTTAAGGATTCTTCTGCTGCTAACTTCTGCTTCCTGTTACAATCAGGAGTTCATCAATCAAGGAGAATTGATGAATGAGGTACCAGCACGTCATCTTACAATTCATATTGACAGACTAGCATGCATTTTCAGGTATTGGTTGCTAATCTTGTTTGTGTTAGTGGCCATATTCAGAGTGGTTTATGTTTCATCAAGTCAACTTTTCAGGAATGTTACTCTTCCGGAAATTGTAGCTGAAGCCATCAACCGCTTTTGGCCAATTTTGAAATCTATCTTTGATAAGTAAGGACCAGTACCTAGCTAACTTCTATTACGTAGACAACATATTTTGTAGCCCTATCTCTAGAAGCTAATCCTCATCATTTTTGGTACAGTCGTGGCTGGGACTTGAGAACAATGGAGTCTTTATGCCGGGCCTGTAAATATGCCGTGAGTATTTTATAACTCAGATTTTGGTTTTGCAAGAATAGATATCCTCATAATCGATCATTTTACTGGGATTATATGGTTGCATATGCCATATGTGAGATGCAGATCAAGACTCTGATGGCTAAAATTTGAAAATAGTTGGACAAATAAAGGGTTATAATATGTTGTATTGAGATTGGATAATGATGATGGGATCAGATCGGAGGAATCATCTAAATCAAATTGAAAATAAATTGGAAAAAACATAAAGGAGAACAATAAGAGAAATTATTGAATAATGAAGTTAAATCATAAACTTTAATTCTGAATTAGGCATTAAATTGCCCTTCTACTTTATATTGATCCTCATGAGAAGATTGGCAAGTACCAAGTTTCACCTCCCAATTTTTTCACTTTTTAAGAATCTTCAAATGTTTGAACAATTAATTTTTATGAAAGTTGTACAACCCATATTTGAATTTACAAAATTTACATCCAACATTTTTGTGTCAACAATTATTTTTTATAATCATTGTACAACCCAATATTTGTCTTATTCAAAAAGGATGGTTACTGAAATGTCCAATATGAATTTTTCTAGAATAAATATTTTCACAATGCTTCTTGGGATTATATAGGACAAATCATCTAAATCAAATTAAAAATAAATTGGAAAAAACATAAAGGAGAACAATAAGAGAAATTATTGAATGATGAAGTTAAATATAAACTTGAATCAAGAATTAGGCATTAAATCGTCCTACTTTATATTGATCCTGATGGGAAGAGTGACAAGTATCAAATTTCACCTCCCAATTTTGTCACTTTTTAATAAACTTCAAATGTTTGAACAATTAATTTTTATGAAAGTTGTACAACCCAATATTTGAATTTACAAAAATCACCTCCAACATTTTTACACAACAATTAATTATTATAATTATTGTACAACCCAATATTTGTCTTATTCAAAAAAGGGATGGTTACTGAAATGTCCAGTATGAGTTTTTCTAGAACAAGTATTTTCACAATGCTTCTTGGAATATTAATTTTTTTTGTTTGATGCTTTTATATGGTGTGGTATTTCCCTTCTTTAAATCAATTTAATTCTTTTCTTCTCAACTAATATTAGAGCCAGTCTTCTCTGGTTTTTGGTTTTCTTTTTTCCTTAAGGGGGAGATTATAGGGTTGATGTAATGGATATGACCTTCCCTCTCCCCTCTGTCTTGGTGCCATTCTTCATTCACATTCACATGCCATGGTACCTCCATTATCTCCGCTAACTCTGCTGTGCATGTGTGCAGGGGGCTGCATCACATTTCCCCTACTTGTTTAACTTCTTCCACCATACGAATTTGAGGCCTACTCCCACAGATGGTGAATCCTCCCACTCCCAGAGGAGGCTGCTGGATGGCACCATCCTTTAATGGCACTCAGGCAACTCTATGCTGGAGCTGCAACAGCCCACATTACCCACCTGAACTCATCCCCATTGTTAAACACTCTTGACGTCCTGCTAGATCTGGCTCCACCTTGTACTTTCTGCTGCCAATCTCCTCAAGATTTACATTGCAGCCAAGCAAAGCTGTTGCTTTTGTTTTCTAGTCAGCACTATAACACGCATTTGACATGGACATAGATCTCCGTGCATAGATCTCCAACCCTGCACCAGCTTAGAAGGGAACAGGGAAAACAAATAGAGGGAGAGAGAGGGAAAACAATTGTTTCCCTTGTCTATTTCATGGAACAATAAAAAGTAAAAGAAAGGAAGTATTTGGATCTCTTTCTCACTCTTTATTCCTTCTAAAAGTGGGCAGAAAGAAGTGTTAAAAAGATTGATTAAACCTTGCATTTCTTGTCAATGACAAAATTGTTAGGATATATCATTTTTTTTCCCATTTTATTTTCTCTCCTTTTAAATAAATAGAATGCATAAAATCTATCCCCAATGCTCCTCTTTTCTTCCCCCACTCCTCCCCTCAAGTAGATAGTGTGAATGGAGTACATGAATTTTAGCACAACTATTATACTACCATTCTTATTCCTAATCATTTTTAAGTAATTATGTTGATGATGTAGATAAGAATTCATACATAAAAGACTCAATAAGAGACATTATTTTAATTAATAGTTACCAGCTTAAATGTCCTGGGCCTTTTGTTTCCTTTTGAACGCCTAAACAATTTTAAAGGTTGAAAATTTTGTGATTATTGTAGTGAGCTGCAGTTGATTTTCTTTGTTAGTGTTTTTTGTTCCTCGTATTTATTTGTTGGTCTACCTTCAATTTATTTAGACTCTAACAGGATTAAAGGTTTTCCCTTCTTTTTCAAATTGGTATCATTTACGCGAAAGCCTATTGACCCTTTCCAATGTTCCTTGCCATTTATCGCCCTCCACTACCACAGTGCGTTGCGTGTTTTCACAATACAAATGGGCTTCCATGTCCACAATTTCTTTGGCACAGAAGAATGCACAACATTAACAGTTTGCACGATGCATGCATTACAATAATCTTGTGCTTGTGACACTGCCCACAAGAAAAGTCGATGAGATGGCAACGGTATGTGAGTACGGAAAAGGGGGAAGACCATATATGGTTTGGAAAGCTGCATTACAATAATGTAACAGCTGATTGGGCTGAAGTTGAACAACAAATTGCAGGCTGAACTTGAACGTTATAAAATAAAGCGGCAAAGGGATCATGCTAAGTTTTGTGAACAAAAATCAAAAAGCTTAAGTGAAGGTTGATAACAGTTCGATATTTGTTTTTTTTTTTAAATTGTATTGTTATTGTTTTACATACAAGATTTTGTCTTCTTGTTCTTAGTACAAGCGATGGTTTTCCCACCTCCGGAAAGGAAAGGAGAAAGATAGTGGCATTTGGGTGATGACTCATCGAACTAATCATAGACAGTGCAATAGAAACCAAGGGTTCGCAACCATATAAAAAGAAAAGTATTAACCGTGTTTATTTCATATTGTTGTTTGTTCATGTATTTGCTGTGCAACTAACAACTAACCAAGCAAGGACCTGAAGCTGTTCACTTCCCTCTAGCTTGTTCAGCAATCCTATCACAAACTTGTCAAGGAATAAATAATTTTAATATTTTTTATTCCATTTATACTCTGTACACTAAATTTGTAACTGTCATTGTTGGTTGTAGGTTTGCTGTTGGTGTATCCTAGTACCTATCATTTTCATCTTGTCTGATAATTAAGCTTTTCCTGTCTTGAAGGTGCGAACCTGTGGAAGATTTATGGTGATTACCATAGGTTCTATGCTGGAAGAGGTCCAACTCTTGTATCAACAACATAATCAATCTTGCTTCCTTTATTTATCAAGTGAAGTCATAAAGGTTTTTTTTATTTTTTTGCATGGCATTATATGTTGTTCACTTCCTGTTTTCTCTACTTATGTTTGTATTTACCTACAGATGTTTGGATCAGATCCCTCTTGTGCTAATTATCTTAGAAGTTTAATTGAGGTCCTTTTTATACATACAACCAAGCTTCTCAGGACGATACAGGTATTAGTTGTTTTGATTACCTTCTATTATTAGACACTTCCAAGGTTATTTCTTTCTTCTATCTAATGATTTAATATGCTAAAATTGTCCTTGGTTTACGTGTAGGACTTCACTGCTAGACCAGACATTGCAGATGACTGTTTTTTGTTAGCTTCAAGATGCATACGATATTGCCCAGATTTGTTTGTCCCTTCTTCTTCATTTTTATCGCTGATTGACTGCTCGATGATTGGAATCACTATACAACACAGGTAATATGTGCTTCCTCGTATATGTGAGTCTTTTTTTTTAACTCAATTCTCATTATCTAGTGTTATCTTAAAGAAGGATATATGTCTTAATTGACCATAGAGCTGAAGCTTGATGTGCAAAGTGGAATTTCTCATTTCTGGTTCTCTAATTTCTTAGAAACTTGCAAGGATGCAAAACTGATGAGTGCTACAAAATCACATTGCCCTTTCAATTTAAGAGTCCTATTATACCATTTACAAACCCTTCCAAGTTGTACGCACAAAACATGTTCTTTTAAGGATGCTTTCATTTGATCAGTCAATGAAGCTTTTTTCTACTTTCAATATTTATCATTTTGCCTTCTAGTTCCTAAATCAGTCTTGTTTACTGTATATAATGATTGTCGTGCTCTCACAAAAAAAGAAAGCAAAGCGGTACAAAATGGTTAAAAGACTAGAAGAAGTAAGGTTAAATATAGTGGACAAGTGTATTGTAGTTTCTTGGTCATTTGTGGAATATAATTAAAACAAATATGAAAGGATATGGTGTTGTAAGAGGCAAGCTGATTAGATAACTCTAGGTGAAATACTCCCCACCCATAGGCTTCTCATGTATCATAATATTCGTATAAGTGGGGGCCCATTTTTGTTTTTTGTATGCCATTTTGAGATGATTTCCGACAATGAAAATTAGAAGTTGAGCAAAAAGAACTGGCAGGGGATGGGTGAAATTGTTTTGCATTTGTTTATGTGATAAAAAAATACCTCAAAATTTTGTATAATTATACGACTAAGATGCTGGAAAGATCATGGGATGATGAAAGACAACTTTGTGCTTTGTTTCCTTTGAGGAAGTAATCAAATTTCTCTAATTTATTTGCTTTGATTTCCAGGGATGCTTGCAAGTCCATATTGAACTTTTTGTCAGATGTCTTTGATCTTGCAAACTCCTCTGCTGGAGAAGTCTACCGCCCTATAATCAATAATATTTTAGTTCCTCGTGGTGCTACTCTTACCCGTATTTTAATTGCATCTTTAGCTGGAGCGCTTCCATCTTCTCGATTGGAGGAGGTATAATTGCTGTGTAGTTCATTTGGAGAGAAATTATAATCAACAGTTTTGCTAAGGTTGTATTTTTTCTTCCGTGCTCTCTTACACAGGTTACATATGTACTGTTGTCCTTAACTAGGACATACGGTGTCAAGGTGTTAGTGTGGGCAAAAGAGAGCATATCACTTGTTCCCCATACAGCGCTCACAGAGGCTGAATGTTCAAGTTTTCTGAAAACTCTATCAGAAGTTGCATCTGGATCAGATACTTCTGCCCTTGCCAACACACTTGAAGAGCTTTCAGATGTTTGCCGTCGCAATAGGGCAGTTCAAGATATTGTCCAAGGAGCTCTAAGACCACTCGACTTGAACTTTACAACTGTGTCCTAGATTCTCAAATGATATCCCAATTCCATCTTATTCTTCTACAAATATGGATATTGAAGCTACGTGATCCTTATTGCTGTGTGATTATGGTAAGAGATTTTGATTCTTCTGTGCGAGTATAAATGAGCTTATCCAATCTTGAGTCGTCTCCTTTTCCTTTTCATAAAGGAGCAGCTCGTTTAGGGAACTGTAAATTTTCTAGCAGTATTTATGTTCAATGTACATTTGCTCGTATCCGTTGATATTTTAGATATAGACAAATCATTGTGTGATGCAACAACATTTTTCATGTATATGTTCTTATACACTAATGTGAATCATCCATTTTTCTGTGTGAATTAAGCCAACGCTGTATGTCTACCTCTCCCATGCAGATATGATGTTAGTAGCCGAATGGCCCTATGGATGTAGTTGATAGTTGAGTTGGTATTCGGATGATAGAATTTTATTACATAAGTAAAGATTGAATCTCTTGAGATTTATTCCTGTAGGACGTGTTTGGTTCGTGGTTATCCACAACTACCATGTGTTTGGTTTGAGATTTTTTTGGATTTCGAAGTTTTCCTCGATTTTGAAACGTCAATACACGTCATCAATGGGGGGATCTAACCCAAAATCCGAATACCTTCGGCTGTTTTGGTTTTTCTCGATTTCGGAGGTTAAGAAAATTTCTTTTTGAAATTACCCTTGATGCAATCTGACCAGAGCACGGAGGTGGCTGTAGGCGGCAGCAATAGGTGTCGGCTTGGGTCAGTGGGTGGCAGCAGGTGTTGCCGAAGGTGGCAGCAAATTGTCGGATGGCGGCAGCGAGCAGCTGGCAGCGAGAGGTGTCGCTGAAGATGGCAGCAGGTGTCGATGGATAGCAGCAGGTGTCGTTGAAGATGGCATCAGATCCCCGGTGGTGGTAGCGAGAGGCGGGCAGCGGTCAATGGGCAAAGGTCGGTGGTGGGCGGTGGGCGGTGGGCATTGGGAAACGGGCGGATGGAGAGGTGTCGTTGAAGATGGCAGCAGGTGTCGATGGATAGCAGCAGGTGTCGTTGAAGATGGCATCAGATCCCCGGTGGTGGTAGCGAGAGGCGGGCAGCGGTCAATGGGCAAAGGTCGGTGGTGGGCGGTGGGCATTGGGAAACGGGCGGATGGAGAGGTGTCGTTGAAGATGGCAGCAGGTGTCGATGGATAGCAGCAGGTGTCGTTGAAGATGGCATCAGATCCCCGGTGGTGGTAGCGAGAGGCGGGCAGCGGTCAATGGGCAAAGGTCGGTGGTGGGCGGTGGGCATTGGGAAACGGGCGGATGGTGGGTAGCTCACCGCCGGTAGGCAGTGGGAGACGGGAGGATGGTGGGTACTGGGTAGTGAAAGCAGTCCACAGCGGTTGGCAATGGGAGGAAGAATAACCAACGTTTTTTTTTAAACTTTACTATTTTAATTAAAACGTTTCTATTTTAATTAAAACTTTATTAAATTAAAACAAATTATAAGTAAAACTTTAGTAAATTATTTAAACAGATTATAAAATAAAAAGGAAATATTATCTAATTTTATTTATTTATATTATTAAATATTAATAATATTAATTTAATTTATTTTTTAAAAAAATTAATCAAATACCAAATTGATTTAGTTATAAATATGATAATTGAAACCAAACATCTCTTTCGATATCATGATTTATTTCCATGTATAGTAGAGGAGCACCTAGGATAAGCATTATTATTATTGTTATTATTATTATTATTATTATTATTATTATTTGCATGTTAGTAGACAAAATCAATAATAATAATAATTATTATTATTATTTGCATGTTAGTAACCAAATGATTTTGTCGATGTGTGTTTGCACTACGTGGGCATCTCTTTTTATACTGCTTTTGCTATTAGGAATGTCAGATGAAGAATATGCTACTAATTGCATTTTACAGGAAATTTAATGAAATCCAATAAGAAATCTTTCTTATGGATATGGTCGTCCATTCATTATCTTTCCTCGGCAAGTCGCCATCTTCAATCGTTTATAAGTTTTCCCCTGCAGTAACGGACAGGTCCAAATATGAAATGGATCGAGTCCGACAAAACCCATCAAATTTTGTGACAAACCTAGCTTTCTTCTTATGATCGAACTGAGCTTTTTTCAGCCAATCGGTAATGCTAGCACAACCTGAGCCGCCGTACCAAGCGTGACCCAATGTGCTCAACCAGCTTCTTTAGACGATTATTTCACTTGTATTGGTAGTTTAGTTAAACTAACCACACAATAAAAAAAAATGGAATATTTTAGTCCAACTTTCCCCAAAATTACTAAATAAATCTAAAAAAGTTCTCATCTGAACATGCTATAACTTTCACTCTCAACTTTCAATTCTCACATTCTGATACTCAATACTCATTCCTAAAATTTTATCATTCGCTAATCTCTCTATTTTTTTTTCCATTTTATTTTAGTATTATAACATCTCTTTAATGGTTATGGATTACCATCGTAGTCATAAGCACATCACCATTATGACAAACTCTTGGCACAGAGCTAACATTTTAATTTTTTATTGTAAAATCAAAAAAAAATATAGACTCAATGCAAACTCAGGAAGTAATAATCATATTGCATAGATAAACCTCAGTAAAATTAAGTACATAACTCTCACGCACTTGTGGCAAAATCCTACCTCAAAACCGGGGACGCACAAAGCTATGGATCAACGATAGTATGACGCCATAATATAGAGTGTGATCGCAGTTGTAAGGGTAACAAATGACTCCTGCAAATTAGAAGAAGGACCAATCAATCATGTTAAGCATCTGAGATGTAGTCTTCTTATCTTCCTTCTAACTGAAATACAATAAGCAAGTTTGACTTAAAACTAAATGAAATTTCCAGTAAAGCCTCGATAAAAAAAAACACATACACGCATGTAATGATCCAGTGAAATAGGTATAGTTTATTAAGCAACTAACAACCTAAAACAGGTGTCGATGGTGCTCATTTCTACTAAAACTTAATTTCTTGTACATTTTTTCGATGTCTTAAAAAGTGATGATCTTCTGGAGAAACTGGCTAGATAATCTTCAAGAACCTGTGCATTATTCCAAAATGTGCGCATCAGTGTCGTTAAATTATGTCGAGATTACTTGTATTGTGCCCAGATATTGTCAATGAAGGAACCACTTGCGGCAAAGGGTGTGCCTTATGGAGTAAAATTTAAAGATAAGTTATAATTTATATAAACCCGATAAACCAGCCTATTTGACAATCACAGAAACAATGTAAATGCGGTAAAATACAATACCTGGATTTGTTATAGATAAACAAAGGAATAGAGCGGCGAAAAACTCAATGATTAAGAAGTCCAGTGTATCCCTGTAAGAAAATGGTGGAATAAACAAAATGGTCCATATGAAATCAAGATGAAAAAAGAGTGAATCTGCTAAAGAATCATTTCCCCTTTTTGTCATACAAAAGGATGACAGCATCGAAAACCAATAGGAGAAGACGAAGTATCCATTTCCATGCATGATCCCTTACCTTCATCCTGTATATTCCCCACTGCAATGATGCAACTAATATGACTACAACACTGGTTCCTCATTATTTCAAAAAGAATTCCACAAAATATAATTTCTTACTTAGCATCAAAACAGAAAGAAAAAAGTTAAAGAATAAAGAATATAGTACTTGTGAATATGTTTCTCCATTACTTCTTTGTTCTCCATTACCAAAATTCATTACTAAAACAGCAGTTTGATTACTTTAAGTTTACTTCCAAGAGGTGCATCTAAATATGACTCACATTTAGTGTAGGCGATACTGTGGTTCAAACCTTTCCAACTTCTCAAATATTCTTGAGAAAACAAAAGCTAGAAATTGCAATGGTTCCATTCAGCATTCTGTTGGATCAAGCGCCCAGATACTCTGCAAAAGAAATATAAAAAAGACCAATTTACTTTCTTTATGGTTCCTATAATATGAATCAAAGATATCCATAAATCATCTGTTCAAGAGCATAATTATCTTGATACTAGAGAATCACATCGTACATAGAACAGAGATCCTGCTCTAACGTATCCATTCTCACCAGATATTACACCTTGTAAGACAAAGATATCAAATCACATGATCCCTAGGTTATACCCATGATTAAATTGTGATAGTTGATGTGATTTTCTGAATAGATACATAAAAGGTTTAGCGCAATTCATGGAAAGCAAACATTCAGAATTGGGAAAATCATCTATGAGAATGTCATGTATGGTAGTTATTTTATTGAGGACCTGAATCTGATTTACCATGTCATGTGATAACTTAACTTTCGGCTATGCGCTGAGGGTGAGACCTGAACACAAGAACCATATGAACCATCATGAAGATTTGAGGTTCTATATGCATGGATTGATGTTTGTAAGGATGAACAAGTTTGCGAGAGAGTTGTAGGATGAAAAAAAAAAGTAGTAGGGTCACAATATTAACTCTTGAAACCAGGAATTAATATTGGATGAGAGATGAAGATGACAGATGAGGTTGATTAAAGCTCTGACATCTACTTGAGAGAAAAGACACTGGAAATGGTACAAAGGGTGCCTAGTCATTTTTTTTCAATGTTACGCAATTGATGAAAAATCTTACAGAAATAAATACAGAGATTAGAGTTCTATTCATTTGCCAAAGAAAAAAAAAAACTGTGAGCTAATTGTCGATCATTTTACTCAAAGAGAATGGGATGTTAGGAGCGACAGATTGTATATCTAATCTCATCTTAAATAATACACAAATCCAAAAGGATGATGCCATCATTTTTTAGCAAACTACTCCTTTGTAACTACATTCTCACCTTTTCTTTAAATTAAAACTATTCATCGAGAAGGGGTAAAATAGCTGATACTGGCACTTTTTATGATGGTGGAAGAAAGGAGAAGTGAGTGGGTTCTACAATAGAGGAGGAAGAAAATTAAGGTTTAATCAGGGATGAACAGAAGGAAAATTTGAATTTATGATAACAGCAAGCATTGAAGAAGAATTATGGCACTCTAAAGAGAAGCAGAGAAAGAAAATGAGTTTATGTTGGTGTCAAAAGAAGGGAAGATTAGTGTTTCAATTCAAACCGATGTTCTGGAAATTCCCTTCTTTCTACTTTTTTTTTTTAACTGAACAGCAGGTGAAGCAAAATCTTACTAACATAAAAAATCAAAATGCATTACCTTGTTTCCAATAGCTCCCTCTATGAATATGGAAATGTTTCTCCACTGAAGTGTAAGTAACTTTCAAACCACATCAGGCTCAGCTATTTGACCCAATTTGTTACTGTTGCTCACTTTCCTGAGTCCAAGCTGATGCAAGTTATTTGAGACAAATCATATTACTATTACCACAGACATAAAGAGATCTAATATTTTTATAAAATTCTACTTTGATATTATGGAAATATTAGACACTTCAAAAAGTTCTTCTGGGTTTAGTAGGCTTTTCGTCTGGAGTCATAACCAAGTAGTAACATGAAGAAAAGAGTCTCTTGTAAGTAGAAAACATCAGAATATTTAAATTCAGGAGTTTGAGGTATTCATAATCTTACAAAGACTGCAGAGATAAGCTATTGGTCATATCCTTAACAATGGAGATTTGGAGTACCTGCAAACAGAAGCATCATAGATTAGAATACACCAACATCCAACAATAAGCAAATGGGCATCAAAGTACAAGAGAGAGAAGTACAACTTAACAAAAGATGCATATCTGCATTATTCCCATTTAGAGACAGAAATGTAGATCATTTATAAGCAGAATAGCAACACAGTATACAAGTAGGAGAGTCATAGTACAATGTCATCAGGCAGTCATAATGTTACTAGTCAGAGTGAATCTATATATGACCGCAAATGATGAGATGTAATTTCAATGGTGGTCTCACAGCCATATCTCGCAGTGATGCGTGCTAATTAATCTGTAAAATAGCCAATGGTTATGAAAAAAAGGAAACAATGTTTATGAGTTGCTCTTCCTTCGTTGAATCAATAATACACCTCATTTGACCAAATATAAAATAAATTTCTCTGGAGAGAGAGAGAGAGAGAGAGAGATGAGAATGATTCCAATAGTTCAAACCAGTCTATGAAGTTAAGTGAACTGAAACTATTGGTATAAAAAGTTTATATATCCTCGATATCACAAGGAGCAAGGAACCTAAATTTCTATCAGATTGCTCCTTTCATTGGAAATAGAAATAGGGTCCTTGCAAAATGAAAAAAATTTTCTCAATCGAGCAAGATCATGAACCATATTAGAATAAAAAGCATATACCCTTTACTATGTGCATAATCTAAGAGAGAGTACCTTGGTCCCCATGGTACTATGGGCTGTTATCAGCATAGCAGTGTCCTTTGACACCTGAATTAGGGAATAATGACAAGCAAAAAAGTTTCAATGGATGAAGCTAAAACAAACAAAACTGTATTGACAACGACTATTCTCAGAAATATCATAATCAGCCAAATTTTTTAAAAAGAAATTAAGATGGAAAAAAAATAATTGCTGGTTGTGCCTTCATTAAATACATATATAAAATAGAAGGAAATGAATCAAATGATCACACCTTTTAGTACATTCAAAAACAAAATTACATGTAAAAAACAATCCGCTGGTATCATTAAGGCTCAAAAGAATGAGTGGGAAATAAACATATGAAAAGAATAATCTCAAAATGCTCCAAATGTTACATGCAAATTTGCACAGGTAATATTTTTCATTCATTCTAAGTTCCTTTCCTTTTCTATCTGAAATAAACACAAGGACAATCATTTTTTCTACTTGCTTCTCTTCAGTTTTATATCTCTCCACACCAATCAATGTCTCGGTTCATCTGTCATCTTAAACTCCCATGTATACACAATAAAAATGTGAGACAACAATTTATATGACTAAAACAGGCATTAGAATGTCACTACACCTAAAAAGTAGCAGAAATATCACATACATATACTTGGGAAGGTAAAACATTTGTATCATCTGAAAAACTAAGTGCAAATAAGCTCCTCCTAACCGCACAACCCACAGATGTTATTTATCTGTCATGTCATGAGTATTCTGTACTGTTTCATTGTTATATGCTTCGTGCTAAAATTTCATCCAATTTTAGCATGGGTGTAAATATATAACCTTCAAATACCATCACAGTTAAAATACAACAAAGAAAACTGTTCACAATTAAAAAGTACACAACAAGAACAAGTGTTCAATGGATATTCATAACATACTGTCAATATATTGATTATAATTATTCCATTGAATTTACATTATTGCAAACTAGAAAGATCACTTAAACAGTAACAAATATCTTAACTATTGGGACAATTCTGCACAATGAAAATGAAGAAGAAAATGTGAAAATAAGTTGTCAAGTATTAACTTAAATGATCCAAATGTCAAACCTTTGCTTCCTGTTCTGTAATTGTGACATCATAGTCCTATCATATGCTTTTCTAACTGATACAACAAATAACCGATCATTTATCATATAAGCTCAATAAAAAAAAAAAGAGCTAAGCGAATAAATACAAACAACAAACACAAGATAAATAGCTACAAAAACAAGACCAGTGGGCATAAAACGTTTACAACTATTGTCAATGTAATAACCTTGGCAACATATAGCAGTCTCCTTTCTCATCCTTGCGCTTTCTTGTATACTACCTTTATGGTATCAAATCCTTCTATTGAACTAACACCAATAACCTACAGAATACAAGCCGAAACAATAAAACAAATAGTTCATTAAAGAAAATAATGATGGAAAAGGATATATACTACCTCCTTATGGGTTTCATCACTGCTCCCTTATGTACTCCCTGAGTTGATGAAATATACACACTACTAATTTACTCATTGGCTTCCTAAAGAACCTGCCCATTGACAGAAAACAAAATGGTGGATCACTACGATAGAACACAAGTCCTATTTCAGGAAATTTAAACTGGAAGATGGAAGAAGAAGGAGATCAGAGAGTTGACATCTAAATGTCAAGACTATTATTTCATTAATTTGATTAACGCACAAAACAGACCCGATTATTCCTATACATCCAATGGTTTGCCTTCTCCACAATAAACAACTAAATCCTTTTTTTTTTTAAAACATTTAGTGATAAAATAAAATTAATTTAGGTAAAAAATTCAATTGAAACTCTGATTGAAGGGATTTAAATTAATTCTTTTCTTATCCTAACTCTTAGTGCCTGTTTCAAACAACCTAGTATACAAGATTATTTAACAATAAATTTATGAGTTTCCATTCTACTATTTGTGGCCGTAGGATTCTTGTTGTTGCAGACCACTGAACGCCAACAGTCTCTATCCAACAGATACAGTTACCATGGCAATCTCTTTTGAAACATTGATGAAGAAAATGGCTTGATGGTCTTCTTCTAAGAAGATGTAGGAATGGAGACTTACTTCAGATCAAGTAAGTGGAAGATTATATCTCACATCAAATCTTCACATTGTAGCAATGGTCAGGGGTGTCAGGAGTTCATTTAAGATCATTTGTTAGTGAGATCATCACTTGTGTTAACTCACTGTTATTTAAGTACTACTAAATGTTGTGAAGACCATCAATAAAGTTTCTCCCATGATAGATCCCCAGCGTGGTGAACAAATTATTGATGTTCGCAAAGATTATCTCTCCACCTTGAGATCATAGATTGCGATGGAAGCATAAAACTTTAAACTCTTAAATCCACTTGGCATGGTTTGTTTTCGAAAATTCCAATTCCGGCTACGTAAAGGAAAAGATGTTGTTCAGAATCTTCTGACGGATTCTTCCTATTGTTTTTGTTGGAAATGTCATGACCCATAAACCATCATCACAGCTTTGGTGTGTCATTCATTTAGCAGGGCTTGAGTTTGAGTTGTTGGTTGTTTGGGACTTCTACAAATGCTAGGATGGTTATTGCTAAGAGTTTTAAGTTCCACAATTTTGGTTTCAAACAACTGCCCACCTTTCATCTAGATTAAACCATTGTGATAGTGTTGGAATCGATTTTTATATGAAGTTGAATTAGATCATTCTCAAATTCTTTGTTGTGTAATTTTTTCTTAAGCTTGTTTATCATAGAAAGGTAGTCTCTCGAACAGGAGAAAACATGGCACTCTGGTGTTTGACCATGCAGTCACTAGCCGCCAATGGATGAAGTCTAGCAATGATGGTGGTGGAGGGCAACATATCTTGACATGAAGAAAACTTAACTTTAGAGGGATGTTACAATTAAAAGTGGTAGTGACAATAAAAGGGGCATATATCCACATGCCCTCAAACATTTTTATATGCATGTGAAACAATAAATTTTGAAATGCAAATAAAGTTTCTAAATCGATTAGATAAAGTTCTATGATCATGAACAATAACTTTAATCGATTACTACCTTTAAACAATCAATTTAAAACTTTTGCAAAAAAATTAAAAACTTCTAAGATAAAAAAATTAAGCAATATGGTGTATCGAATTGATGATTGAGGACATGACTATAATCGGGAGAATTAGACAAGCACATGATCTTGTTCCATGTCATTCGAGACTCTTAGATCCATCAACGATTTCGATCAAAGAGTGGCTTGAGAGTGGCGAAGTAGACCTGAGAGCTCGAGACGTATAATAAGTCGTATGTATAGTCTGGTTCTTGATCATATTCATCTCACCTCGAACATATGTGCTTTCGTCTATTTCTCTTGATTATATCCTAAGCCCCTCGAACATCAGTGATCTGTCACGAGGTTGATGAGCAATGAGGATGTGGCTCCCTCTAGATCTTGGTGCTCACGTGAACACACTGTAAGCCAAAGCCCGGGAGGGGTGTCCCCGGCCCGGCAGCCCTCAAGCCTTTCAGGTCGAGGCGAGAAATAGATGAAGTGTGAGAGATCGAGACGTGCGTACCTCGGTGAGAAAAGAATGGAGGCCTTATATAGAACTATCGAAAAGGCCGGGCCGTCAGTGGAAAGCGATCATACACTGGAGCCGGCCACGGAAGTATGGGCTGTGGGAAGGCGTATGAGGCTGTCTGCTCTTTATCACCTCTGATGTGTGAGTCTTCCATCGTCTGATCTTGTATGCAGCACAATACATCAGACCCATCTCGACATCCAGTATCAAAGGAGCAATGGCCGTGGCTCGGCTACCTTTATTACCCTCGCCCTTATCTTGGCGAGCGGACCACGGCTACGACCGCCGATCCGGCCGGTGGGCTCCACTTTCGTCGCCGATCCTCCACCTTGGCGTCGGAAACGAGCCCGTGGATGGGTTATCTCTAACTCGGACCGTTCTGGCTGAAAATGACTTGGTAGTCACTTAAATTTTGGGACCCGCGCCAGTCATTTATTCTTCACCGGGATCACTTGCCTTCCCTTGAGTCTAGTGAAGGGAGGCGGTGGTCCGTGGCTGAACTATGTGTCGTGATCGCTGGGTGCTTTCATAATATCCACAGGCGTTCGGCCCATACGCGGTCGGTAGCTCGGCTCTTAGTTATGGTTGTGTAGCATCGCTCGGCGTGGATGTTTGCTTGTCTAAATCTTCTCGAAAATCACATGAATCCTCTTCGTTAAAGGCGAGAAGCGTCTCTTGCCGGTATAGGCGCGTTAATTGCGCTTGGTAATGACGCCAGCGTGTAAACCGTTGTGTGGTAGTAGCGTCGCTTCTGATGGGGCGCCCGGTTTAAAATGGGCGGCCCAGATGGCGTCCTTATACTGTCGTGACTGGATCCCGACGGCGGATAGCAAACTCGGTAGTATAAAGCCTCCGTCTCCTTCCTTCGCCGCGTATTAGCATGCGTTGCCCTCTGCTTCTTCCTCTGCCGTGACCTCAAGCGATCCAGTTCTTGTTTTGGCGGCTACCGTCTCACCGGTGATCCTTTCCGTCCGTTTCGTGAGTCTTCTCCCTTCGTTTACAAGGTCTTCCCAACTTGTTTTGCCTCTTTTGCTCCCATTCCTTGATTCTCGCTATCTTTTGCTTCTTGAGATGTGAGCTCCTCGAACCATTGTTGGTGGCCTTAGTATCGACCGTGGAAGTCGGTTTGATGAGGAGGTGCTCGGCGCCTTGCTCGGACGTATGGGATTCGATAACTATGAAATAGTTGTGGCAGCCATTGACCGGCCCCCGTCGGCACGTTTGTTTTCTAGACCAGTTCAGGCGACCTTAGATTTCTACCCGTCCCTTTATTTTAGAGGTTTGTAACTATTTTTCGCCCACTCGGCTGACTTGTCGAATTCCTTTAAATTTCTGAGCGGGGTAGTAGTCCTCTTTAAGCTACACGGTATCCCTCTTGACCCCAAAATATTCCCTTCTTTTCTACCCTAAACAATCCAGAAGGCACTTTATCTTCAGTAGAATAGGCTTTAGATTTTGATAATATACCGACCTCAGCCAAACTTTGGAAGGTTTTCTTCTACGTCAGACTTCGTGACATTCGAACGAATGGCGGACATTCAAACAGGAGCTAGTTCGAGCAACCGGCTATCTTAAATGCGTGCGGATTATCGGTCAGCGATACAAGATCGACCGATTGCTTCTCGAGGGTGTTGTATTTGGATTGTCTCGTTCGGTAATCTCCTTCCGCATGAGTAAGTTCTTTACTCTTAGTCTTTTTGTCTAATTGATTTTAATTTCTTTTCCTTAGTCATGTGGCGCTCGAAGGCTACCGCTCATTTGAAATTAAAGTCGTGGAAATTAGGCACCACGAAAAAGGCTCGCCCAGTCATCCCGGCCCGGCGGATCACGGGAGAGGCGCGGTCGCCCACAAGCGAAGTGCCCATCCGCCAGCGGAGGTTGAGGCGGATCCATTCCTCGGCCCGTGGTGGCGTCCCAGTCGGAGATCCACCATTGGAGTTGGCGGAAGCGTCGAAGACTCCCGACCTTCCACCGAGCCGCGCCACGCCTAACCCGGCCCCGCTCGCCGCCATCCCGAGCGGGACCCCGTCGCCGCGCCCGCCCCTCGGCTCTCCCCGGACTCGCAGCTTCGTCGGTTGGGTGAAACTTCCACCGTAGAGTCCTCGGGGCGGCGCGGCGAAGAAACTCCCGGCCGTGGGACCATCAGACTACCCTCCGTTCCCCGGAGGAATATTCTTGTCTGATCGGCCCTCGAGCCTGTTCACGAAATAACCTTATGCGGGTCCGCTTCCATGAGCTTTGAGACCTTGTGATTCAAGTGGCCCTCGTGGCCCAGTAGCTCGGCGTGACAACGTCTGACCAGACCCTCGGTAAATTCATTTTCTTCCCGCATTACTCTTGTTTGGTCTGATTTCATTATTTCCCTTACGGTTGGGCTGAGCAAATCGCCACTGCCATATGGCCAGTGGAGGAGCTCTGGAAAAACTCCAGGTGTCGGGAGGTCAGTCTGGCTGCGAGAGAAACAAGCCTAGGGCGAGCAGGAAGAGTCTGGCACAGCTACAGGTGGCTCGGCTAGAGGATCAGTCGAGAAGCGGGCGGATGCAAACGCTTCTTGCGGAAGAAGCGGGGTGGCCGATTTGGACAGATGAAAGTAGATGTCAGTGCTAGATCAGCGATCGAGGATCTGGAGGCTCGGTGAGCAGCGAGCAGGAGGACCGTTCAGAGCCCTGGAGGTGGACTTGAGGCATCGAGATACCTTAGCCGCTTCCGGCACTCAAAAATATAAGGAGGAGAGGAGACCGCTGGCGGAATACCTCCGCTCGGGAGGAGGTTCAGTAAATTCGGCGACGTCTCTTACTTTCGCCGGAAGCGGTCGAGGTCACCATAGCGTGCTTGAAGAAGGGTGGCCACCTTCAGGAATCGTATTCCGCCTCCAGGCTGGCGGCCATGATTGATATCCGGGGCCTTCTTTAATTAAGACCGGGTGAGCGAGTTCTTTCAGTGCTTTACATTTCATCGCTCGGTGGATCAAAAATTTTCATGCGTGTCGTTCGGCCTCCTTATGTTCCTTTGCTTGCATTTTTGTTTGCCCTTCGTTGTCTCGTTTAGTGTGTTGCTACTTATTCGTAGAATCGGTTGGACTCCTAGCTTCCTACTAAGCGGCCGATCGGGTTAATCGATTGACTTGTTTCCTCGAGAATCGTTTAGCGCTTTATGCTAATTGCCTTGATGAATCAAGTGTTGGCGGCCCGGCCGATCGTATGTCGATCTGGTACTTGCGAGCGATCGTGATCGGTGCGGCTCTCGATCTTTGCGGCGGTGCTCGTCGGCGCGGATTTATAGCGATCGGTAGCGGCTCTCGATCTTTGCGGCGGTGCTCGTCTGCGCGGATGTTTATAGCCGATGGGCGCGACTCTCGATCTTTAACGGCGGTGCTCGTCGGTAGCGGATGTTTATAGCCGATCGGCGCGGCTCCGATCTTTAACGGTGCTCGTCTGCGCGGATGTTTATAGCCGATCGGTAGCGACTCTCGACTTTCGCGGCGGTGCTCGTCGGCGCGGATGTTTATAACCGATCGGTAGCGGCTCTCGATCTTTAACGCGGTGCTCGTCGATCTTCGCTTCGGGGATTTAGACGCGCTCGTCTCTCGATTTTTAACGCGATTGCTCGATGGCGCGGTTATTTATAGCCGGTTGGCGCGGCTCTCGATGTTTAACGGCGGTCTTCGTCGATCTTCGCTCGAGGATTTATAGACGCGGCTCGTCTCGATTTTAACGTCGGTGCTCGGCGGCGCGGATGTTTATAGCGGTCGGTAGCGGCTCTCGATGTTTGACGGTGCTCGTCGATCTTAGCTCGAGTTTATAGGCGGGCTCGTCTCTCGATTTTTAACGTCGGTGCTCGGCGGCGGTTATTATAGCCGGTCGGCGCGGCTCTCGTTGTTTAACGACGGTGCTCGTCGATCTTCCGCTCGAGGATTTATAGGCGCCGGCTCGTCTCTCGATTTTTAACGTCGGTGCTCGGCGGTAGCGGATGTTTATAGCGGTCGGTATGACTCTCGATGTTTACGGCGGTGCTCGTCGATCTTCCTTGGGGATTTATAGGCCGGCTCGTCTCTCGATTTTTAACGCGATTGCTTTCGGCGCGGTTATTATAGCAGCCGGTCGGTAGCGGCTCTCGATCTTTCGACGGTGCTCGTCGGTCTTCCGCTCGAGGATTTAGGCCGGCTCGTCTCTCGATTTTTGCGTCGGTGCTCGGCGTTGCGGTTATTATATAGTCGATCGGTAGCGACTCGATGTTTAACGACGGTGCTCGTCGATCTTCCGCTCGAGGATTTATAGGCCTGGCTCGTCTCTCGATTTTTAACGTCGGTGCTCGTGGCGCGGTTATTATAGCGGTCGGTAGCGGCTCTCGATCTTTACGGTGCTCGTCGGTAGCGGATGTTCTGACCGTCGGTGCGGCTCTCACGGTTTAACGTCTGGCTGAAGCGGCCTTGAAGCTAACTCCTTGCAGTCGGCGACCTTGGCCTTATAACTTATCTAGCGCTTGGGCGACCTTTGTGCGGCGAGCGGCGCGGGTCGTTGATTCGAATCGATCGGTGGGAGGCCTTTACTATTGAGGCGCTTGGTTCGGATAATCCATATGCCCTTTTCACCTAGCTTGGAGAGCGTACTCACAGCGAAAGCGGCTCAGTGCAGCCGTTGAGCATTTTGGTTCGGATAATTTACCTCCGTCAGGAAGGTCTTGGGTCTTGATCTTGGCCTAAACTGACCCATTTACCTCCGTACGACAGTGCGGGGCCTTCGTTCCTCGGCGCTCGGCTCGACGATTACCTCCGGCACGCAGCGCGGGCCTTCCGTTCCTCGGCGCTCGGCTCGACAATTTACCGGCGAGCAGCGCGGAGCCGCCGTTCCTCGGCGCTCGCTCGACCAATTTACCTCCGGCCGAGCGGCGCGGGGCCCGTTCCTCGGCGCTCGGCTCGGTTCTTAATCACCGTGAAGATAGGCCGCTCGGCGAAAATTACCAATGCGCACATTATAACATTTTGCCTTCTACATTTGAATATCTGACGAAGCGGAAAATATCGTACGTATTATTGGTGCACTTTCACCTGCCGGATAGGTGGAGATAATTTGCGCCGTGGGTGGATCAGTGCGATCCGTCTTATACGCTCGGCGGCTCGTCCGTCCGACTCCCTCGTATGCGGTCGATTCATCGCTGACATGAACTCCGCTCTTGAGGTTGCGGAGGGCTTGCTATAAGTCGGTCGGAGATGAAGTATACGCTTTTGAGGAAATGGGGCTGTGGCGATCGGTGCTAGATTCGGCCACGGATGCTAATGTTGCTTCTTTTCGGTAGCTCGTGAGATGCTACATTTTGCTCCTGAGTTTGGCGGCCCTTATCTCGACGGGCGTCAGCTCTTCTTGTGAGAGTGCCCACGGTATGTATTCTTGACCTCGTCCATTGCCTGCTTTCGAGATGCAGTGCGTTCCACGACGGCGCCCAATTGATCTGTCAGAACCCGAGGTCGATGAGCGGGGATGTGGCGCTCTACTAGATCCTCGGTGCTCGTGAACACAATAAAGCCGGGAGGAGGGTGTCCGGCGGCCCTCCGGCAGCTTCAAGTCGAGGCGAGAAATAGATGAAGTGGCTTGAGATCCAGACGTGCGTACCTCCGGTGAAGAAATGGAGGCCTTATATAGAACTATCGAAGAGGCGAGGCACGTCGATCGAAGCGATCATACGCTTGGACCGTACCAGTATGGGCTGTCGGAAAAAGCGTATATGAGGCCGTACGCTCATGTATCCACCTCTCACGATGTGGCGGCGAGATCTTCCATCGATGCGATCTTGTATACGGCTAATCATCAGACATGCCTTCTCGACATCCCGTATCCGAGACAAGCGCGGCTCGGCTCATACCTTTACCCTCGCCCTTATCTTGGCGAGCGGACCACAGCTCGGCCCGATCCGCCGTCGGGCTCGCTCGACCCTTGATCCTCACCTTGGGCGTCGGAAACCCATGGATGGGTTATCTCTAGCTCTGCTCGGACCATTACCCGCTTGACCAGCCTTCCATCCGTCCTTAGGCTGGGACCCTTCAGAGGGTGGGCCCCCTATTCTTACCGCCGGATCAATCAATTAGATACATCGTATTGAGAGCAACGTATTTTTGATCATAGAAGGCTTCTTAATCCTTTTTTTATATAAAAAAAGAGTTTAATTGATTGCTACAGTACAACAATCGATTAAAATTACTATTCATAATCACATAACTTTACCAAATATTTACTACATTGTAGTAATCAATTAAAAGCCCAATTTGTGTTTAAAAAATTGTTACTCGCAATATGACGTGTTGAAATGATTTTGAGAGCATGGATATAACCAAGAGAACTAGATAAACACATAGGAGTTGGTTCCATATCATTTCGAACTCTCTAGGTCCAGCCAATTTTGACAGAACTGGCTAATGGACCTAGAGAGCTCGAAATGACACGTAACAATGTCCTATGTGCTCGTATAGTTCTCCTCATTAAATTCATGTCATCAAACATCAATTTGATGCATTGTATTGAGAACAACAAATTTTTTATCATAGAAGACTTGTTAATCTTTTTTTAAAAAAAAAGTTTTTAATCGATTGCTACAGTGTAGCAATCGATTAAAGTTATTGTTCATGGTCACAAAACTTTACATAATTGATTGTTACAATGTAGCAATCAATTTGGTGAGCGAAACTGAACAAGCGGAGAGGCAAAATCGGTATCGGGTACGCAATTTAGGTATTTTCAAAATTGTCTATGTGATTTGGGTAATATGAAACTTACACTATGTGGTTCAGTAATTCTCCAGAAAAAAAATGGAGATAGCTAAATGACACGTAACAAGGTCCTATATGCTCGTATAGTTCTCCTCATTAAATTCATGTCATCAAACATCAATCTGATACATCGTATTGAGAACAACAAATTTTTTATCATAGAAGACTTTCTAATCTTTTTTTAAAAAAAAAGTTTTTAATCGATTGCTATAGTGTAGCAATCGATTAAAGTTATTGTTCATGGTCACAAAACTTTACATAATCGATTGTTACAATGTAGCAATCGATTTGTAGAGCGAAAGTGAACAAGCGGAGAGGCAAAATTGGTATCAGGTACGCAATTTGGATATTTTCAAAATTGCCTACGTGATTTGGGTTATATGAAACTTAAACTATGTGGTTCAGTAATTTTCCAGAAAAAAAATGGAGATAGCTGTAGAATCCATAGGCGGTGATGACCTTGGAGAGGTTGTGGCATAGAAGAATAGCAGCAGCAAAGGCAATCAGTAGTTAGTAGGAACTAAAGTCTTAGCTGAACGAAAACTCCAAAAAATTACCAAAAAATGTATGAGAAAATAGGATGACCACTTCGAAGGGTTCAACCTTAATTTGCTCGATGCAAAAGAGACCCAGAGCCCGATTAATAGAAGGCATCCAAGAAAGTTTTTCGTCTGAAGCAAAATGGCTTATTTTAAAGAAGATTCTGGATAAAATAAAGAAGATAACTTATTCTAGGAAGAAAAGAGAAAACCAATTCTCCATTTAATGGGTAATTCAAGGGATCATCGGATTAATCTTCCTTTCATATCTGTATCATACCGCTACCGAATTCAAAAACTGGATTTCCAATAAGAAACATAGACAACGTTATCCAAAAAGTCGAATCAACCAAGCATAACAACGACGTCCAAGAACCGCAGGGCGGTGATGTGGAACATCAAGTACATAGAAATAACCGCAATCAAGCAGAAAAGTTGGAACTTGCAAAGGTTCGCCTCCACCCAGCTTACCTGATGAAGGGGGAACCTATTGGAGCCGCCGAAACCACGGTGGCACTCCTGTGGCAGGTATGGCGAAACGTAGAGCATCGCAGGACGGTCGCGGTGGCCATATGCAAGACGACGGAGCGGAGGCTAGGGTTTTGAACTGTCCCTGGCGTCTGGCAATTCCTGGGGTGGGAAGTTGGAAGGGGCGATGTAGGTAAATCAGAGCAATGCAATTTGCCCTCCATAAATTCTGACGTGATTTAACTGCTAAGGTCCTTTATTTTTAAAATATCTCAACAGCTCCTCTAAACCCCGGCAGATAACCAAATTTTATACGAAATTTATTTGAATGGTGAATTTTAGAATTATATAATATATTTTATCGGTAAACCAAAATTTAATTAAAACTTAATTAAGAGATTAATATATATATATATATATATATATAATCCTTCTTTGGTCATGCTCAGAAATGATAAGAACAGAGGGAAATTGCTCTACTAAAACCCTAAAAAAATTGCAACAATCCAAGACTGATGACAAATTTTTAGATTAGATGAAATAGTCATTCGTGACAAGTAAGAATCATTCAATTTTTCTCTACCAAATAATACTTGCTAAACCAAAGCCACAAATCTTGAACAAGTTCTGAAATTACAGAGAAATATAAGATAAATTGTTGCTCTAGGCAAAAATCCAAAGTTCTTGGAAGCTGATATCTTGTCGCAATCGTCGCGATCTGCTTCTCAGGCTGGGAAAGCACAAGAGAATCCACAAGTGAGAATAAGTTGGAAAGAGCACTTGATAGAGAAATCAACTAAGAAAGATCAGAAAGTTTGTTATAGTGACAAAATAAAACACATCATCATGAAGAAACAAGAATTAATATTTTATATAAAATAGTAGGTTACAATGACAAGATGATCAAAATGAAAATTAGATGCCTAATACTTGTTCAAAACCAAAGAGACCAACTAGATTAAAACTTTGTTTGATACAGCTTCCAATGAAATCACTGGTCAGTATATATTATTTTCCTTTCGATAGCAAGCCAGATTATAGAAGGAAACAAACACTTTGTCCTTCTAATAAATATGTATTCCTTTTATATAGTTTAATTTCTTTTCAGATAAATATTGGCTAACATAAGCTTGATCTAATTCATTTCACTTGATGCACATTTAAGTAAGCCGAACTGATTTGATTTGTTAACAAAAGAAACTTATAATGTATGATTGAAGGTATGGAAATATCAATGATCCTGTCCAAAAATCATGGAGATGGTAAGCTGAGGATGTGGCTACCGTATTGACTGGATGTAGACTCTACTCCACTTTGCAATACAAGAAACGTCAGTGACGAGCCAGGGAAGGGGTCTCCGATGTTGGCCCTTCGACGTTCAAGTCAGTCACCAAAAAGAGGAAAAAAGATAGAGCAACAGTAGACACAGGCGTGAATAGTGAATAACGTGTATCTTCGTCGATATATGGACGCCCTTGATATAGTGCCCTGGTGTGCGATGTGAACACTTCTCTCGCGATGTGGGCGCGTTCACCAATTTGTCCTATGAAAGGACGTTTCAAGGAAGCGCCTCTGACACCACACCTTAACAGGGCATGTATATCCCTGGCAAGACAGTAGAAGCTTCCGTCGTATTATCCATTCGTTTACCAAGTCTTGTGTCAGCGGCACTATATCCCAGAAGGATATTGTAGGATAGAACGAGTGCGATAGCAGGGGGGTGAATATCGCGCTTTTAAAACTTTTCTTTACTTGTTTAAACACAGAGTCGTGCAGTGGGAAAGTAGAGAACAAATTCGATTACTTGTTTTGAAGCCTAGGTCGACTCCTACTCTAAGGCCCGCGATCCTTGATCGTATCGATGGGCAAATCACTAAAACTCTTCTTTCCGAAAACCTCAGAACTAAACAGTGCGTACAAAAAAATGAGTAAGATAGTAACAACCTACTATCTTACTTGAGTTAAGTACAATGCAAGCGATAAATTAAAAATATACTGACGGTATGTTAAAGTTGGAGCTCGATCGACACTTGAATGATGTAGTTGCTTGCGAGTTGTAATAGCAGTGACACGAGCAACTTTTGCAGAGATGATCTTTGAATCAACCAGAATCATATCTACCAGCCTCGGACCTCAAGCTCTCTTTTATAAGAATCGTCGATGTTCGATCAACCGATCCCCAGGTTCGGTCGACCGAACCAGCTCCCTTCCATCTTCGTTGAGGTCTGACGCTGATTCGATCTTCGACATTTACTGTCATTAAAGTGTTTGGTCGACCGATCACCTTTTTCGGTCGATCGAACAGATAATTTCCCTGTTCACTGAGATTCGCACTTAATGATGCATTTTCCGGTCTATCTAAGTAGTGAATCTGACTCTTAGGGATCAAATAGAGATTTGATTCAGTTGGTTTGTTTAAATGTTTTATTGGAACCCATGCTTGGACTTGACTTTTGATATTTTGACTAATTAAGGATAAATATGGTTTGTTTGTTTCATTTGGTTTATAGCCAAGTCCTGATTTGTTGTACATGGCTCGTTGCGATCCAAGTACCATGTTTAGACACTTGGATCTCAGTTCTAACTTTTCCAACATTTTCTTGAGTCGCTCAACTTGACCTTTCAAGTTGGAATTTTCTTCCTCAAGTTTTGCAACTTGAGTTAAAGTTCCAACTTAAACTTGGTCAGTCGAGTCACTCAAGTTAACTTGCTTCTTAAGGTAGTCTATTTCCTTAAGTAACAAGTTATTTTGTTTTTCAAATTTTGATAATTTAAAAAAAAAACATTTAACTACTTTAAGCAAATTTAACTTTGAATAAATCGTTACCATATTTGGACCTTCGGAGACAAATGTGGATCCGTGGCTTCTCTCGGACTCGACATCGAACTCAGATTCAGTGTCAGTTTCAAACTCGTAATCTTCCTCGGGTTCGGAGTCTTCGTTTATTGCTATAAATGTAAGATGGCTGGAGTACTACTTCGATTTTTTTGTATCGGATTCGTCGGAGGATGTCTCGTCCCACGTCGCTTGGAGAACTTTCTTCTTTCTTGTCAACTTGGGTCTTTCTTCCTTCCGGCTTGAGCATTCATTTTTGAAATGCCCCTTCTTGTTGCATCTGTAACAAATCATTTCTGATTTGTTTTGCGTTTGGTTCATTGGTGTCCTTTTTGAGCTTCTTTTAATTTCTTCCTCATTAGCAATCTCCATACTATATTGACTAATTCTTCTTCATTTGTTGAATAAGAATCTGACTCACTTTCTGATTCGATCTTTGTTCTAGATTTAATTTTCTTGCTTGGACCTGCATACAAAGCAACTTTTTTCTCGACTTGGCTCACGCTAGATTGTTCATGTAATTCTAATTCGCAGAATAACTCATCTAGCTTAAGAATTGAAAGATCCTTAGAAACTTTGTAAGCATCTACTATTGATGCCCACAAAGTATTCCATGGAAAGACATTTAGTGCGTACCTTATTGTATCGCGGTTATTCAGGTTGTGTCCGATCAAATGGAGGTTGTTGAGGATGCCCTTTAGTCGAGCGTGTAGTTGCAACGTCGTTTCTCCGGGAAGCATTTTAATATTAAATAAGTTATTTAGAAGTAAGTCTCTTTTATTTACCTTTGACTCATCAGTCCCTTCGTGTAGCTTTACCAGACAGTCCCACAATTCTTTAGCGTTGTCGTAGGGGCCGACTCGGTTCAACTCCTCCATTGTGAATCCGCACTGAATGGTGTTGATCGCCTTGTAGTTTAGTTCTGCCTTCTTGATCATTGGGGGAGTCCAGTCTTCTGGTTCTAGTGGCACTCCATCTTTCGTTGGAGGTGTGTAGCCTTTTAGTATTGTGAACCAAAGCTCGATGTCGAACTTCAGATAATATTTCATTCTGTTCTTTCAATAACTGAAGTTTTCTCCTTTAAATAGTGGAGGTCGGACTGTACTGTACCCTTCTTGATAAGAATTCGTCATCCTTGTATCAACAAAAAAACAAATAAATTTCCAAGACTCTCGTCTTGGGATTAGTAGTACTGAAAAAGAATTAAAGAGTAAGGGAAAAGAAATTTTTTTTTGAAGGTGCTCGAAGAACGATTAAGTACTTTCAGAGCTATAGGGTTCTGATACTAATTGTAGGATCGAACGAGTGCGATAGAGGGGGGTGAATATCGCGCTTTTAAAAACTTTTCTTTACTTGTTTAAAAATAGAGTTGTGCAGCGAAAAAGTAGAGAACAGATTCAATTACTTGGTTCGGGGCCTAGGTCAACTCCTACTTCAAGGCCCGCGATCTTTGATCGCACCGATGGACAAATCACTAAAACTCTTTTTCCGAAAACCTCAGAACGAAGCAGTGCGTACAAGAAAATGAGTAAGATAGTAACAACCTACTATCTTACTTGAGTTAAGTATAATGCAAGCGATAAATTAAAAACATACCCACAGTATGTTAAAATTGAAGCTCGATCGAATGATGTAGTTGCTTGCGAGTTGTAGTAGCAGTGACACGAGCATCTTTTGTAGAGATGATCTTCGAATCAACTAGAATCAGTTATCACAACCTCGGACCTCGAGCTCTCTTTTATAAGAATTGTTGATGTTCGGTCAATCGAACCAGCTCCCTTCCATCTTTGCTGAGGTCTGACACTGATTCGATCTTCAACATGTACTGTCATTAAAGTGTTCGGTCGACTGACCACCTTTTTCTGTCGACCGAACAGATAATTTCCCTATTCGTCGAGATTCACACTTAATATTGCATTGATGAGGTATGTTTCGGTCGATCGATCTGTTGGTTCGGTCGATCGATCAACTTAGCTTCCTTCTCTACTTCTGACCGAGTTGATCTGTGCCACATCATCGGGGTTCAATCGACCGATCCTTTGGTTTGGTCAACCGATCAAGCTTTGATCGGATTTGTTCTGGTTTGGTCTGAACTTGTGTCTGTTCTGAGTTAGTCTGGTTCAGTCGCCCGATCTAGGGATGTAAATGAATCAAACGGTTCGCAAGCTATTCGAAGCTCGATTCGGTAAAAAGCTCATTCGAGTTCGTTCGTTTATCTTATCGAGCTAGAGCTTAAAGATATTCGGCTCGTGAGCTCGCGAACATGTTCGTTTATAGGCTCGCGAGCCAAAAAAACGAGGCTTAAAACGAGCTTTAAACCGAGCAAAAAAACGAGCTCTAAAACGAGCAAAAAAAACGAGCTTTAAAATGAGCTTTAAAATGAGCCAAAAAATGAGCCAAAAACGAGCTCTAAACAAGCCCGAGCTTGTTTAACGAGTTAGGTTCGTTAACTTTGATAATCGAGCTAATAACGAGCTGAGCTCGAGCTGTTCGCGAGCTTGATAATTCTAAAACGAGCCGAGTTTGAGCTTTGTGATAAAAGCTCGATTCGAGCTCGAGCCCGAATATAACTTAAACGAGTCGAACTCGAGCCTAATACTGTTCGGCTCGGTTCGGCTCGTTTACATCCCTAGCCCGATCCTCCTATTCGGTCGATCGATCAGGCTGAACTTGCAAAACAGCGGTAAACAGTATTTTCCTGCAAAACAGAGATTAACATAGTAATATATAAAATGCATGAGTACTGATAATTGACAGTTCAACTGTCTTGATCTCAGCTTGAAAATCTTTCCGGTTTCTTCAATTGGATCAGCGACCTTAGGTTGTTCCCTTCAGGAACACGATTTCACTGTTGCTCCTCCAGTTGTTTACCTCAACCTACCTAACAAACTTTGATCCTCCAGATCTGTTTGGACTTTTTACTTAGCCTTGGTCGGCTTGTTAGAACTTTCTCTCGATCTTCGGTCCTCCAGACCTCTCGATCTTACTGCCAAGTGTCGGGTCCTCTCGACCCACTTGGTCTTTCCACATAGGTTTCACAATCTGTTAAGACTTTTCCTGCCTAGCCTCCAACTAGGTCTTTCTCGGTTGAGTAAACAACCTGCACACTTAATCAACTTGTTAGATTACAACAAGACTTAACTTGAACCTTTGACAACATCAAAGCTTAGGTTTGATTCTGGTGCAACTTGCACCAACAGATACGCCAGTGATCCATCTGCTCGACCGAACGGGATAGCCGCTCGACTGAGTACTCCTCTGCTCGACCGGATTCGACTGCTCCTCCGCGTGGCGACATGTCTTGATAGTTTGTTTCTGCCCGACCAGACTAACGTGCCGGTCATACGCACGCTCCTCTATTTTGTAATGACCGTCTAATGATCTCGGTTGAACAGGCACTTCACTTGGACTGACCCTTTGCCGATCAAGTAATACATGCCCAATTAGCCACTGCTGGAGAGATCCGCCCGACCTCTCAACATCTAGTCCTTTGCCGTTAACCTCATTGACTTTGACCTCCACGTGGACTGCTACATCCGTCATTTGACCCGTACTTAGTGGACCCCTCTTTATTACATCAACCAATAACAAAAGGAATCCCATAGGATACTATCAAGAACCACTAAAGCAACAATGCAACACCACTAATAAGCAAAATTTTGTGAAAACAATCATGGAGCAGAATCCAAGAAGAAAATGGTTCACGGTGAAACAGAACAAACATAAACCTAGACAAAATTCAAGATTAATTTTTTTTTTTCATGAAGATTTAATGCAGTGAATGTCATTCAAAATAACTACCTCTTTCTTTTCAGCTTCTTCCTTTTCTGACAAAATAACTCAATGAGCCATGGAGATGGCAGATACGCTGCAAGTAAAAAGATACAAAAATTTGTAAAATCTAAAGAACCTGAAACTAAAGCTAAATAAATGAACATACAGTTGATCCGTCCGACTTCTGCGTCTCTGCTTTTGTGCTTGATTTACTTGTATATGAGATATGAAGAGCACACCAACATCTAAACCTTTTGTCTATGCAAGGAGTAGAGACAGACTCATCGAGTCACAACAACATAGAAATGAAGACGGTAACCACGGAGGAATGTATTAGAAGACCTCGACAGGCCAGCAGCCCTGCCCATTTGGATGTCGACCTTAGCTTGAGCTGTCCTATCAGCTCCGCCGCAATATGTTCGCAAAGGAATAGCTTGTTTGAGCGTATAATCCGAGTATCGACGCATCTTCAAATGAACCCCCAAGTCACCACCCATGGCCTTCGTAGCAGCAAGGACGAAGGAACATTTAGCTTAAAAGCGAATTGATAGAAACAGAAAGTAATACAGAGATAAAGCAAACAGAAGACCAATTTACAGCAAATCAGAGGAAGATTCATGGATTCGATTCGAACCTCTAACTCTTTTCCAAGGAAGCAGGGAAGGTTGCTCCTGCTGAAGCACATTCTTCAGCACATCCTTCTGTTTAGGCTGGAAGAAATTCTCATGCATCTTGCAAATACTATTATCTTCCTAGATCAAAATTTTAAACTAAGAAAGTTCAAATTAAAAAAAAAATGAATCGACATTATTCATCGTTACAATATTTTCAGAATACTAATTGGAATTACGGTTAATGATTTTTTTTCTAGTACATGTTAATATATAAATTAATCATTAATCTTTTAAAATAAATTTATAATTCCGTGATAGCCTCCTCCATCTTCGCATTCTTCTTCTCCCCGTCCGCCGTCGTGTCCTTCTTCGACGGTGGCACGGCCTTAGACTTAGAAGACCTGACCGACCCTCCATCATCTTTCGATCGTCGCCTCGATTGCTTGGGGACTGCTGGAACATCCTTATCCTGATCAATCGACTGATCCTTTTTGCGTCCGCGCCTACCTTTCTTCACCCCGCTGTTGGTCGGCTCAGAATCGTCGATCGTCAGAGTTTCAACGGATTTGTGTCGCCTCGAGTGGCGCGGCTTGGTGGAGTCTTTACCCTCGTCGTCGTCGTCGATCGAAGACTCTTTCGTCCCATCTTGTAAAGCCTCGGAGCCTAATATTAATAAAGAAAAAAATGATTTATCTCTCAAATTTATTAAAATTTAAATATTCATAAAATAAAGAATACACAACAATTTTCCTTGTAAAAACAGTATAATTTAGAATAAAAAACTATTTTATTAAATTTAGATATCTATTTTTAATATATTATATATCAATTTATAATATTTAGGAAATATAATCTATTTCTTAAATTTAAAGGGTTAAATGAAAAATAATCTGTTGCCTTGAGAATCGGCTGTGTTTGTGGCAGGATCTCCTCTTCCTTGAGCCTCAGTGAGGCTGATTGGGGCAGAGTGGTAATTTTTCATCTACAGATTTATTTTAAGTACAAAATTAAAATAATAAAAAAGTATTTAAATTTTTTTTTTGAAAAAAACTAAAAATGATAAAATACCCAGGATGCGTCTCCACTGTTGGGCCCATCGCTTCCAATGTGGGCCACATGCTTAACATCAGTTGGAAACCCGATTTGCATCTCTTCCTCCTTTTGGTCTGCATAAAAAATATTTAATCTCTATATATTAACTCTTAAAACGCGATTAACCTTAATTATTTTTTTTTAATAAAAATACCAAAGATTTGGGAAATATAGCGAATGGGCTTCAGAAAACCCTTCTTCACGAGGGTGCCCATCTCTCTTAAAATGTGTAATTTGTTCTTCCCCTGCTCCAATAAAAGCTTTAATTGCATACAAAATATATAAAAAAGATTGAGGTGAAGAACACAGAGTCAAAGTACCTCAAAGTGAATACCCTAGATGATTTTAACTGTTATTGATTGAGAAAAAAAAAACAAAAGAAGAAAGAACGAGAAAAACGAAGAGGAAGAAACGATTGGTATTGTTTGTGATGAAATGGGAGGAATTTCATGTTGTGGTCGATACCTCAAAATTGGAATGTCCTCATTAGAGAGATTTAGGTGTCTTTTTTTAGGATTAACAATTAATTAATCTGTTTCTATAAAAAGAAGAAAGGATTAATTTGTTCCAATCCTTTGGTAGTTGTCTCCGCTATGGTCGGAGATGACATGGAACTCTTGAATGATCTTTGATATTTGTTTTTTTTTCTTTATAAAAAACTATATTTTAATTGATTTATTGTAACATAAATGAAATCGCATAATTCTATGGAAATTAAATCACATATAGTGTTTTTTTTTAAAACAATAATTACAAAAATGTTGTAAATAAAGATGTTATTTTATTGGATTTGAGAATATTGTTGTGGTTATATGGAAAAAAACGAGGGGGCATTTTGGAATACGGATACGAAGAGAAAACCCTAGATCAAACGGTCACGGGCCATCATCGAAGCGAGATGATGATATAAAAACCCTTCGAGCCTTCTTGGCCCTTGCCTTGGCTCAAACTGTTTCTCATTTGCGGCCGAACTGCTTTCTTCTCGCCGACGAAATGGTGAAATTCCGCCTTGATTCTTTGGATTCCTGGAACTGATCTCTTTTGTTGTTTTGATTCGAGGCATTTTGCTCTGTTCAAAATCTGATTTTTGTTTTTGTTTTTGTTTTCTGATGGGTATTCCTTCAGCCGTTCAAGCGATATGTGGAGATCGGCAGGGTTGCCCTTGTCAATTACGGGAAGGAGTACGGAAGGCTCGTCGTTATCGTCGATGTCATCGATCAGAACAGGGTACGTGCCTTACTTTTTCTTGTTAATTTTCAATCTTGAATGTGGTTTACTTGAGCAGATCGATCTGTCAGCGTAGCGTCTGTTTATGTACGTTTCGAAAAAGAAAACTTTTCTGGACAATTTTTTATATGTATGCAATTGACGCAGTAGTAGTTCAACTACAATGATTTCCTTTCTATCACCCTGCTTATGGAACATTAAGGTCAGTTGGTTGATTTGTGATATAAAGATTATAAAATTAGTTTTATTCATCTTATTTGATAGATATTTTAACATTGTTTTATTCTTCCAATTGAGTTATGTTCCAGATCTCTTGTCATTTTTTATGGCACCGAAATTCTAATTTATGATATTTGTGACATCTTAGAGACCTGATTTTTTTTTCCCAGCGCAGATCTGATTTTGCACGTTGTTGTTTTCCAAAGCAATCTTCTACTTTGTTTCCAAATAAATGCCTTTTCTTTTAGCTCCTGATGTGAAATATCAGTAGAAATTTATGATTCCCCGCTGGAATATTTGTTGTGCCTGTTGCAATTTCTCCAAACTGCGAAAAGTTGTGTTGCCCTCTATCAGAAGGATGCCACTACTGTGTTGTTTAGAGGAAGTTTATCCAGCATCAAATCTTTGCTTGCTACAAATTTAGTGGCATAATATTTTTAAGCACCAAAACCAACTAACTGTGCTGATATATATATATATATATATATATATATATATATATATATATATTTATATAGTCAAATTTGCTGTGTTCTTTGCAAAGCCTATTATTGATGATCTTTGTTAATTCTGTCACATTTTAGGCTTTGGTCGACGCACCTGATATGATTCGTGGCCAAATTAACTTCAAGAGGCTTTCTCTTACTGATATAAAGATTGACATACCACGTGTTCCTAAGAAAAAGACCCTGATCGAAGCCATGGAAGCTGCAGGTACCATACTTGATATTGTCTGTCGAATAGGGACTAACGACTTGACATGTATTATGCATTCATGAGCTAAAATGCTATTGCAGATGTGAAGAATAAATGGGAGAAGAGCTCATGGGGTAGGAAGCTTATCGTGCAGAAGAGGAGAGCTGCGCTGAATGACTTCGACCGGTACAAAGTCATGGTGGCCAAGATCAAGGTAGAGACGACATTCTTCAAAATATTAATTTACTCTTTGTTTTCATGATCTTAGTTAATTGCGAGGATTCTTTGTTTGATCATTGTCTTGTTCATATATTTCTCCAGAGAGGACGTGCCATCAGAGAAAAATTGGCTAAACTAAAAAGGGAGAACCCAGCTTGAGGTTGAGAGGATTAGTCTGTCTGATCCAGCATAGGTGGTGTTTAAGTCCTGTTGAAGTTAGGGGATACCATTTCCATGTTTTTCATAGAACTTGAATTTCTAGAGATATTCGGGCTTGAGATTTTGCTATTATCCTCGACTCGTCCACAATGATGGTCGTGAACTTTTGTTTACAAGTAAATTAAGTTGTTTGCATGTCTTGATTATTCTCGTTGTCTGTTATTCTTACACCTTAAAATTTATTTTCATATTTTTATTTTCTGAAAAAAAAGGTTATTCCCTATAATGTTTTTTTTCCATGTAGTATTGGATTTCTAAACAATTTTTGTGCGATAATTTCACTAGTTGGTATTCGATATTTACTGTAGTAGTTTTGGAGATCAAAAACGAACTACTTTCTCTATCGAGTTACTTTTATCATAGTCAATAGCTTAAGTCAGTTCCATATTTGTCTTCAAGTTGTTCATATACTTGCATATCTATTGTGATTGCCCCATAATAGATGCATAACATAGAAAGATAGTGGGCAAGGAAATTGGAGGGAGAGAAGGAAATAAGTTCATGGCACATTCACCAGCGAAGAAAGGGCCAAAGGATTCTAGGAGATTTGAGTGTCGCTTACATTTGACAATATTGCAACTACTGAAATTTGTCGTTATTTACAATGTGCAAGACTTTAGCAATTAGGATACTGCCATTACAGCACACCATCGCAAATGTTGTAAATATGTTTACGATGATAAATACCGTCACACAATGTGTTGTTTTGTAGTTAGTTACTCATTGAGACCAAAGTCATAAAACTGATCTCTGTGTAGGACGAAATTCGAATGTCTAGGCAACCGTGACAATCAGCTCACATATTAGAACAACCTCCAATGAATAAGAACTAAGAAAGTATCACAAATCCATAAAACTTAATAGTTTTTAAGCAATCATTGAAAAAAGGACAAACCTGCAAAACGATTCTCTAAACCTTGAAGCCCAACTCATGCATTTCCTTGTCATATTTCTTCATTTCCCCTGACAAATTCCTTATCTTCCATGGCGTGTATATCAACAAGAAAATAAACAAATCATAGAAACTTAACATTAATGCCATAAGAATGTATAAAGGGCGAAGGCAGAAGATCTTGATGTCGCAGAAATCTTGATTGTGCAGAAGATCTAGATGTCGCAGAAATCAAACAGGTATTAGGATGCAACCTAAATAGTTGCAAATGCATATCTGAGAAAACTATCATAACTTACCAAATCCAATGGATCACAGAGTATGTTCAGGGGCATGTAGATCTAAACAGGGACAGTGTCTTCTAGTTTCAGAAACTAACAGCTTTTCATAAAACAGAACTAAATCTCAAGGATGAAGTAAAAGCGATAACTTACCAAAGAGTATCCGTGATTGCTTAATTCATGATCAGCCATCCTAAAACATCTAGTTGTCTCAATGAAAGGCAACAGTTTAGAACATAAGAGAAGATATCACCGCCTTTCCCCAATTCTTCAAATAGAAAATCTGAAGACATTCAGCAGTTAGTTTCCACAAGCAACTAAAGGGGTGGAACATATCAAGTATTTCAGAACATGTACCAAGTCTAATTTATGCCAATAACCATGAACTGTTTAATTCTCTTGGTGATTTTATCTTTGCTTTAGCTACCAATAATCCCCGCATGAACAATCCCCATCCTTGAAATGGTGGAAGCGGTTCAAATCCCTAACAACTATCTCCCTTCCAACAATCCTTGAGATATATTTTGTTGCCGTATGACAATCAACACATACTCGAAGGTTCTTTGTTACTCTAATGGTAGTTCCTGGAGGAGTTCTTATTATGCCAAATGCTATTGCAAGCCTTTCACTGTGACCGCATAGCATATGCCTCTTCTGCTCTTCTTCAACATCATGCAGCACATCCTCAGTGTTAGGTACATAACCATCACGTTTCATTAATTCCATTAAAACTTCTAATGCCTTCATTATCTCATTATACCATGGGTGAGATGTATCATGCGCCACAAATCCATGTAAATCATTTTGCACTTCGATCCAGCTACAAGCCGGTTGCTTCTTCATCCCCTTGTGTTTCATCGTCATTCTTACTTTGGTCGCTTCTTTCCATCTACCAGCAGCTGAATAAATATTTGACATGAGAACATGCGATCCCAAGTTTCTGGGCTCAATCTCAAAGATTTTTTGAGCTACTTTCTCAGCTAATTCGGCATTCTTATGAACCCTACAAGCTGCCAGCAAGGTAGACCAAACACTTGCTGTAGGTTTTATGTGCATAGTGGAAATAAAATCATAGGCTTCATCCAGCTTCCCAGCTCGACCAAGAAGGTCAGCAACAGCTGCATAATGCTCCAATCTGGGAGTGATCCTGTAATCCTTAGACATTCTATGGAAGTAATCCCAAGCCTCGTCGACTAAACCAGCATGGCTACAAGCAGTTAATACTGCCACAAATGCCACATGATTAGGCTTCACATTTTCCATCTCCATCTGCTGGAACAGTGATAGTGCTTTTTTTGCTGGTCCATGCAAGGCATATCCCATAATCATTGCAGTCCATGAGACGATATCCGGAGATTGTATCCTGTCAAAGACTCGCCGAGCAATACGATTATTTCCACATTTCACATACATATCAATAAGCGAGCTGGCTACGAAAGCATTCTTATCGAATCCACCTCGAATGACATAACCATGAAGCTGCTTTCCGAGATGCAATGTAGTCAAGTGAGCACAAGCAGGCATGATGCTTGAGAAAGTCACTGACATTGGCTTTATCTGAAGAATCAGCATCTTTCGGAACAATTTGAGCCCCTCATCAAACATGCCGTTTTGTACTAGACCAGCTATAATCGAATTCCACGATATCGAATCAGGGTTGGGTAAATTATCAAACACACGGCATAAATATTCCACATTTGTGCAGTTGCCATACATGTCGATCAAGCTACTCCCGATGAACACGTCTGAATCCAATGCGTGCCTTATTGCAAAGCCATGAATCTCCATTCCCTTGTAATCATCAACATATTCAGCAAAGATTGGAAGAATGCTCGACAAAGTGAATGAATCAGGCTTCAGACCAGAGACGCCCATGTTCCTGACCATGGATAAAGCTTCAAAATACATCCCGACTTCCGCAGCTCCTGCAATCAAGGTGTTCCACGAGACGACATCTCGTTCAGGCATTTCGTCGAACACCTTTCTGACGCTTCCCAAACAGTCAAATTTTGGCAAGCATTTAGAAACACCATCTGTGGTCGTCCGCGCGTGGTCGTCGGCATCATGGCATAATTTGCAGTACGTGTTCATGAGGGCATTGGAGGAGAAGAGGTCGGAGAGCCAACCGGAGCGAATCAAGAATCCGTGAAGGGTTTCAGCGAGGCGCGGGTCCCTAAGGGCGGCGGAGGACTTGAGTACGGAGGGGAGGAGGGCGTGGGGTAGGGGAGCACCGGAGGAGCGGAGGCGGGCGAAGACGGAGAGGGAGTGGTGGAAGAGGCCGCGGGCGGAGGAGCAGCGGATGACGGCAGCGTAGCAGGCGGGGGAGGGGGCGGGAGGAGAGGCGAAGGCGCGGAGGGCGTCGCCGACGAGGCCGAGGTAGGTGTAGAGGGAGAAGAGGAGAGGAGAGGGGCGCGGGTGGCACTTGAGGAGGAGGGCGTGGAGTTGCCGAGCGTGGGATCTGGTTTGGACGGCGTCGGAGGAGGAGGATGGAAGGAGGAGGAGGAGGGAGTCGAGGAGGGAAATGGAGTGGACGGCTGAGTGCTGCATTTTAGAGATGTGCGTTGCCCACGCTGATATGCAAAAACGAAGAGGCGGACGCTCTTTTTTTTTCAAAATAAATCAAAAAACGATCTATAATATATTTTGGGCAAAAATGACGTCCATCGGTTGCTGCGTTTTCGTCACGTGGGCATTTCATTTTTTTAATTAAAGGCAAATGAATTGGGCATTTGACCAGATAGAGACTAATTGCTGGCGTCTGTAATAATAATTTTTAACATTTTAATATTGTTTATTTAAATAATAATTTAATTAAAATAACATTTTAAATAGTAAAATAAATAATTAGGACTCCCTGATACATTTAATTGTTAAATATGAAACTAATTGCTAGCTTCTAATGATTTTATATCATTTTAATTTAAAAAAATGAATGATAACTATCTAATATGTACAAAAATTAATTGCTAGTTTTTAGTAATTTTATATCATTTTAATTTTAATTTTAATTTTTTAAATGTTAATTTGATAGGGATTTCAAGACATTCATTATATTTTAAATGAACATAATTCAATAATTTAATCATAATCTAATATGTATAAACTAACATATAATTTACAACTACTTGCTAAATTATACATATGTTATAGAAACTAACCAATAACTTCTAAATCTAGGGGTATTTTTAAGATAAAATATGAGAGGGATGTTTATTTAATTCTTTTTTTTAAAAAGAGACCCTAATATGATATTTCTGTTACTTTGAGGGGTATCTATCCTATGTTGTTCAAGAACTTCTAAATTTATCCAAATAATCATAATTTTTAGTCACAATTATTATCATTGACTCCTTGATTTCATCCTCTTTAATCTGGTAATTTTAAAAATAAAATTGATAAAAGTTAAACTTGACCGTATCGATTATGAAAATACTCCTCAAAGAAATGCTACTTTAACATACAAACAATGGCATCCACTTGGTCAAATAAATTTAATTAAGTTCTTATGTCAATCTCTCCAATCTAAGATGAAAATCAATCAAAAGGAGCACAACATTCTCAAAATATATCTGCTTTAGGATCTCTCTCCAAATCAAAATTGGACTTGATATCCATGGCCGACTTAATCCCTTGAAAACTTGATAGGCAAATATTACCAAATCTAGCTTAGATTTTTTTTGAGTCATCCAATGTGAATATCATATCAAACCAAGCCTTCTAATAATATTTTCTCACCAACTCTACCCCTCAAGGATCTACAACCCATCCCTTTCGAAAATTTAGGTGATGAATGCATTAGAACTCACATCTTTGAATCATCCGATTAGACAAGTCTTATACACCTAAATGGGTCCCTTCTTTTAGGAATTTTTGTTTACCAATAATCAAGAGAGTTTTAAACAGAAAATATTTGGAATTCAGATGTTTTGCTGATCTCTGAATCAGAAAAATATTAGTTCCCGAGAAAAAAGAAAATTACAAACAGGAATGGAATTAGTTTTCCTGGATAAGAATCAGAAAAAATTCATTCTGCAATGCAGGAAACAGCCTGAGGCTCTGAACCGTGGAAACAGACCTGAATACCACGAGCAAAATGTCAAGAGTCATGGGTCACAAGAATACATTGTAGGCCAAGCTCTCAGAACTCAATCGAGTCAATTTATTTGTTGCAAGAGGATCCTTCTTCACCAACTCTGCTATATAGGTATACCGAGGTTTTCGTAAATAAGAATGAACGCATAGCTGACGAGAAGCAGATATATTACCTAATTCACAGTGGCTTTAACAGCTTTTTCAGCTGCATCATCCAAATCTTCTGCTGTGATCAATGTCATTCCACTATCCTGTGAATCAGTACAAATCTCTCATGTCTCCTTATTTTACTTCTACTGTATGCAAACAGGGGGAAAATAATATGGGAAACAACTAATACCTTGAGAATTCGCTTTCCTTGATCTACATTTGTGCCTTCTAAACGAACAACAACAGGTACTTTAAGTGAAACCTAAATAAGTAAAGTCTTAGGCATATCAGAACGATGAGTAAGACAGACAGACAGACAAAAAAACAAGCACTAAAATCTTGAAGCTCTGGAAACTCCAAAAGAAACAAGACGTATTCATCATCTCAAGCTCTGGAAGCTCCAAAGTAAACATTCTACCAAGGTGCTTTGCAGCAATATAATAGACCCAAAAATGCAGAATGTAATGAGATCCACCAACCTGTTTGGCTGCATTGACAATTCCACTTGCTATCACATCGCATTTCATAATTCCTCCAAAGATATTTACCAAAATGGCCTTCACTTTATCATCAGATGTTAATATCTTGAATGCTTCAACCACCTGAGCAACAATTTATATCTCAATTAACATTAGGAAAACAAACAAAAATTTGAGAATATAATCAAATAGTTGCGACAAGCAAGTGACAGGAGACGGATATTAGACAAATAAGACAAGAAACTTCTACAAGTGTTTACTAAATAAGGATATGATTAAGCAATAGAAGAATGAACAACACATGTTTACATGAGAATTCACACCTGGCCTTCTGATGCATTACCATCAACATCGAGAAAATTGGCAGGTGAACCACCATGCAGTTTTATTATGATTAAGCAATAGAAGAATGAACAACACATGTTTACATGAGAATTCACACCTGGCCTTCTGATGCATTACCACCAACATCGAGAAAATTGGCAGGTGTACCACCATGCAGTTTTATTATGTCCATTGTAGCCATCGCCAACCCAGCACCATTCACCATACATCCAATCTCTCCATCAAGACCAATATAGTTGAGATCTGCTTTGGCAGCAGCAACCTACAGAGCATAAGAATAAAGAATTAAAATCTAAGATTCAACCATCTTCAATTTTATCAGCAGCAAGGATGCAAGCACAGTAGAAAGTGTAACTCAAGGAATTTCATCTAGTATGAAATCCTACACTTGAAGTTGTAAATAATTCATGAGATGACCAAATTACAGCCAATAATAAATTTATTCAAACCTCTCTAGAGTCTTCTTGTGATGGATCCCGTAGTTCAAATATTTCCTTATGACGAAAAGAAGCATTGTCATCAAAGTTCAACTTTGCATCAGCAGCTACTAATTGTTTATCCGCAGTCTCAGCAATTGGATTTATCTAATCAAGGTCCTATAGTTTAGCATTCAGGAAATAGCAACAAAAAGGGAAATAGAGAGCACTTAAATGCACTAGCAGAAAGGAAATTTGTCCAGCACACCTCTAATAACGTACAATCACATTCACAGAACAGTTGATAAAGTTTTTTCACTTGTTCTATTGAAGCACTTCTATCAGCTACTGTAGGTGCCAGCCCATCAACAACTTTAGCTGCATCTTCATCAGTAATTCCCTTGAAAACATCAATTGGGACCTTTGCATGGGAAGCATAAAGTTAGATTCTGAAACAAAAAATTTATCAATTTTTAAAGGAAAAATATAACTTTTTATTGTGATGAACAGAACCCTTTGAGTCCTATTAGAAAACAATCTTCCTGAATCAAGAAAAGTGGCAAAATCACCTTAATAATCATGTCAGGAAACTTTTCTGCAAGGTCTTCAATGCTAGTTCCTCCCTTTTTACAGGCTATAATTATCTGGGAAATCATAAAAACTATTTAGATAAAGATGTTTATTGCTGCAAAGTGATGTCAGTATAAAGACTTTATGATCAATTATAACTAAGAGTAAATGTCCATTGAGATTCCGTGTAGCAGTTGAAGGATTTAAGCTTGTATTCAAACAACCTTGCAAACAATATAGGGATTAGGGCCCACAACATATAAGCTATTACTTTGACTTTTAATCAATATATTTTATCAATGAAGAAAATATTTGTAATAACTAGCATAACAATTATTATGATTTTTTTTTCTTTGGCTGCTAGAATTGGAGCAATATCACTGTCTAATCTCCATAGGCTAATTAACAATGTGGGTAAACACTAGGAAGTAAAATTGTCCTTTATTTTCCTAATAAAAAACTGTGGCAATGTTATATTATTCAGTTCTGAGGAAGGACATATTGACCATATTTAGCAATAAATCATAGAACAGCAAACAAGTACTATAAACAAAACTACATCAGTCAGAAACCTGTCCTTCCTTTTCTTCCTCAGTCTCTCTCTTATGCTCTATCTACATGATTATGGAGTCACCACAACAGCCAGATAAAAAGCTTTAACAGCTCAAATTTGATTGAAAGCAGCCATAGCACCTTCAAAACAAGATTAGCTGAGTATTTATCCCACTGCCTATTCTCTTATAAAAGGACACATCTCTACCTCTATATGAAGACTCCCACTTACATGCGAGCTGGTGGACTTGATAGGAAGCATTGTTTGAAACAATTGACTGACACAAACATTTGGACTGACTCAAAACCTCCTGTTTGCACTTCGAACTTGATTGGATGATCACTTATCCCAAATTATTGAAAGGATTTCTTTCAGAATGAGGAAGAGAGATGAAATACAAAAAGAAGGGTATAGGATTAGTAAAAGAAAAGAAAATATGAAATGGTAACAGCATAACACAGATATCATATGACTGTACTGGGTGCCCGACACTGTTTAGGCGTTACACAACAACTACCCAGCGAGAAGGATTTTTCCATTAAAAACTTAATGGCCCATTACTCCAGTAATTACTAATACTACCCAACACATAAATCATCTGTAAGGTAGGCAAACCCACAGTATAAGGCCAATCGAATTATTCATATACCCCTAGAAATACAATCTTTTTGTTTTTTGGTCAAAGGGAGGTTATCCCTCAACAAGCAAGGTGTTTCTGGGTTGCTAGCAAAGTAACCATCTGCAAGGTAGGCAAACCCACACTATAAGGCCAATCAAATTATCCATATACCCCTAGAAATACAATCTTTTTGCTTTTTGGTCAAAGGGAGGTTATCCCTCAACAAGCAAGGTGTTTCTGGGTTGCTAGCAAAGTAACCATCTGTAAGGTAGGCAAACCCACACAATAAGGCCAGTCGAATTATTCATATACCCCTAGAAATACAATCTTTTTGTTTTTTTGGTCAAAGGGTGACCAATAGGCCTATCTGTAACAAATCTTTAAAATTACTAACAATTAGAAAAAATGAAGTGATAGCAAAAAAAAGGAAAACAACACAGGCCTTCTCATCTTCTCCTCACTACCAATTCTATTCTTATTATCAGCCACCTAAAATTAACACAGCCCATTATGATTGAACCTGAACTTTCTTAATGCTAATAAGTATGGATTTGGCTTTTTTATTTAATGCAGATATTTGGGTTGGAAGTCCAACATGTGTCTATTCAACTTTTACACCATCCAAATCTAAATTCAGCTAGAACCAATTAGCATCCCATGACTCCATACAAATACCCCTAAAATGTTCTGAAATGAGAAAACAACTTCATATCATTCTACCCAAACAACGAGTAACCATCCTAGAAAAAATCTAATACAAAATTTAGTAACCACTGATGTGATTTATTGTTGTTATATTGAATAAAAATCAGTTCACGACTCTTATTAATTAAAAATGAATACAAAATCTGTAACCTACTCCTAAAAACAGATATATTATTAACTATATATACAGATTTAAATTGAATTAAATAATCAAAGTTTCAACACTGAAAACATACTGGACCAGCAGTACTACGGTCAAGGGTGATAGCAAAGTACATCTCATTTACAAGGGATAGCTTCTCACAAAGGTAAACCTGCAAAAGAAGTAAATATATTACACTGGAAATCTTTGTAATAGCTGACAACACTAGCAGAAAAATGCTGATCGACTTCTAGTAAAGAACCTTATGATCACCAACTTAAATTTTAGGATGAAATGCATCAAAAGGAGAACTGAATATCATCAAGAACAATACTACTTCCACATAAAACTCAGCCAGAATACATTTAATCCCACTAGAAGTTTGACGCCCTTCTTCAAGCTCAAATATAGTGGGAGAGTGACTCAATACTGGGTCTATACTAAGACACAATGGCAATTCCCACTGTATAAAGAACAAGCTTTGATAGAATTTATCATGACGGAAACCAGCCAAATGAGAGGAGGTCAATTAACTTAATAAGAGTTGAACTATTTGAGCTGAAATGCCTAAGTTACAGTTGATGATAGTTCTGCCATCAAGGCATGCAACGTAATTACACAACAATGTTCCCTTTGTGACTAAACTAGGTGTGTCATCTTCTCTTTGAAATTTTTTTATGCAATTCAATCATTAGTTTCATTATATGTGAAATTTATTTGGCAAGGCAGTACATTTTTAGACTACACCTGATTGCAAATATGTTTCAGTTGTCTAAACTAAAAAGTACTTGACAATGCAAGTATGCAACAAACAAGACAAGATGATTATGAAAGTTGAGAATGATCACCAGGTAATTTAAACAATTTGTTTTCAGCACATCACTTAGCTTTAAATGAATTAAATGAACTTCTAACCTTGCTCACAATCTTTCCTTGAGAACCAGTTTGCTTGGTAACAAGGATCTGGCCGAGCATTTTTTCTGCATGCAATATTTAGTTATAAATAACATGCAAATATCTTATCCAAATATTTGAATACCTACTTAACAAAAAGTATCCACAAATCTGATTCTTCAGAGTTACATTTCATAAAGCGTAATAAATGAAATAATTAACACATAAAAAGAATTAAAAAAATTTCAGAAACATGAAAGGACATATAAGTCCACCAACTCTCCCAAGCTTATTAGAGAATTTTTGAAACAGTCCCAGAAATACTACATTTAAATAGTCAAACTAGTAGTCGACAGTAAATAAAGATCGAAAGCTTGTGAACTTTAACTGGTACATCATTGAGCCATTATTGAAAAAAGCTAAATATCAGTAACAGAACTATTCTTATACCTACTAAAAATACTTTATAAATGCACATAAATGATGCATGACTAGATGAGAAAAAGGGGTAGAGAGGTAAGATACAAAGGAGGAAGTTGATTATATAAGAATTCAGATTTTAGACAGATGCTGCTTAAATTTTAAACCAATAAACTACCTGCTAGCGAAGACAACTCACTGCCAACAAAGCAAAATACTCCACAAATTTTTGAAATTGGTTATTAACTAATTAATCAAGCCACCACCACATCAGTAACACGCTATGAGAAAATGTTTAAGGCTTTATAAACATCACACTCACTCATTATATCCACAGTATCACTTAGCAATCAGACTCCTGTTCCTGTATTGTTATACAAAATCAAATACGAATGATGTATGCTTAACATCAATCTAGCTTGATTCTGCTCTTTCTAGATTATCAATGCAAAATAAACATGTTAACTAAATGGGCATAATCTTTGAGCAAAAAGAGCAAAAAGAGCAAAAAAAAATTGTCAGTTACCAGCTATGCCTGGAACCTCTTCAGTTTTAACAATATGCACTCCGCCCTTTAGTCCACTTTTAAAGGTCCCCAAACCTCTCCCGCCAGCAAGAATTTGACTTTTGACAACAACCTATGGAAAGGCCACAGAAGTTCAATTTTAAGTGTTGTATTCTTCAAGTCAGTCTGTAATTCTGTCTCCAATTGCAAAATGAGAAAATTGGGAATGCAAATGATTTAACAATAAAACAAAATCATTGAATCTACACCAGCAATATCTTACCTAGCAAAATCTCTTTCACCATATATATGATATTAAAAAAATTCCAGCTAAAATACCATCTCATTATTTCATTCATGGGCATTTGATTTGCTGCATGAGTGCCAGCAACCGATAAGTGAATTTGTTTAGAAATTATAGCATAAAGTATCAGATAATGTCATTGTCATACCCAATGTTTGAAAAAGTGTCCTAGGTGGCTGCCTAGGTAAAATGGACCAGGGGTCACTTTGCCTAGGTGGTAGGCAGCACCTAGTAAGTGGACTATTTAAAAGTCAGTCTAGCTGGATCACCAAGGTAACCAAGGTAGACTGGTTTGGGAAGTCCAATCAGGTTTAGGATAAAAAAAGTGTTTTTCTTAAGTGATAGATTCATTTGTCAAGAGAAACTAACATTAACTATTCGTAGTTACAGTTGGAATTTTCAGGGATAACAAGACTCCCTCTTCACATTAATTTTCTGGGCAGGATCTCCTCTTCTCTAGATTTATTCTTTTTCTGGGCAGGATCTCTTCTCTTCTCTAGATTTATTCTCCCTCTTCTCTTTTTTTTTCTCCTCATATATTTCTCACATTTTTCAGAATTTATTCTCATCCCTAATTTTTTTCTCAAATTGGTGACTATTTTACTTCTCTTTTTACCACTATTCTCTTATTAGGTACAATGTGAAATATGATGCATTTTGTTATTATTACATGTTCTTACAATGTGGAACATGATTAAGAATTTACAATTGCAAATTTGAGTATACAACATTTTTAATAATATTTTAATGATGACTACCTAGGCCCCTGCCTAGGCACTAATAGTGGAATGATCGCCTACCACCTAAAACTGTCTTTTAATATCTTGGTCACACCATTTACTCCCTACTTCCAGATTTAGACAACAACAAGAAGTAAACTACTGGTTAATATTTTTTTTGTTACTGCCCTGTTTCAACCAACTAATCACTCTCACTAGTTGACTAAAAATAGTCGACTGATAATGAACAGAATATCCCGAAACAGATATTTCAGTGACATCACTGCTTTTTAAATTCTCTGTATTTGTTTCATGCTTTTTATTTCATACTAACCTCATAGAACGCAACACAAAGTGGATACCAATCAACTGATCACTCTCACTAGTCGACTAACTACATGAACATAGTAGACTGACATCATGACCAGTCGATTGAAAATGAACAGGATGTCCAGAAACAAATATTTCAGTGACAAACTATTTTTCAATTCTATCTATTTTTGTTTCATGTTTTCTATTTCATACTAACCTCACAGGACCCAACACATAGTGGGTACCAAATGTATCTTAGGATTATTTTATTGGCAGATAAGAAGCAAGAGCACCAAAAGTGAATGGTTGATCAACTGAAAATAAATGTGTGCGGATTTAAAGGAGACGGAGAAAATAATAATTGCAAAATCAACTGAAAATACTAATCTCAAAAAATAGCTTATAGTGATCATGTAAAAGTTAGTCTGCTTTGTCTTATTTATGAGCACACCTCTTTCTCGTTTGGGAAAACAGATTTGACAGCCTCCTTCACCTCTTCAATAGATGCAACAGCCACTCCCTTTGGCACATTTATCCCGTACTTGCTCATCAATTCCGCACCCTGTCACAGAAGCAAAAGGTTTTTTCTGCCGTCAACAGATTCAAATTCGTCGCAGCATTTGATCAATCGTGTAAAGACTAAAAAACGCTAGTAAAAGGATGAAACTATAAAAATGGCCAATGCAACCTAATATATCATATTAACAAACCAATACTTACTTTAAAAAAATAGATTTTTTTTTACAAAAGAAGAAAAAGAAACAATCTTGATTATCACACACGTAATACAAAGGATCAGGCTTTTTCCCTCCATGTTTTCAGATCCGAAGCAAAATAAAAACAAACAAGACAAATCAATTGAAAGGAATAAGGGAATGACACGAGAATAATTAATCAAGGAACCTGGTACTCGTGGATGTTGAGCCGCCGCAGTTGCTGATTCTGCCATCTCCCGGCGATGGAAAGAGAGCCAGCAATGAGCTTCCCTAGCGATCTCCTCATCCTTCCTGCCAAGTGGATCAAAGCACACAACAGATCGTCAAAAGAGGAGGTGAGACAGAAGACGGAACCGCAATAAACTTTCCGTATCGCGATTCACTTTTACTGAACACGAAGTTGGAAGAATCGTGCGAACGCGACGAAAACTAGAGAAGAAGACTTACAGGCTTCGCAGGAGCTTCTTCTGGGCGGGATCGAGGGGAGGATGCGTCGCTGCGGCAGGTCGATGCAACCAATAAGTAATTAGGTTTTCGTAGATACGTGTCTTTTAATTAATTAGGGATTTTTATAGTATGTGATTTTTACTATTATACCGTGCTTAATTTATAATAATCTACCGTAAGAAATGTTTAATTATATCATCGCTTTGTTATAATAATATTAGGTGGATTTGGGTAAAGGGTATGGGGAATGCGGAATTAGGTTCATTCATGAATTTTATATTTGGCGGATGGAAGTGAGAATTAATATTTCGGTAATTTATCAAAACACGTACTACGGTTAATGTATTTATCAAAAAAACATATCACAGTTTTATATTTATCAAAAGGCGGAGTTTACCAAAATCAATCCCCAGATTACCCCTCTGGCTAACCTGGCAACCGCCTTTTTCAAACACACTTTTCCAAGCATCCAAGCCGAAAGTAGAATACAAAAATAATTTATGGTTCGGATACACGTCTTCTCACCGTCTCTCTCCCTTCGTCCCTCTGTGTGGTGTTATAAACTTTGAAAGAAAAAAAAATATGAACCCTGCGCTTGCCATTACTGCTCGTGGCGGTTGACGATTGCAATAGACCAGTTAGGTTTATGACATAATTGCGTAAGAGTTGCTAGAGGAAACCAAGGACAAATTAAGTTAAGAAGGTCAGCCGAGAAGGACAAACTTCTTGCAAGAGGGAAATGAGTAGAAGCACACATTTAAAGATTTAGACATGTATGTATGGATTTTTTTACTGTAAAATAGGGTAGTGAAGGTAAATAAAAAGTACACCATTTGTCTGTGAAGGGTGGCAGCAAAAAGTGGTATTATGGTTAATTTTGGTTGTGTGGGGAATAATATTCAATAACACCTGAATTATGATGTAATAGAAGACTTAATCGATTTAATTCATGTTAGTTTTTGACGTTGATAGTTAAGTTTGGCTAGGGTTTAGTCAGTGGTGGTCCTAGTTTACAAGAAGTATCTGCTTCAAAAGTGGCTTGATATCTATGAGATCAGGCCCATCGTGGGCCTGATATCATAGATATCATGCCCAACGTGGGCCTGATATCATAGATATCAGGCCTAACGTGGGCCTGATACCTATGATATCAGGCCCACGTAGAGCCTGATATCGATAATGTGTTATGTGGTTAAAACTTTACTTTTACATCAGACCGTTCCTAGTTTGAGCAAAATTACAATTTAACTACAAAAAATGATTATGTAGTTGCAAATTTACTAAAATAGTTTTTTAATTTATTTATCAGGGATGATCATATAACTGACGAAATTCTATATGAGATATGGAATACTCTTGATGCAACTTCTAGCATTGGACATGCAGATAATGTAGGAGAAGTATCCAGAACAAATATTCCATCATCTTCACAGTATAATTGTGTGCATAACACAAATAGAAATACGAGCAGTAATTTCACATTTGATCTAAATGAAGAAGCTAGTATTCAAGAAGATGAGGTTCTGAACCCGTGTGCAACACTTGTTGATTACTATGAGCCTAGTTGGAGTGAGGAGGAAGGGTATTATAACCGAAATGGAGAGGAAATGCAATGCAATACAAATGTACAAGAATTCTTTGCTGATGATATGCAGATTGAACAATATGAAATATCTCAAGAGCAGTATAGTGACTTAGAGGAGGAATTCCCAATAGCTGATGATCCATATATTCTAAATTCTCGATTGCTCCAAAGGCCAATTGAAGAGGCAACAGATCAGCATGAATTTTTTGTAGGACAGATATTTCAGTCTCGACAAGAGTTCAAGAATCAACTTGTGAAGCATGCCATGGTTAAACATATGAGATATAACCCAGTTGACACTAGAAAAAATAAAGTAAAAGCTGTCTGCTTCAATCAACCGTGTAAGTGGAGAGTAGTTGCCAGGGGGGATGTCGAGTTCATTGTTACGAAATATATAAAGGAACACCAATGCGGCACCATTAGGGAAAGTGCTGATCATCAAGCATATTCTTCATCCTTTGTAGCTTCTTTTGTTGAAGAGCAATTTCTTGCTAATGAACAATACAAGCCAAGTATGATTATAGCAGATATAAAAGCCAGGTTCGGAGTGACCATATCCTACAGAAAAGCTTACATAGCTCGAGAGAAAGCGATGAAGAAAGTTGTTGGAGATTATGATCAAGCATATAGAGATCTTCCACTATATCTGCGTGAGTTAAGAGTAAGAGATCCTGAAACCTATGTTGCACTACACAGGAATGGGGATAATCAGTTCCAACGATGTTTTTGGGGTTTTGGAGCTTGTAGGAGAGTATTTAGGTCTTATCTGCGTAAATTAATTGGAATTGATGCCACACACCTAAGAGGCAAATATCCGGGTGTGTTGTTGATGGCTACATCAATAGATGCTAATGACAATGTCCTCCCAGTAGCCTTTGGAATCGCTGAAGTTGAATGTGGGTCTGCATGGGAGTGGTTTCTGGATCATATGAAGAGATTCTTTAATGTTGATCCAGAGTCAATGAGTATAGTATCAGATAGACATTGTGGCATTATAGCAGCAGTTAGGAAAGTATACCCTACTGCCCATCATGCTTTTTGTTGCCACCACATGTCTTGCAATATGGTAACAGATACTGGCAGTAGGTCAGGTTTAGGGTTGTTTTGGGCAGCTGCTCGAGCAAACACAACACTACAATATGATCTCATAATGCAGTCCATGCTTGAAAAACATCCAGATGCTCATAAGTGGCTTCAGAACATTGACCCTAAAAGATGGGCTAATGCACACTTTAGTGGGAGAAGGTACACAATGCTAACCACCAATTGTGTAGAGAGTTTAAATGCTTTGTTCAAGGAGACGCGTGAACTTCCGATAAACAGGTTAATTGATAATACCAGAAGAAAGGTAGCTCAATGGTTCTATAACCGTAAGGAGGAAGCGTCGAAATGGTATGTAGCGTTGACACCTCATGCTACCAAAGAAATGCAATCAAGGAGAGAGAAAGCTAGACGATATAAAGTCCACCCCTACTCTCAATCCGAAATGGAAGTAGAGACATGGGGTGCTTCATACATTGTTGATTTGAAGAGAAAATATTGTAACTGTGGGGAGTTTCAAATTTCAGGATTGCCTTGCTCACATGCAAATGCCGTCATAATTCACCGGAACATGGATACACTCCCATATTGTGAGCATTACTTTCATTCACATAATTGGAAAACGACATACATGGATCGTATTTACCCCTGTCGAAGCAAAGAATTTTGGCCTAGGGGTGTCAACAACATTATAGTGCTATATCCACGTAGCCTTGTGCAGCCTGGTAGGCGAAAGAAGGCAAGGATCGAGTCAAAACATAATGGGAAGGTAAAAATCAAATGCAGCAGGTGCAAACAACTGGGCCATAATCGGAGGACCTGTAGAATGCCGCCAGCCCCTGGATCTTGACTGAATTGTAAATTCGAGGAGTTGAGGCATATGTTTTGTATGAAGTACATAAATAGGTTTGTAAGACAAACAGTTGTTAAAAGTGATGTTTCTGTTATATACGTTTATGGAGTATTTAGTTTGTGTTACAGTTTTATGGTAGGTATGAGAAGTGTAAACCATCACCTGCAAGGCAGAAATAATACTTCACACCATATCTCCATTGTGTCAAATAAAAATGTGATACATTTCAATTCAACAGGAAGGGGTTCGTAATTTCAAAGTCACATTAATATGTAGTGAAATATAGATGTGTTAAAACATGCACAAAGGGAGTGTAGTAATCGATTCCATAGGGTAGAAAAGAAAAGGTGTGGACTGTTCCGTGCCAACTGGCACGGAGCCATACTTCGTAATCCATGGTGTATAAATTATGTTTGACAGCATAAATACCATCTGCCCACCATGACCTTCACAGGGACTTGATTTCATAAAATCCAAGGGGAGGGCCATCGGGTTTTGGTCAAACTCACGATGGACCTGACACACTGATTGGACCCATATCGCTAGTGGTATTCAGGTTGCAAGGACTCGAATCCGGTGGCAAATAAATGTTTAAATATTTATAGGTCTTGGGAAAATTTTAAAATACAATCAGCCTCCGTTGGACCTGATATGCTTGGATATAACGTGGGCCTGATATCCAAGCATATCGAGCCCAAAGGCGCTTATAAATGGCAACTGGCACAGAGCCATAATTCGTAATCCATGGTTTATAAATTATGTTTGACACCATAAATATCATCTCCCCACCAAGACCTTCACAGGGGACTTGATTTCATGAAAATCCAAGTAGGGGAGGGCCATCAGTGGGTTTTGGTCAAAACCCACTGATGGACCTAGACACATCGGATTGGACCCATATCAGCGCTAGTGGTATTCTGGAGTTGCAAGGACTCAGAATCTGGTGGCAAATAAATGTTTAAATATTTATAGGTGCTGGGAAAAATTTAAAATACAATCAGCCTCCGTTGGGCCTGATATGCTTGGATATCAGGCCCAACGTGGGCCTGATACGCTTGGATATCAGGCCCAACGTGGGCCTGATACGCTTGGATATCAGGCCCAACGTGGGCCTGATATCCAAGCATATCAGGCCCAAAGTCGCCTTGGCACTTATAAATGGCAACTGGCACGGAGCCATACTTCGTAATCCATGGTTTATAAATTATGTTTGACACCATAAATACCATCTCCCCACCAAGACCTTCACAGGGGACTTGATTTCATGAAAATCCAAGTAGGGGAGGGCCATCAGTGGGTTTTGGTCAAAACCCACTGATGGACCTAGACACATCGGATTGGACCCATATCAGCGCTAGTGGTATTCTGGAGTTGCAAGGACTCAGAATCTGGTGGCAAATAAATGTTTAAATATTTATAGGTGCTGGGAAAAATTTAAAATACAATCAGCCTCCGTTGGGCCTGATATGCTTGGATATCAGGCCCAACGTGGGCCTGATATCCAAGCATATCAGGCCCAAAGTCGCCTTGGCACTTATAAATGGCAACTGGCACGGAGCCATACTTCGTAATCCATGGTTTATAAATTATGTTTGACACCATAAATACCATCTCCCCACCAAGACCTTCACAGGGGACTTGATTTCATGAAAATCCAAGTAGGGGAGGGCCATCAGTGGGGTTTGGTCAAAACCCACTGATGGACCTAGACACATCGGAATGGACCCATTTCAGCTCTAGTGGTATTCTGGAGTTGCAAGGACTCAGAATCTGGTGGCAAATAAATGTTTAAATATTTATAGGTGCTTGGAAAAATTTAAAATACAATCACCTCGTTGGGCACGATATGCTGGATATCGCCCAACGTGGCTTTACGCTGATATCAGTTCCCAACGTGGGCCTGATATCCAAGCATATCAGGCCCAAAGTGGCCTTGACACTTATAAATGGCAACCGGCACGGAGCCATACTTCGAAATCCATGGTGTATAAATTATGTTTGACACCATAAATACCATTTCCGCACCAAGACCTTCATAGGGACTTGATTTCATGAAAATCCAAGTAGGGAGGGCCATCGGTGGGTTTTGGTCAAAACCCACCGATGGACCTAGACACATCGGATTGGACCAATAACAGTGGTATTCGGAGTTGCAAGGACTCGTAATCGGTGGCAAATAAATGTTTAAATATTTATAGGTCTTGGGAAAATTTAAAATACATCACCTCCGTTGGGCCTCGATATGCTTGGATATCGAACGGGCCCGATATCCAAGCATATCAGGCCCAAAGTCTTGGCACTTATAAATGGCAACTGGCACGGAGCCATACTATGTAATCCATGGTTTATAAATTATGTTTGACACCATAAATACCATCTCCCCACCAAGACCTTCACAGGGGACTTGATTTCATGAAAATCCAAGTAGGGGAGGGCCATCAGTGGGTTTTGGTCAAAACCCACTGATGGACCTAGACACATCGGAATGGACCCATTTCAGCTCTAGTGGTATTCTGGAGTTGCAAGGACTCAGAATCTGGTGGCAAATAAATGTTTAAATATTTATAGGTGCTGGGAAAAATTTAAAATACAATCAGCCTCCGTTGGGCCTGATATGCTTGGATATCAGGCCCAACGTGGGCCTGATACGCTTGGATATCAGGCCCAACGTGGGCCTGATATCCAAGCATATCAGGCCCAAAGTGGCCTTGACACTTATAAATGGCAACTGGCACGGAGCCATACTTCGAAATCCATGGTGTATAAATTATGTTTGACACCATAAATACCATTTCCGCACCAAGACCTTCACAGGGGACTTGATTTCATGAAAATCCAAGTAGGGGAGGGCCATCAGTGGGTTTTGGTCAAAACCCACTGATGGACCTAGACACATCGGATTGGACCCATTTCAGCGCTAGTGGTATTCTGGAGTTGCAAGGACTCAGAATCTGGTGGAAAATAAATGTTTAAATATTTATAGGTGCTGCGAAAAATTTAAAATACAATCAGTCTCCGTTGGGCCTGATATGCTTGGATATCAGGCCCAACGTAGGGCTGATAATATAAAAAGTAATATTTCAAATTAATAATAAATAATCTTACACATAAATCGAGGCGATTAGATAAAATAAATTAATGAGATATCAGGCCCAAGTTTCAATCTGCAAAAGCGCACACTCTCCTGCTTCGTTCTTCATCTTCTTCTCGAAGCCATTCAACGCAGCTCCGGGCCAAAACCCACTCTTCCTTCACCGGCGTTCAAGAATCATTTCCGTACGGAGGTCGGTTGCTCATTTAGGTAAGCTTTCTATAACCGGTTAACCTAGGGTTTGTGTGGGTGTGTTAGAATAAGAGCGTAGAGTTTTTCTGTGTTTGGTTATATAGTACGTAGGTTCGCAATGGCAACAAAAGAAGTCTCCACAAGTCTGTGTGCTGATCGACCAACTTATCAAAGTTACGTCAACAGAGGAAGAACTAAAAGAATGAACTGGAAAAGTACCATTTGCCACTTCAGAAAGTTTATCTCTTCTGTTAACCCGACTTCAGAACAAGAACAGATGATTCGAGGCACACCTTTTTCCTGGATCCTCGACCTCCCTGATAGTTCTTTTGTAAGAGCTCAGGTACAAAATATGTTTGATAACTGGGATCATGAGGAAAAAAACTTTATCTTCCATGGGAAGAAGCTCAATTTTACAAAGGTAGATGTGGGACTGATTCTTGGCCTACCCGACAATGGAGATATAGTTCGTCTCGATTTAAATGAGGCTTCAAGCGCACTGTACATGGAGTTTTTCCGAGAATCGGATTGTTCTGCCAAACATTTAGAGAAACTGATTAGGAAGTATAGATCAAACGACAAGCTGTACTGTCAGCTTTTTATCCTGTATTTTTTTACAACAGTTCTGTTCTGTGGGAGTAGCAGTGTTCTCAGAATACATGTGCTCTCCCTAATTGACTGTGTAGATGATTTTGAGAACTTAGCTAGGTTTAACTGGTGCAATGCAGTATACAGTTTCATGGCTCAACAATTAGGCTCCATTGGATTGGAGCTTACATTAAGACCAAAACCACAGGTTGCTGATGCAACGCCCAAGGCCCCCTTGCTAAACGGATTTCCAAATATTTTAGCTGTAAGTCCGATTACATATATAGCAAGATATGTGTAAAGAATATGAATTACTTTTATAATCATATTGTAGGTATGAGTGTGTGAGCACATCAGCATTATTGATCCAGACCATCCAGAAAAATTGCCAAGAATACTACGATGGAGGTGGCCTAACTATCATGTTGACACAGTAAAAAAAATGATAGACCGTGTAACTGCAGATAAAATTTTAGTAGAGTTAATTCCGACAGAATCAGAGTTTAATTTACTACCAAACCGGCCTCAGCCATCTGAGTATCTTGAGTTGGTTGGCCAAGGATCTTTACATCAAGCCGAAGAAGGCCAACTCCAGTGTGACGATACCGTAGATTGTAGTTTGTGCAAGGAAAAGGATAACAAAATTGAGAGTTTAAAGCAAGAATTATATAAAGCTTCTCAAAGTTTGGAGGAAGCTAATAAAAACCTGGCAACGGTGATAGAAGAAAAGGATAGTCTAGTAGCAGCAAAGGATATTGTGATTGCTGATATGGAAGCTATGTGATCCGACGGTAAAAATCCGGAACCTCGTAAAGAGTCAACGCTGAGGGGAGGTCAAAGGGTCCAGTGGCTCGCCGGAAAAGGGCGAGCCGACCGGACTCAGAAGAAAGGGAAATCTGATAGTAAAAGGCACCCTGGTAGGGACCAGGGGTCCGACGCTCAAATAAAGCAATGCGTAATGACCGAGCGGAAGGAGGTGCCGCCCGGACGGCGTAAAGAATCAAGGCCGTCCGGACGGCGTTCATCGCCCGCCCGGCGGGCCGGGCACCCCAGTCAGACGGTGGGTAAAAGACGGGGACATCTTCTGACAGCCGTCAAGTCGTATGGCTGTGCCATACTTCTAGTCCGACAACGAAGAACATGCTCGGACTGTGGCAGCATGGTGTCGTAAGCTCTCCGACAAGTGCATACCGTGGTATGGGTTGCTGACACGTACGCACCTCGGTGGGCGTGCATCGGTTCCTTCTCCATCCTATATAAAGAGGCTATTACTTGGCGAAGGTACGCCAACAAATTTGGGCACCACTTTCTCCACCACTTACGACTTGCGCGGGGACACCCCCGCCCCCCGGCTCGGTTTTGTTGCGATTCACGGAGCACTCGAGGATCCAGCAGAGCGCCACGTGCCTAGCGTCCGTGACTCTTGGTTCGACAGATCAAATTGGCGTCGTGGAACGCCTCCGCATCCGATCAAGACAATGGGCGAGGCGGACGACAACACACGTGGCGCTTTCAACGGAAAGAACTCGATGCCACAGGTCGAGATAAGGGCCGCCAAACTCATGGAGCAAAACAAAAAGCATCCGAGCGGCAGGAGCAACAAGCAACATCTGCGTCGGTGGCCGAGCGGAAGCACCTCCAGCCACCGTCGCATTCCATCGGCCTTATTTCGCACCCGAAGCCATACCCGAAGAGATAGAGGATCTTCCTCGGATGAAATGCCAAGGCGGGATGACAGGGGAAAGCTCCCCGAGCGGACTCCTCCCGAGCGGATCAATCGCCAATTTTCGGAGGCTATCCTACGAGACCCTCCGCCCAAGCACTACGTGCCTCCGACGATCGGCGAATACAATGGAACAACAGACCGGGAGGATCATCCGGGTAAGTTCGATAACACAGCACCTCCATCGTATACAGATGGAGTAAAGTGTAGAGTCTTCCTTACCACCCTCTCGGGATCGGCTCAACGGTGGTTTCGGAGGTTGCCGGACGGATCCATCACGAGCTTCAAGGATTCGAACGGCCTTCCTCCACCACTTCGCCAGTAGTCGGCGTTATCAAAGACAAGTGTCAACTTATTCGCCATCAAGCAAGAGCCGAGAGAATCGCTTCGAGGTTATATTCACGATTCAACCAAGTGGCGATGGATATCCCCACGACCACATCGGAGACGATGATGAATGCCTTCACGCAAGGCCTTGTGGATGGGGACTTCTTCCGGTCACTTCCGAAAGCCGCCCGAGATTATGATCACATGCTACATCGGGCCAACGAATATATAAATGTAGAAGAAGCATGCTTCGGAAAAACTCGGTAGGCCAAGACTGCTCATGCCGAGCGGAAACAAGACACCGCTCAGACCACCCGGAGGACCGAGGCGAAGCAATTCGATCCTCACGCCGGATCGCACGCAAGAAGTGGTGCCGCCTAAGCCAAAGAAGAGGTGGACCCCTATGTTCGCAAATTCCACCAGACGGATACGCACAACACGAGGGATTGCAAGCCTTCCCTTTGTGTCCAACCCTGTGAACGACGGTCACCTCCCATCGACAGGAGACGTAGGACTCATGAAGCTGACCGGACCCGCACCGAGGGGCGACATCAGCAGACACCCGATCGACACTGATCTCCGAGGCAGGAGAATCGCCGGGCGTCCAGAGAACGGTCACGACCGTCCGCTCGAGAGGAGGAAAATAGGAGCAATACTTCCCGGGGTGAGATCAACGTTATTGCTGGTGGGCCGACCGGAGGAGACTCCAACCGAGCCAGAAAGGCGGGCGTCCGGCAGCTGCAGATCCACGCGGTCGGCTGCAGCCAAGAGCGGGCAAGTGGACCGGAAATCACTTTCGGACCCGGGGACTTAGAAGGAGTAGAAGTGCCCCACGACGACGCGCTGCTCATTAAAGCGGTAATAGCAAATTACACCATTCACGCATATTTGTTGACACAGGAGCTCGGTCAACATCATATTCAAGAAGGCGTTCGATCACCTGCAAATGAGCCGAGTTGCGCCCATGACGACCCCGCTCTATGGGTTTACGGGCAACGTGTCGGTCGGGCAAATCCGGCTGGCCACCTCACCGGGAGAAGAGCCGCTCAGAGGACCAGACAATAAACTTCGTGGTGGTCGACTCTCCTCATCCTACAACGTCATTTTGGGACGGCCAGGCGAATTCCGAGCGGTTGTCTCAACCTTCCACCAAAAGATAAGTTTCCCGTGGAGGACAAAGTAGGAGAAGTGCGGGAGATCAGCTAGCAGCTCGGCGGTGCTATATAGAGATGATCCGAGCGGAAGCTTGTTCCGCTCAGGCGCCCGACTTGAGGTACACGCCATAACCGAGAAACCTCCGCTTTAATTTATGATGAAAAGGAGGAAGTCCAGATCCATCCGACCCGATCGGAGGCCACGACTTTTATCGCCTCGATCTGGAAGAAGAAGGAGAAGCGATCCAATGCCTCCAACGAAATCATGATGTCTTCGTCTATCACATGAGTTACCCGGAATTTCGCCGAGCCTAGTGCAACATGAATTGCATGTCCGATCGAGCTCGGCCGATGAAGCAGAGAAAAAGGGACTTCAGTGCCGAGCAGAATGCCATTATCCGGGCGGAGGTGGAAAAACTTCAAGGCCGACAGATACGCGAGTGCCCGAGCTGGCTGGCCAACGTAGTCTTGGTCTCAAGCCGGGCGGCAAGTGGAGGGTCTGCATCGACTTTCGAGATTTAAACAAGGCATGCCCCAAGGATTTTTATCCGCCCCGGATAGATCATTTGGTGGACTCTACGGCTGCGAATTAATTTGCATGCTTGACGCCTACCAAGGATATCATCAAGTGCCGCTCGCCCGGGAAGATCAAGAAAAAGTAAGCTTCGTAACGGCCGACGGCACATATTGCTACAATGTGATGCCGTTCGGATTGAAGAATGTCGGGGCCACCTATCAACGCTTGATGAACAAGGTGTTCAAGGAGCAGATCGGGCGGAATCTGGAAGTTTATGTGGACGACATTCTTATCAAATCCGTCCGAGCGGCCGATCTTTTCAAGGATATGGAAGAAACCTTCCGAACGCTGCGCAAATATGGAGTCAAGCTAAATCCCCAGAAGTGCCTGTTCGGAGCCAAAGGAGGGCGTTTCTTGGGGTACATAGTGACCGAGCGGGGAATCGAAGCAAACCCCAGCAAGGTTAAAGCACTGCAAGACATGCCGCCCCCAAGAAATACAAGAGAAGTGCAAAGGTTGACCGATCGGATAACTGCTCTATCGAGATTCATCTCCAGAACCGCCGACCGGAGCCTGCCATTCTTTAAGATCCTGCGCAAGGCCACTAAGTTCCAGTGGGATGAAGAATGTGACCGAGCATTTGAAGAGTTGAAGACATATCTTAATTCTCTGCCAGTGTTAGCCAAGCCGGTCGGGGGTGAGTCACTTTATATGTATCTATCGTCAACTGAGCATGTTGTAGGCTCAGCACTTGTGAGGGCGAACGGCGAAGAACAGCCGGTGTATTTTCTAAGCCACATTTTAAAAGATGCTGAATCTCGTTACACTGGGCTCGAGAAGTTGGCCTTTGCTTTGGTTCTAGCCGCTCGGCGCCTGCGACCGTATTTCTTGGCTCACACCATTATTGTCCGGACAAACAGTCCACTCGGAAGAGTGCTGTTGAATCCAGAAGCGTCCGGACGGCTTATCAAGTGGACGACAGAATTAAGCGAATTTGACATCCAATATCAGCCCCGCTCGGCGATTAAAGTCCAATCCTTGGCTGATTTTGTGACCGAAGTGCAAAGGCCAGAGCCGGAAGCTATGTGGAGAATATATGTGGATGGATCCTCCACTCGGCTCGGAAGTGGGATCGGAATATTACTACTCTCACCTCAGGAAGAAAAGATGCACCTATCCGTCCGGCTAGATTACAAAGCTACTAACAATGAAGGGTATGAGGCCCTCATGCCGGATTGCGGCAAAGACGATGTGGGAGGCGGTCGGGTGACACTCTATTACGATTCACAGGTTGGCCACTCGGCAACTTTCCCAAGGCACCTTTGAAATCAAGCGTGTTCGGCTCAAACTCTATTGAGGCCTTTGAAAACTCAAAGCTACTTTCCGAGAGGTGCTTATTCGGAAGATCCCACGCGGAGAACCAGGGCCGATGAATTAGCCAAACTCGTGAGCTCAATACCGGTCGCCATTCAGCAACCAATTGAAAACGCTGCTGGTGGCGCATGTCGACCTGATGCAAGGCCTCGCGTTTCCAAGTGATTGGAGGACACCTCTTATAGAATTCCTCCGTTCAGGCACCACACCATCCGATGAATATGCAGCCCGGCTCCTCAGAAGAAGAGCCGGTCGGTTTACACTCATCGGAGATCAGCTTTACAAGAAAGCTTTCTCGCGCCCTTTGCTGAAATGTGTAAGCTGAGGACTCAGCTTACATCCTCCGGGAAGTACATCAAGGATCATGCGGGGTCATCCGGGCGGACGCTCATTGGCCAAGAAGATCCTTGGTCGGATACTTTGGCCAACTTTACAAACAGATGCTCGGACGGTATCTACATGCCTTTCATGCGGAAGTATCACAACTTCTCCCACCGACCGAGGAGATGAAGGCATCAACCATCTCATGTCCGCTTCGATCAATGGGGAATGGATATTGTGGGTCCATTTCCGATGGCGGCAGAGGAAATTTTACTAGTGGCGGTAGACTATTTCTCCAAGTGGGTGGAGGCCGAGCGGCAAAGATCACCGAACAAATGGTTAAAAATTCATCCGGCAACACATCATTTGTCGGTTCGGTGTCCGACAACGGGTGGCAGTTCATAGGGAAGATGTTAGAGGATTGGTGCAAAAGCTACGGCATTGAGCAACATTTCACGTCCGTGGCCTATCCTCAAAGCAACGGTCAAGCTGAAGTCGCCAACCGAGAAATTCTTCGTATTCTGCGTGCTCGGCTCGACCATTTGGGAGGGAGTTGGCCGTCGAACGACGCCAAAAGAAGGGACGGGAGTCACCCCGTTCCATTTGGTATATGGCGGTGAGGCTGTCATACCGGTCGAAGTCGGCGTTGAGTCAGCCCGGATCCAGAGCTATGATGATGACAACGCCGAACGACGAAACATGGAGCTGGACTTGGTAGAAGAGGAGAGGGCAAAGGCGTCCGTTCGGCTGATGGCATATCGTCAGCGGATGAAGCAAAACTACAACCGGCGCGTAATTCCCAGATCGTTCCAAGTCGGCGATCTTGTCTGGAAGAAAGTCAAGCCGGTCGGCGACGTCGGCAAGCTTGAAGCTCCATGGGCAGGCCCTTTCAAAATCATCGAAAAGCTCCGCTCGGGCGCGTATTATCTGGAGGACGAGGACGGACGGCAGCTAGATAGGCCGTGGAGCGCGAACCACCTCCAGCCTTACCGGGCAGGGTGAAAGGTGTATCACTGTAAATCACCCTGTGTATTTCATTTTTCGACTAAATACTTGAAATGCAGAGATGAAAAGTCAAAAGAGCGAATATAAGGCATTATCATCATAAACCGAAGGCCCCCGAGCCGATCGGCCGGGAGGTTTATATCCGAGCCGGGAGAATATAAGCAGCGTTCGAAATCGAAGACCCCGAGCTGTTCGGCCGGGCTGCATACTAGTGTGGCAGGAAGGAAACCAAAGCCTGGCGCTGTTCAGGATGATAGAGGGAGGTTGTTGCCTGAAGCAAAGGCCTGAGCCGGTCGGCCGGGTATATGGTTTTCCGAGCCAAGTGCTCGACAACGAAGGCCCCGAGCCGCTCGGCCGGAGGTATACGGATCAAATTGGCGCCAAGCGCTCTAAAAACGGAAGCCCCGTACCATTCGGAAGGGGGTATATTATCCGAGCCACAAGCTCAAAGTCGAAGGCCCCCGAGCCGATCAGCCGGGAGGTTTATATCCGAGCCAGACTCGGAAGCGAAGGCCTGAGCCGCTCGGCCAGGTACATTTTAGCCGAGACTACCTCGGGGAGGATTATATACGAGCCAAGCGCTCGATGTGAAGGCCCGAGCCGGTCGGCCGGGTATATGGTTTTCCGAGCCAAGCGCTCGACGACGAAGGCCCGAGCCGTTCGGCCGTGTATGTAGTCTCACTTGGAAAACCGACGAGCACCGTCGTTAAAAATCGAGAGCCGCGCCGATCGGCTATAAATATCCGCGCCGTCGAGCTCCGACGATAAATATCGAGAGACGAGCCGGCGTCTATAAATAATCCGAGCGGATGAACCGACGAGCACCGTCGTTAAAAATCGAGAGCCGCGCCGATCGGCTATAAATATCCGCGCCGTCGAGCTCCGGCGATAAATATCGAGAGGCGAGCCGGTGATAATCCGAGCGGATGAACCGACAAGCACCGTCGTTAAAAATCGAGCCGCGCGATCGGCTATAAATATCCGCGCTCGGCGAGCTCCATCGATAAATATCGAGACGTAAATAATCCGAGCGGATGAACCGACGAGCACCGTCGTTAAAATTGAGAGCCGCCGATCGGCTATAAATATCCGCTCCGAGCTCCGGCGATAAATATCGAGAGACGAGGCGTCTATAAATAACCGAGCGGATGAACCGACGAGCACCGTCGTTAAAATCGAGAACCGATCGGCTATAAATATCCGCGTCGAGCTCCGACGATAAATATCGAGAGCGAGCCGGCGTCTATAAATAATCCGGGCGGATGAACCGACGAGCACCGTGGTTAAAAATCAAGAGCCGATCGGCTATAAATATCCGCACCGTCGAGCTCCGACGATAAATATCGAGACGAGCAGGCGTCTATAAATAATCCGAGCGGATGAACAACCGACGAGCACCGTCGTTAAAATCGAGAGCCGCGCCGATCTATAAATATCCGCGCCGTCGAGCTCCGGCGATAAATATCGAGAGAGCCTATAAATAATCCGAGCGGATGAACCGACGAGCACCGTCGTTAAAAATCGAGAGCCGCGCCGATCGGCTATAAATATCCGCGCCGTCGAGCTCCGCCGATAAATATCGAGAGACGAGCCGGCGTCTATAAATAATCTGAGCGGATGAACCGACGAGCACCGTCTGTTAAAAATCGAGAGCCGTGCCGATCGGCTATAAATATCCGCGCCGTCGAGCTCCGCCGATAAATATCGAGAGACACTTAAAGTTGGGACGAGGGAAAAATTTCTTGCTAAAATAGAAAGGAGCAGAAGATTATCTAATATGCAAGCCAAAAAAAGTCATTACATAGATAAGTGGGGCCGAACGGCGGGAATTCAAAAAAGTTTACAGAAACGCTCCTCACACATCGAAATTAAAAAGAGCGTCGGGGATGGCATCCATCACGCTCGCCAGATCCTCGGGGGGGATAGTCAGCTCGGCAGACAGGTGACCTTTGGTCTTCAGATAGCCCACCGCCGCCTTGATGGCCTCCTCGAACGTGAGGGATATCTTGTCGGTAAACTTCTCTCCGAAGTGTTCCGAGCGGAGGAACGCCTTCCTCACTTCGTCCGAGCGGGCCGACTCCCCCTCTTGATACTCCTTGAGCGCGGCATGGGTAGCGTCGCTAGCAGCTTGGAGATCCTTCAAGTCTCCATCGAATCTTTGGAGATCAGCCGAGCGGCTCTCTCTTTCGGTGGCCAGCAGAGCATCCAGGTCCTTGATGCGTTGCTCCAGCCCCCGGATCTCCACCTTCATGTGGTCCATATCGTTGATGGCCTGTTGCTTCCGAGTGGTCGCCGTCTGGATCTCCTTGTCTCGCTGCTTAATCATTGTTTCAAGCCGAACGACCTTGCTCGCCAGATCAGAGGCTCGTTTCCGTTCGGCTTCTAGCGATTCCTTGGCCTTCTCCAGAGCGGCCGTCGACTGCCTGGCGTCCCCCGCTGTTTTTTGTTTCTTCAGTTCCTCCTCCAGCTCGGCCAACCGATCGCTAATGGCGATCTGCTCCACCCAGTTCTACCAACAAATGTCCACAGGTTAGAAACCTAATTCGAATATGCAAATAAAGAAAAGGAGAGCATACCCCGGTGGCCTGTTGAAGGTTGCTATCGCCGAGCTGCCCGGGAGTCATCTTGGCTATGCGACGCCGAGCATCTATCCATGCTTGGGCGAGAGGGCCCGTCAGAGTAATCTGCTGCTCGGGGACCACTGGCCGATCAGTAGCAGCCATGTACGCCTCTGAGGGGAGGCGCAGAACGGTCTTTATCAAGTTTTGGCCGCTCGGCTCGCTCTGAGAAGCAGCGGCCTTATCGGACGGCCCACCGGCAGAAGAGGAGGGAAGCTCACCCATACGCCTGATACGGCGCAAAGTTCTGGAAGGGCTGGACGGCGGCACCTCAGAGCTGGCCCTCGGAGAGCCCTGAGGAGTTGGGGTACTCTCGAGGGAAACCGTCCCGGACAGCACCGGTGCGCCCGCGCTCCACTCGGGCAGTGGCTCATCGAGGTTAGAGGCAGGGGCAGATTCTGGTCTTCGGCGTTTCCGAGCGCGCAGCGGCACATCATCGGCCGAACGGCCCTCCACTTCAGCTTCACTCGCAGGTTCTATATTGCCCGTGGCCTCATCAGGAGGGGCAGGGGCGTCCGGGGCTTCTGGGACCGTTGGCGTCCCCTCACCTTCTTCGCCGGCCGGATCAGCCGGAGCAATGCCCCGTTCGGCGGCCTCCTGGCTCGTCACCGCCTCAATCCGAGCGGCCTTCAGTTTGAGCTTCTCGGTGGCTCTGGCCCGCCACATGACCTCAGCTGCAGAAGCAGAGAATAAATCAGTTAGAACAAAATAAAGGGGAAGATAGGGAAGCTTACTCATGCTACAAGGCAGATCGGCTGGTGTAGAAGACAAGCCGAATATATGCATTACTCCTGGGAGAAGCATCTTGTCAATGTGGTAGCGCTGACCGACTAGCTGTTCGGCTGCATGGAGATAGTCTGCGTCACCTCTAAACTTGCCGAGCTCCGGTTGCGCAGGCATAGCCGTCTGCCACTTGGTGCGGAAAGTGGGCCGCTCGGGAAAGCGTATATAGAAAAAATGCTCCTTCCAGTGTTTGTTGGAGCTCGGCATATTATCGAAAAGGACGAAGCCTATCCTAGATTGGAAAACAAAGGTGCCCCACTCGGCTTGCTTGGGATAGTAGAAGTAGTGGAAGATTTTTGGGGTTAAGGGAATGCCGTTCAGTTTGAACAAAACTACCACTCCGCTCAGCAATCTAATAGAATTAGGAACTACTTGGCCGAGCGGAATGCGGAAATAGTTGCAAACTTCTAAGAAAAACTTGTGAGGAGGAAAACGTAGTCCGGCCAGGAATTGATCCCGGAAGAAGACAACAGTGATCGTTAGGCCGATCGGAAGGCGTGGCTAACACTATTTCGTGGTCGGTCGGTAGGTCATATGCTCGAGTGAGGCGCATGGTGTCTTCCTCGTCGAATCGACTTTCCATGTTCGAGTACCAAAGACCCGGAGCACCGCCGGTTGACTGCGAGGTACTGGTCATGATCGAAAGGCCAGAATGCGGGATAGAAGAGGATGGTTCAAGCAATGGAAGAAAACCGGCTGAAAAGGATGATTAACAGAAAGAAGAATGCGTCTGAAGCGAGAAAAAGGCTCTTACAGGCGAGGAAGATGACCGGAAGAAGCCGTGTGATCGTCGGAAAGTCTGAGAACGAAGTCGCCGGCGAGAGGGTGAATGACAGGAGTTTGGAAACGAAGAAGACGAAATGCGGCGGAAATGAAGTCAAGGGTCTTATATCGCCGGCCGGAAACGATCTCCACCGTCCGATCCAGGTCGTCGATATCGAGGTTGTCATCGGATCGTCCGTTTCAAACGGCGGCTGTCCCATCGGAAGTGACGTAACCTCCATACTCTGACAAATGCACGGTCGCCACGTGTCAGCCGATTACTAGCCGCATTTAATGAGCTCCCCTTACCGTGCGCAGAGCACGTGAGGGGTAGTGTGGGAGAACAACGAACATCGATTCCCAGAAAATACAAGGCATGGACAAAGTATCGCCGGACAGACAGATATCGCCGCACGGATGAGCATCTTTATGCCTGGCCGAGCGGCCTAAGGCAATGATCATTGTTCGACAGATCGGCAGTCCAGTCAGTCGGACTTTGCCTCCTTCGACTAGACTCGAGAGGAAGGCAAGTGATCCGGCGGTAAAAATCCGGAACCTCGTAAGGAGTCAACGCTGAGGGGAGGTCAAAGGGTCCAGTGGCTCGCCGGAAAAGGGCGAGCCGACCGGACTCAGAAAAAAGGGAAATCTGATAGTAAAAGGCACCCTGGTAGGGACCAGGGGTCCGACGCTCAAATAAAGCAATGCGTAATGACCGAGCGGAAGGAGGTGCCGCCCGGACGGCGCAAAGAATCAAGGCCATCCGGACGGCGTTCATCGCCCGCCCGGCGGGCCGGGCACCCCAGTCAGACGGTGGGTAAAAGACGGGGACATCTTCTGACAGCCGTCAAGTCGTATGGCTGTGCCATACTTCTAGTCTGACAACGGGTGGTCCTGCCGTCCCATCAAAGAACATGCTCGGACTGTGGCAGCATGGTGTCAGGTAAGCTCTCTGACAAGTGCATACCGTGGTATGGGTTGCTGACACGTACGCACCTCGGTGGGCGTGCATCAGTTCCTTCTCCGTCCGAAGGTACGCATAATACAAATTTGGCAGCCACTTTCTCCACCACTTACCTGACTTGAGCGTCGGAGGACCGTCACCGGGGCACCCCTCCCGGCTCGGTTTTGTTGCAGGTTCGCCGGAGCACTCGAGGATCTAGCAGAGAGCGCCACGTGCCCAGCGTCCGCTGACTCTTGGTTCGGACAGGATCACTATGCTTAAAGAAAAGGATCAACAAATAAGTGAACTGCGTAAAGAACGGGATACGAGTGGCAACAAGGCTGACACTATAAATTCTGACGTGGATAACAGAATTTTAACTATAAAAGACAAAATCATAGCCGATGCCGAAAATAAGATTAAAGAGCTCCAACAAGTCATACAGAGCATATCAGGGGAGCCAAGAGCATCAGAAGGCATAAACCAAGCATCAGAAGGCATAGACCCTAATCTGCTTATAATTCCAACTAATTTTCGGGTAGGCCCCAAAAGAAAGAGAACCCAGAGAAGGTTGATATCCCAATGCACCAAAAAAAAAGGCAAACAGGTTGTTCTTAGTGTCGAACCAGATGCTCCTGCACCATCAAAGACAGAAAATACAAGTTCATCACAGATAGAAACACAATGTCATGAAATTAACAAGGTCAAAACCAAAATATTGAAGGTACGGTCGAGAGTAGGTAAGTTGTTATTTTAGAATCCTTAATGACATAGTATTATTTTAATTATCTCAGCAAGCAAAAACATTTTTTTAAAAGAGCAAAGATGATGTGATAGCCGATGCATTGTTGAAGCTCAGTCAGTTAAGGTAACGTAGTTGTCAACCTAAATTCTTAACCCACATGTCAACAAAGGATTATTATTGGAGGTTAATGATAATTTTTTTATTTTCAATTTATTAAATACCATTGACTGTATACTTGTGTGTAGAGTGACGGTGCAACCAATATGGGCAAATGATAATTTCTCCTTAGATATGCAATCTTTTATGACAATATTTGATTGGACACAATATATCAATGGGGATTGCATAAATGTTTATTGGAATATTCTTGCTAATGAAGCCAAACACTCTAACTCACCATACCACCCATCCATATTTTGTGGGGTTGGATTCCCAGTATGTCCCTTATCTCATTGTAAATTGTTTAAATTATATATTGGATGCAGTCACCATAATAGCTCTATTATTTGTATAGGACTTGTTCGGAATGATGCACGTGGATGCATTGAAACAAACTGCAAAAACAGATGACGACAAGGACATTAGATATATTTTTTGTCCTTTACATAACCAAGATGATCATTGGCATCTAATGGTCATGGACCTGGAGGAACGACAAATAATTCATTATAACTCTCTTGGCACCACAGAAAATTACACTTCTGTTTTTAATCAAACTGTAAGTAACAAATTTCTTATATCCAATAATCATTGTTTATGTATTAATTACTATGGTTTGATATTTGTAGGTGTTGTTTTTTAAGGAGCTGAACTGGCCATACTATCACATATGGCATAAAGGTTTAGAACCATTCTCCGGGAGAGAGTATAAAACGATGCAAGTTATTGGCCCCACACAAAGCAAATCGTAAGTATTAGTGTATGTTCCATAATAATTTTATTTGCCTTTTCTATGATGGATTGTGCATTTGTTTTGTAGGTTGGATTGTGCTTTTTTTATAATGCGCTATGCAGAGAGTTTGATGTTCCGGAGATCTACAGACTTTGTACAAGCTGATATGAGAGCTTATAGATTTAGACTTGGACACAAAATCATGTCTGACAAAAATTTTAAACTATAGAAATAGTGAACAATTGTAATAATTTATTGTAGTAATGATTTACTGTTTGTGTAACTAAAATTTATGGTGAATAAAATTATTGTAAATTAAATTTATAAGAAAGGATACCATACCAAGGCCGCTTTGGGTCTGATATCCAAGCATATCAGGCCCAACGGAGGCTGATTGCATTTTAAAATTTTCCCAACACCTATAAATATTTAAACATTTATTTGCCACCAGATTCTGAGTCCTTGCAACTCCAGAATACCATTAGCGCTGAAATGGGTCCAATCCGATGTGTCTAGGTCCATCAGTGGGTTTTGACCAAAACCCACTGATGGCCCTCCCCTACTTGGATTTTCATGAAATCAAGTCCCCTGTGAAGGTCATGGTGGGGAGATGGTATTTATGCTGTCAAACATAATTTATATACCATGGATTACGAAATATGGCTCCGTGCCAGTTGGCACGGAACAGTGCACACCTTTTCTTTTCTACCCTATGGAAGGTGACTATTAAAATTGAAGTTATTTTATTATTTTGATCAGGCCCCTGTAAGAATGCTTGGAGTTTATATTAGGGGGAGATAGAATACTGCTTTATTAAATGATATTCATATCAGGCCCACGTTGGGCCCTCCCCTACTTGGATTTTCATGAAATCAAGTCCCCTGTGAAGGTCTTGGTGGGGAGATGGTATTTATGGTGTCAAACATAATTTATAAACCATGGATTACGAAGTATGGCTCCGTGCCAGTTGCCATTTATAAGTGCCAAGGCGACTTTGGGCCTGATATGCTTGGATATCAGGCCCACGTTGGGCCTGATATCCAAGCGTATCAGGCCCACGTTGGGCCTGATATCCAAGCATATCAGGCCCAACGGAGGCTGATTGTATTTTAAATTTTTCCCAGCACCTATAAATATTTAAATTATTATTTGCCACCAGATTCTGAGTCCTTGCAACTCCAGAATACCACTAGAGCTGAAATGGGTCCATTCCGATGTGTCTAGGTCCATCAGTGGGTTTTGACCAAAACCCACTGATGGCCCTCCCCTACTTGGATTTTCATGAAATCAAGTCCCCTGTGAAGGTCTTGGTGGGGAGATGGTATTTATGGTGTCAAACATAATTTATAAACCATGGATTACGAAGTATGGCTCCGTGCCAGTTGCCATTTATAAGTGTCAAGGCGACTTTGGGCCTGATATGCTTGGATATCAGGCCCACGTTGGGCTTGATATCCAAGCGTATCAGGCCCACGTTGGGTCTGATATCCAAGCATATCAGGCCCAACGGAGGCTGATTGTATTTTAAATTTTTCCCAGCACCTATAAATATTTAAATATTTATTTGCCACCAGATTCTGAGTCCTTGCAACTCCAGAATACCACTAGCGCTGAAATGGATCCAATCCGATGTGTCTAGGTCCATCAGTGGGTTTCGAGCAAAACCCACTGATGGCCCTCCCCTACTTGGATTTTCATGAAATCAAGTCCCTGTGAAGGTCATGGTGGGGAGATGGTATTTATGCTGTCAAACATAATTTATACACCATGGATTACGAAGTATGGCTCCGTGCCAGTTGCCATTTATAAGTGTCAAGGCGACTTTGGGCCTGATATGCTTGGATATCAGGCCCACGTTGGGCCTGATATCCAAGCATATCAGGCCCAACGGAGGCTGATTGCATTTTAAATTTTCCCAGCACCTATAAATATTTAAATTATTATTTACCACCAGATTCTGAGTCCTTGCAACTCCAGAATACCACTAGCGCTGAAATGGATCCAATCCGATGTGTCTAGGTCCATTTCGAGCAAAACCCACTGATGGCCCTCCCCTACTTGGATTTTCATGAAATCAAGTCCCTGTGAAGGTCATGGTGGGGAGATGGTATTTATGCTGTCAAACATAATTTATACACCATGGATTACGAAGTATGGCTCCGTGCCAGTTGCCATTTATAAGTGTCAAGGCGACTTTGGGCCTGATATGCTTGGATATCAGGCCCACGTTGGGCCTGATATCCAAGCATATCATGCCCAACGGAGGCTGATTGCATTTTAAATTTTTCCCAGCACCTATAAATATTTAAATTATTATTTGCCACCAGATTCTGAGTCCTTGCAACTCCAGAATACCACTAGAGCTGAAATGGGTCCAATCCGATGTGTCTAGGTCCATCAGTGGGTTTTCACCAAAACTCACTGATCCCCCTCCCCTACTTGGTTCTACCTGAAATCATGTTCCCTGTGAAGTTCTAACTGGGAAGATGGTATATTTGGTGTCAAAACGTATTTATACCCCATTTCTAATAAGGTATTGCTCCGTGGCAGTTGGCACGGAACCTAGTGACGTGCTCTGGAAACCTCCGTTGGTCCGAGCCTATTTGATTTTTTAAACAATCCCAACCGTTACCATGATTTCAGTTTTGAGAAGATAGAAATGGTGCGCATTACAACTTATATACATTGTCTCTTTCCACTGATAAGCACCAGCATTGCATTTTGTATTTTGTGATTTATATTTCTGACTAATCACTATGCAATATTATTAATATTCCAGTGACAGTTTCTAATCTTCTCATACACTACATACCACCGTATTATACAACAAAGACTACATACAAAGATATTAAAAGTCCTACACTACGTAATAATTGCATTTACAATCTATACAAGTTTTTGCCTTACAAGACTGGATATTTAATCCAATGTTTGAAAATATTTATCCCTCAAAATTGCTACCATTACATCAATTCTAATCTTTTTCATGTCTCCTTGTTTGAAGTCCATCTTCATATCATATAGGAGACATCGAATGTATTGCATCACAAAGAAGCCACAGTCAACGCTGTAAAGAACAACATTTTAATTGTCAATAATTTTTATCAATTATTTATATTCACACCTTGTGCTCGATTTACCTTGCTTGTTGTTGTGGACATTCAATTGTGCGAGAGACCCATCTATCAAACGGATAATGTCTTTCCAAGTTTGGATGAATAGCAGCAACGTGCTCACGACTATATAATTTAAAATCTGATACCTGAACATTGAAGAGGAAATTTTCATTTTCCATCAACTAGCATTTATATTAAAATACAAACAATATCATTATTATTAGATGCTCACCGCTGCTTCAAATTCATATTTGTATTTACTTCCACTTGCAAGAGAATTGTACTGATTGAACGTCATTGATTTGGTGTCGACCACCAGCAAGTGGAAGTGTGCATTATCACTGCACAAAGGTATAAATATATACCTTACCTCTTCATCTCGTCTATCCGTCTTTATCATGTGTTCGAAGGCAAACTTACTTGACGATTTCATTAATGACTACAAATATGCAAAGTCATACATACATAACCAACTAATAAAAAGAATTCTATTTTTAACTATAATCAAATCAATTCCTTACTGTGAAGAATGTTGAACAATATATTGACTTGTTGTATGTGCTTCCAGACGGAATGCCCCTAAATAAAATTTTACAATACGTGTCGATTACATCCCCTCTTGTCAACATTTCTCCATTCACACCAGATAAAAGGGAATACAAATTTAAACAAAAGGGTGGTTCCTCCCAAACTATATCATTTGTAAACCTATAAAGTAAACAAATCACAGATTATTTTTACAAATTCCTTTTTGATAACCTTAGCCCAAATATGTAATCAGATATGCATATATTATACTTTACTATTCAACTATTTAATTTACGTACTTTATTTCCTCCAAGGCTTTTAACAAGTACGCCACCTTTTCGTCTTGTTTTTTTTTCTTGGAAGACTTAAATTGCTTCTTCACATACTATGCATACAAACAAAAAAGGCAATTAGATAATCCATTATATCTAACAAATTGCAAAGAAATTTGCATATATCGTCTTACAGCAATTGCTTGTTTCCTCATTTTGTCATATTTGGCAAACATTTCTACATCCTTGTCTGCCTCTTCATCAGATTTATCTTCCATCATTTGTACAATATTAATTTCTTCTTCCATTTCATCCAAACCTATTTTTCCTTTCCCCTTGCCCACAACAACATATTCTTTGACAAATTTTTTTCCTTCTCCTATACTTGTAACTTTTTCCGCAGGCTCACTTATATGTATATTTCTACGCTGCCTCTTAGGTAAAGTTTTGAGCCACAATGGACTATCAATTGGAGTATCCCTGTAATCATAGCAACTTCTGTCACGTCCTCTCCTACTTCTTGTTGTAACACCTACAGGTTCAATTTGAGGATCGTCTACATACTCGCTATATTGAGATTCCATGCCTTTTTTTTCAACTATTTTAAGTAACTCTTTCACCCTCTCCTTCAATTGCATGTTCTCCATTGTTAGCTCTTTATTTATGTTTGCTTGCATAATGCAATTACAACAATCCTTATTAATCTGCATTCCTCCTACACTCACTTCAATTTGTGATGCCTCCATTGCATGTGGACTGTCCTCAACGCCAGCAAGGTTCTCAACCAATGATCTTTCATCTTGGTTAGGGATTAGGTTAATTACAACCTGTAAGAATATTAAACCACATGTTAAAACCATACTTTTTTACCAAACTATAGTCAAAGTATTCTAAATTTACCTCTTCAGATGAAACTTGGTTAATCATTTCTCTCACCTTACTAATATGTGAAGGAATATTCCTCCACTTATTTATTCTGGCTCCTTTTATTTTGTATGGTTTTTGGATTGGAACATGCTCCAAAAACCATGCCTGATTCACCATGACAAGGGTTAACTATTTTATAATTGTTCGCAAAATATTAAAAATTTTCACACAAATTAAACACTTACTGCCAAAAGACCAGCAAATCCCTTTAGGTAAGGGAGGTTGGTGTTAGCATGTTTTGTCTCAGTTGATGAAAATATGTCCCCAATCTTAGGTAATTGTGGAGCCATAAATTCATGGATTGATTCAACCCAGTTGAATCTATCAAGATTCTCAAAATCATCTACTATATCTATAAGACTTAACGGGACCTTATATGTACTAGAAGAAAATAAGACACAAACAAATATATACAAAATATAGAATTTGCAAAATAATAAAACATCATCTTCGACTTCAACGCGATTGCCATAAAATTTAAGCAACTCCTCAATTCTTGATCTAGTAGCTTCTTTTTTGTTTGAGAAGTAAGTTAGAAAAAGGTCACTGGATGCTTTAGCTGAATCAATCGGAATTGAAGCTCCTTGGTCTGCAATACCGAGCAGCAATGAAACGTCTCCTCTTGTGAAGCAAACCGGAACACCTGACCAAGTTAAATTATTATTAGAATTCTACCAACACATACAAAAGTATTAGGAACACCGTGGACATGATACAATGTCATATCAAGAACTGATACTCCATCGTATCAGGCCCACGTTGGGCCTGATAAGATGCCGTATAGGGCCCACGTTGGGCCTGATACGATGTCGTATCAGGCCCACGTTGGGCCTGATACGGCATCGTATCAGCCCCAAGTTTAGCAAACGCTTAAATTTTACTATACAACTACTTTGTAATTAAAATACAAATTTATAAATTGTACCTGAGAATCTAAAAGTTTGACTACTTGAATCCCAATTTTTAAATATATTTACCAAAATCCCACGGATGTGCTGCATATCTTCTATGTCCAAAAAAATACGAAAGGGTGACTGTTTGATCAGCACTATGTGTCGGTCATGTAAAATAACACCGCCTCCATGCGTTCCTTTCTTCGTGGATGGTTGAAAAAAACTTTTAAAGTGACCGAGGACACTGTTCCAATGCAGTTTCTGTCCAACATCAACTGAACCCTATACTTTATAAAAATAAAAAAATTTAAATCATACTAGTTCAACTTCTCAATATCACAGAGTTTGTAAAATGATAACCTTTACAGCTAATTGATGTGGCGAGGATGATGATTCGCCCGATCGACGTCTTTGCGCCATTATGATACTAGCTGATTAATGTAATGTAAACCCTAGAATCCTTCACTGATGGCTCATGAACACTCTTGGTTTTTAATTAAACTGAAATGCTAGCTAGATGGCGCTTAAGAAAAACTCGAACTGATGGCTCACGAACACTAAACTAGGGTTTCACAAGACCGAGCTACACTCGCATGTCACGAAGGAGGGAAGTACCCTAATGATCGTTTTTTTTTTAATATCTAAGTTTTTTAAAAATGTGGTTCGGATGCCTGGGAATTGATGACTGATCAGAGGTGTTGGTTGGCGGTAGGGTTATATTCGGTAATATACATCACTTACCTGCGCCTTTTGGTAAATACAAAACCGTAATGCGCTTTTTGGTAAATACATTAACTGTAGTACGCCTTTTGGTAAATTGCCGTTAATATTTTGAAATAAAATTTAAAATTTTGAATATTAATGAAATACATCTCCACAGTTGATTTCACCATAACAAAAAAAACTTGAATATCATGTAAATTATTTTGGATGAAAATACTCATAATATATTTATTCAATTTTTCTTTCATATTATTTTCTTCTTTTTTTTTTCTCTCATCATACTTAGATCCTCTCTTATAACACATTCTCTCTCTCTCGTGTTCTCTCCCATCACATTTTCTCCCTCATTATATTTTCTCTCTCCTCATCCTCTCATCACACTTTCTCACTATTGGTGTAATTTTCCTAAGTCAAGATTAACCAGTTTAACTAATTTTGAGTTGACTCAAGTTTGAGGCTTAATGTTTGAATTTTGATATTTGACAATATATTAAGATTACAGATCTAATCGTCCGTTTGAGGAGATTGTTGGTGTAATATCTCTCTAGTCAAGGTTTGACCAGTTTGATATGAAGAAGAGTCAGTGGATCAAGGTTGACCAAATACTTGACTGAAAAGTTTTAACTGGAGGTTAGGCAAGGGTAAAAACAATAGGATGGTTGGTAGAAGAAGAAGAATCGAGTAGGTTAAGGTTAATTGGATAATTGACTTGAAAGCCCTAGTTAGTGAAGTCAGATAATTGGAAGTCTCAGTTAGTGAAGCCGGGTAGATGGACATCCTAGTGAGTGAAACCAGTTGGAAAACTCTAGTAAGTGAGGCTAGGCAGATGGAAAATCCTGGTAAGTGAAGTCAGACAAAAAGCCTTAGCGAATGAAGTTAGGCAGATGAAAGTCTTGACGAGTGAAGCCAGGTGAAAAAACCTAGTAAGTGAAGCTCAGCAGTGAGGAAGTCCTGGTTAGTGAAGCCAAAAAGTTGAAAGTCCAGGTGGGTCAATGGTTGACCGAACACCTGGTGATTGGAAATTCAAATGGATCAAGATTAATTGGACATTTGACATGAGGAGGTAAGTCCAAGTAGGTCAAAGGATTGACCAGACACTTGGCACGAGAAGAAAAGTCCAAGTGAGTCAAAGGGTTGACCGGACACTTGGTACAAGAAGAAAAATTTAAAATGATTTACCGGATACTTGGTGAAAAAATCCCAGCAGGTTAAGGTTAACTGGATGCCAGGCAAAGAGAAATCTCAACAGATCACGATTAATCGGATGTCGGACAAGGAACCCTATAACTCAAGTTTAAGAACTAGGGTTGCTAAATCACTTAAGATAAGCGATTCGGCAGACTGTAATCAATTACGATATGCTTAATCAATTAAGCTAGTTTTATGCGAGTGCATAGAAAGGTGTCTAATCGTACCCTAATCGATTAGACATATCTTAAGTAATTAGGACAATCACTTGAGAAACTTTCTCGCACAAACAAAAAATTTCTTAATCAATTAGGCTAACCGATTAGAAAGACGTAATCGATTTGGGTAATCAATTATGCTTGAAAACTAATCGTTATGAGCCCGATAAAAGGATTTTGACATACGCTGTTTCATCACCCGTTCTCTTCCACTCTCTTCACCGAGCTTACAAGGCATCACACTGGTTCTTAGAGACTTAGAGAAAAATGTTGCTGTATACAAATAAGAAGAAAGAAGTTACGGTTTCATTTGCTATAAATTCAACATTCCACTCGCAAATAACAAATTGAGTATGGGTATCAAATACTGACCATTGTCCTATAAAAAGCCCTGAGCAGATCAGCATATTCAAATTTAAAATAAGTGTATTCGAGGTTCTAATTTAGAAATGCTCATTTGAATATATTTTCAGCAAACTAACGAAATCTCAATATATAAATAATTACAAAATAGACATTTTTTTTCTTTTTAAAAATCCCTATATTTCTGACGGTAGAATTCTTACAGCTTTTGCTGGATTCCGGATACATGTATCTGAAGCACAAAACATTCACGTATCGATGTAGTAGCTTCCGATCCGTCTATTTGATAGGAAGAGAGATCAAATCACAAGTAAAGTTTCAGTTGTTCCCACCTCTACAAACATCACAAGTGGTGTAGCCCAGACCTTCGCAATATGGGCATTTTGCATCCTCACCAGCCCACTCTAGAAACTGGATGTAGCCACAAGAAAAATAAATGGATAATTAAATAAGTTAATGCAAACAAATGAGATAATCAAATCAACATGAACGGACCTGTGGCTCTATATTTGGTTCCCCAGATCCATCACATTCTGCCAGACGCGAGAAACAGAAGCATACTAAGTTATAACTTCACTATAACAAAATCTGATGCAAGATATTAAAACAACAAAAGATGACTTTGGGATTTGATATACTGGGGATTATGGATATGAGAAATTTTTACATGACAGATGAATCCTAGACACTATACAGTTTTCAAGGAATGATAAAAAGAATCACATTCCAATGAATTTCTAGAAAAGTAGGCATATCTCATGGAATGACCATTCTTGCATTTGGTTGCAAAATGAACCTTTAATATTCATTAAGCCAAAGCTGTTACTAACTGTTAATCCTCCAAAGTTGTTCTTTTTATCAATCCTTGAAAACTTATCCTGATTAACTAGGTTTGTGGCCATTCTTTTAAATCCAAAACCAACTAGAATTTTATAGATTTTTATTTCACCTCTTATTCTCCTATCAATCACCATTTTCCAAGATCTAACAATATAACAAATCTTTCCTAGAGGAAAGATTCATGGGGAATCTGGGAATCTTCTTAATTCTTAGTTTTATTTAATAACATAGTTCCCAAATTAGATCTTGATCTCCTAAACTCTTTCAAGCTCCAACAGTGATGCATTTGGTTTTACCCACTATATTGAAATCTAATTTCTGATAAATAACAGAAACATTTTTCAACTTTAAAGTCACAAGTATTTTTAACTGCTATAGCAATGGTAAAAAAGCAGTAGTGTTTGTGACATATGTACTTCCAAAAGCTTTGACACAACACTATCATAGAAATAAGTAGAAATTGTTTGGGATACCTGAGCACATCACTCTACCTTCCCCACGACAAGAGAGGCACTTTGTATGGCTTACAAATTTGGTATTGGCAAATGGTTTACGCCTACCAATAAGCCTTGATGGTTCTTCCCATCTGTTCTCCCCAAGAAGAAACACTCTTCGCTCAGAAACTTTATGTTGTGCATCACCATCTTCTGTTACTGCTTTCTGCTGAATCTCTGTGGTTTCTGCTATAGAAGCCACTACTGCTCCATTTGCACCATCCTAGAAGAACAATCTCAATAATCATAACTTCAATTAAATCAACATTTAAAGTGCAAATTGAAAATCTAAGTCATGATGGGAATGAATAATTGCCCCCAAAAATTGCATGAGACCAATCAAAGTCTAGTCACTAGACAATACTTGTACCATATAATATACTATATAGAACTAAAAATACATACTGCATTGAACTTGGAAGCAGCATCTCTTGTACTCTTCTCCATGAATAACCATTCCAGAAGATCCGCTGTCATAATTCCATCTTCAGGTGCTCCTACAGTGGCCTGCATCAAAACATTACCTAGATATAAAAGAAACATTCTCTGAAATGTTAAGTAGTTTATCAGAAATTTCTGTGCATATAAAATTTGACAGATATCAATAGTTTTTTTTTTTTTTAACTCAACATATGTTTTTTTAACTACTACCGACGGTTACCTGCCAAGTTCTCACAGCACGCTCTGTTCCACTTGAGAAGGATGAATATTCCATATCTTCTTCGCCTGAATAAAAACCCAATCTTTGCAATGCTTCCTGCTCAATCATGGTTATACAAGTAAATTATCTTGCAATATTTCATTGTTTGCCATGGTAGCAAATTTGCTAAGTTTGTATGCTGAAAGGCATGGAGCTAGGCATTTCACATGCACAGGAATAACATGAGGTAAGCACTGATATTGCTATATATGAAAGGATGTTGATAAACTGGTCTGTGAGTTCATTCCTTCCAAACATGATCTTATATGGATAGACAAAATACTAAGGCAAGGATTCCAGGGACAACATAATAACTATGCCAGACATGATGAATTTCATGTCTGGCCTTAGTTAAAGAATAGAAGTTGAATAAATAAACTAATTGGATCTCCATAAGAAGCTTGATCCGATCTTGTGTAGTACACTGAACACAAAGATCTGTTGCAGTAGACACGAAGGGTCTGTTGCAGTAGATGAATGTGCATAGCTGAATGGTAAACAGGTAGATGAATATTGTCTAATTTCTCTTCCACTTGTTTCCCTTTTGGATAGATAAGTAAAAGGAATCATTCATTTTGCTTCCGCACTTAAATGAGCATGAACTGAGTCACATCCTGACTCAACTAACTTGTTTGATACACAGCTCACACCACCTAACAAGCCTAAATAGGTTGGCACGTTCAATTTGACTAAGTCAACTGGCATGCATTGTTCCACGAGTCAAGGGAAGCTATTTTGGTGAGGGAGAGTAATTTGATTTCCAGACGATTTACATTTGGAACCAAAATGGTGGATGAGAGATCTTTCATTCATTTGGTTTTCCATCCTCTTTAAGATATGTATGTTAGTGTAAGCTCTAAGGGTGTGTTTGGTTCAGGGTTATCTTTGATAACCTTGGTTATCCATCCAAGGTTATCAACCAAAACCTTGTTTGGTTTTGGTAATTGATGATTCCTAAGTTATGATATATGCCTAACACATCAGCAATTTGGGCATATAGCCCGGAATCAGAAAACCCCATAAAACTAGGGTTTTCCTTGATTCCCTGGTTAACCAAAAATTTAAGACAATATTACCCCTCGAATATAATCAAACCCTCCCGATTCACAAAAAACCCTAGCCTTTCGCCGCTCCTCCTCTCGCGAACACGCACGGAAACCCTAGCCTTTCGTCATTCAAGAGTTGATTGACTTAGGACATATTATATCATGTTTCATTACTAAAAGGCAAGAGTTATTATATTTACTACAGATCTGTGCTAGATGAATAAGGATAATAGTGTCTAAGGTTAATATGTTCTAGTCTACGACATATCAATTGGTTGAATTGATAGTGGGAGCTTGTGTGTGTGTGTGTGTATATATATATGGACACTACTCTTAACTATTCCTAGTCAAACATTAATATGCAAGGACAATATTAATACGTTAAGACTAGCATGTAAGTCAATTGATGACTTAATCTCACAAGTCATGGATATGAGATATCAAGTCGACATATGAGTATATATTAGAAAATATGTACTAAATTGGCCCGTTATGAGATGTTTCATGGATCGTTATATGAGTGTTATAAATACTTTTATAGTGACTATTGGTATGAATAGTCCTTAGATCTGAAGTCACTATGATTCCCTACATAAGGAGTTGTGTACTTTGGTATCGACAAACGTCACATTTGACAAGGTGGATTATAAAATCGATCACTGGGAATGCAATAAATTATGCGGAGGGATATGAGTGATGTAGATGGGTATTTGTGGACCCCTTGATTAAGTAGGACATAAGAATACATGATCATGCTTAAATCAATCAATATGAGATATTGAACTTATTTGATTGAGTGTGTCTACTTAGAGATCAAGAAACACAAAAATTGATAACAGAATGACACAGTCTATGTCTCATTGATCAATCTAGGTATTAAAGATAGAAGGATAAAGTTATACAAGATAATAAACACAGAAAAGTTAGATCGGATCTCAACATTCTCGTCACTTGAGTAGCAATAATACATTGCTAGATGCCACTTATTGTTTATGTATCTAAAATGGTTTTAGATATATTGCCAACGTTGCGAGAGTCTATTGGGTCACACACAAAGAACATGTTGATTTGGAGATGGGTTTAATTTAGTTTGACTGAATTATTATGGGCCTTAATATTATTGGGTTACTCATTGAGTTAGACACATTGGATTGGATTGAGTCTAATCCGAATTTGACTCATTGAGTTAGACTCAATTGAATCCATTCATTGAAGAAGGAAGGTTAAAAGACAATGATGATTAATTTGGATTAATCATGCATTAATAAGAGGAAGACCAAAAGGGAAAAAAACCCTTCATTGGATGAATATAAAAGGATTTTTGGCATTGTATTTTATACATGAGACTTATCATCTTCTTTTTCCTTATCTTCTTCTTGGCCGAAATTTCCTTGAGGGGTTGCTAGCACAACCGAGGTTGTTTCTTCTTTGAGTCGTGAGTTCGTGAAACGAACGGGAGAACGTGTTCGTGTGGATATCATAAAGGCGCGAACACGATCGCGTTGAGATCTGCATCCAAAAAAATAGTTAGGGAGTTTGTGTTTATGCAACAAAGGTAGAACTCTCAATTCAACTAGTATACGATTTCCTTAGCAAGGATCTTCTGGAAAGGATCTTGATAATATTCCGTTGTGCTTGTGTTGTTTTACGCTCAAGATCCTAACAATGTATGCAAGAAAGTCAAGGGACATAGTGATATTTACCCACACAAGAATCTAATTTTTGATGTAGTGATGTCGGCTTACATTTAAGATCTAAATAATGCGCAACCAGAAGATTGGGTAGGATAAGACCTGCAAGCGGTTAGGAGGACTGTGCTCTACTCAGATTTGAAATATAATAAACCATGAATCCATGATCTCACCGTATAAAAGAAGAAATATCTCATGAAAACCATATGAGAAAGAAGTTGAGCTATCAGCAAATGCTTGTCAACCAATCAGACTTGAATAATTGAATAATTGAACAGCCCAACACGAAAAATAAAAGGTATGAGAGAACGGTGAGGACCTGCATCAATCGAACATCGTTTCCCTCTGAGCCTCTCCTAAGAGCCTGCCGTCCAAGCGACTTCTTCTTCTTCTTCTCATCTACCACCATCTCTCTCTTCTCCACAGTGGACTCCGAGACCCTAACTTCTTCGAGGATCAATTCCTGGACCTCGGTCTCCTCCACTAGCGCCGACCGAGGAAGGTTACCCACCGGGAGCTCCTTGCTCGCCGCGGCCGCCACGATAACGGCATCGAGACTCGGCCGGTCACGCTCCAGCGCCTCGATCCGGTGGCGGAGGGCCGCGATCTCTCGAAGGAGGGAATCGCGCTCGGACACCCACCTAGACTCCTCCCGAACCCACCTCTTCTCCTCGCGTAGCCACCTCTGCTCCTCGCGCAACCAACGCTGTTCTTCCCGCTCCCAGGAGGAGGAGGTGGAAGGGGAGACGGAAGCAGAGAAGGGATTTCTCGGCGACGGGACACTGCAAGGGTTCTTGCGTGGTTGTCGCGGGAAAGAGAAGCTGGAGTTGGTCGGCGGCCGGTGGAGTCCGGGGAGGAGAGAAGCAGCCATCGGGGTTGCGTTGGGTTGGGAAGGGGCCGAGATAGAGGCGGGGAAATGGAAATGGTTGGGATAATTTTTTTCTTCTTCCGGCAGTTAATCGGATTTCGGATTGAGGTAGGTAGCGTCGTGGGCATGCACTTCCACTAGATCCGATCCGATCCGATCCGATCCGATCTTCCCAAAGCTAAAGCACCTGTTCAATATTTGAATTATCACTTCTATATATTCGAGCGATCCGACCCGTTTCTTCCGAAAGCTCCATTATCCACAAATGGATTAGCCACATCCCCTTGCTGTGCCTCACTCGAGATTCAAGAATCTAGATTGAGCAATGGCGACCGTGGCCTGCCCCTCCGCCCGCACCGCCGCCTTCTTTCCTCCTCGCTCCCTTTCCCACCCTTTCTACTCCAGTTCCGTCCCGAATATGCCTCGCCGTCAGTTTCTCGGTGCCGCGTTCGACCTCCGCCTTTGCTCCTTCCGCCCTGCCAACACCCGCTCCTTCTCCGTCCGGATGTCCTGGGATGGCCCCCTGTCCTCCGTCCGCCTCATTATCCAAGGGAAAAACATCTCCGTGCGTCTTCCCCCTTTTCTAGATTCGTTCCGCTGCTGGATTTCGTAGGGCTTGATTTTAGTGCTATTTGATTGCTCTTCGCCAGTTGACAGATGCACTGAAGAAGCACGTAGAGGATAAGGTAGGGAAGGCTGTGCAGAAGCACAGCTACCTCGTCCGGGAGGTCGACGTCCGGCTCTCTATTCGCGGCGGGGAGTTTGGACGAGGCCCCAGGCTTTGCCGATGTGAGGTATGCGCTCAAATTACCCCATGCCATCACTTGTTTTTTGTATCCTTGAATTTGGATGGCATGCTCGAAAAGTTTCTAATTTTGCCCTTTTGGTTTAGGTTACTTTGTTCAGCAAGAAGCATGGGGTGATTCGGGCGGAGGAGGAAGCAGAGACAACGTACGGGAGCATCGATTTGGTCTCCTCTGTTCTGCAGAGGAAACTGAGGAAGATCAAGGAGAAAGATACTGACCATGGACGCCACATGAAGGGGTTCAATCGCCTAAAGGTTCGGGATACAGAGTTGGACATAGTTGAAAGCTCTGACGAGGAGGAACAAGACATAGTGGAGTCTTCACCTGCAGAAGAAGACGTAGAACAACTGGGCAAGGTTACATTTTTGCCGTCCTTTAGTATTTTACTAATGCCTTTCTCATATCAGAATGGAATTTGCATTCCTCTGAAAAGGCAGTTGTATATTTATTTTATTCTTGTTTTTAGCAAGTCTAGTTCCGTAGGAAATTATGCAAATTTTCTAATATTTCTGTTGATAATTTTATCATTCAGCGTTATGAGAGTGACTACATCCATTCAGTAACTACAATATAACAGCCGAGTATAATTTGATTACAATAGTAGTGCACTTTCAATCGGTGAGAAGTTCTTGGGTCCCTTATAATTCATGGTGTTTTTCTTATGGTTGCTGAATATGAGTGTTTCCATATTTCTGACTCTAGCTGTGATCAGTAGGTTTTAGATATACTTTGAGTTTTGGTTGTTTCAGTTCTACCGTACACGCTATAATGATATAATGCCTAGTTGGCTGAGCTATTGTCCACCTTAATACTTTTTCAGAAAAAGTAGTGTTCTATTCTATGTTTTGGTTAACTTTTGGCAATGAGATTTTTATGTTAGTTTGCTTGCGTGTGCTCATTGTTAGATTCCTTACTTACCAAATAACTTAAGGAATCTGTTCTGCTGATCATACTCTCCATTTTCTTTTCATGTGGTGCTTTAGTTTTGTATAAATTGACAGAATATGTTTTCCTGAATCAAATCATATCAAAACATCTAAACAAGCTGATACCTTTTCTTGAATTTGCATGACATTAGCCTTGTTTTAATCATATGAGAAAGGCCCATCTCTTTATGCTGATGAAGTTCCAAACATGTCTTCACTTATCTATCAGTTGCCATCTATTATTAGGCCTGGTTGCAACTTGCTACTGTAATTCTTTATTTGGAACCACCTAAATTATCACAAAATCATTCCTTGAATTCCTCCTGACAAAGTCTACAAACATCCCTTGGTGTTTCTTGGTAGTTGTTGACTGCCACCAGAGCTCCATAAATCAGATGGGCAATAAGTTCACGCATAATGGTGAAACGATGATGTTTCTTCTGGCCCATTTAGCATATCTCAGCGAACATTTCCTCCTTTTTCTTACCTCTCCATCTTTTAGTTAACAACTCTTCAGCTTCTGCTCAGAACAAATAATTGTACTCATACCATTTTTTTTTTCCTTCATGGCTTACCAAATTCTTCGTGGTGCAATCAGTAAAATGTGAACTATTTGAGTGGGTTATGATGATAGTTCCTTCAAAGAATTCATTTTATTTTATTTTTTTGCTGTATTCTCTTCTAGTAGAAGTTTTAAACTCATACAGGATATCAGAACTTATGAAATAGAAAATAACTCAATTTCTGTATCATGAGGCCTGCTTTAATGCCGGGTAGATGCTCTTACTTGGAATGTGGACATTGTACAATAGCTCTTCGATCCATTTTTAATTCTCCCACTTAAAAATAAAAGGCACAATCACAAAAATGGTTTGGGTGAGCAGTAAAAGTCTAGAATAAAACAGGGAGCCCATATGTTTGAAGATTGTTTTGATCATCTGATGTATTTCTGGATAAATTTTTGGCACAGAAAATCTATTTTTTTGCAGACTGAGTAGTAATGGAGATAAGTGTTGTCTTTTGGTCGGTTACCTATTCTTAGATAATATCTGAAGGTAAAACTATTATAATGTCAAATCATGAGTGGATTAGGAGCTAAACTAACAATAGCTTCTATTTCTGCACTATCTCATGATTTATCAATTGCAGAAAGCATTCTGCCTGTTGCATCCATTTCTTGACAGTCACTCTTTTGCTCCATTTTTAGATTGTGCGCACAAAGTATTTTGACATGCCGCCACTGTCGGTCGAGGAAGCAAAGGAGCAGCTCGAGAATCTGGATCACAGTTTCTATGCTTTCAGGAACGAGGAAACTGGTACTTTTCTACTAGTTTTGTATGAGTGGCTTAACTTTTTCCTGCTGCAAGACAGCATCTGATTGCTCTTGTTCAGGTGAAATAAACATCTTGTACAAGAGAAAAGAGGGCGGATATGGCCTGATAATTCCAAAAGATGAACAAGTGCCAAATACCGCATCAGCTTCTGAACATACCATAGAAACTGTTATCGCAGAGAAAGCAAATGGATGATGCAGGAAGCTACACCTTATTGGCAATTCATCACTTGCTTCTCGAGCTAGATTACAGGAGAATCTAGTGGTTGGAGAAGTATCGCTTCTTCTATGATGTGCGAGGCGCACCAGATCTGTTTGTTTATACAGACAAACTGGGATTTTAAGCTTGCACTTTTTTATCTAATATTTTCTCGCTAAAAATGTTTGGATTCGGGGAGAGATATAAATCCAATCATTGGCTTTGATGTAATAGACCATGCGGCATAACCTTCTTTAGATGGTTTCTTAAATTTAGTGTATTTTTATTTTTATTATATATATTTTTAAAAATCTACCATGTCAGCCACAATTGATGTAAAAATCTAGTGTTAACTTTTATTTATTCCTAGTTAAAATATTGATGTGCTATGTAAGTGACGTTGGTCAGTATAATACAATTATGGATCAATGATTTAATGGCAGAGATCATTCTCTTTTTGACTGATGATTGATCAATGAGCAATAAATTTTGATACAATGAGTAATAAGTTTTAATATGAATAATGAATACTATACTAGATTGGGAATATATGTATTATATTATTTTTAAATCTTTCGTAAGAACATGTAAATATCGTGGTAAAATGAGTATCTTTGTGACTTTTTTTTGGTTAGTCTGAATATTTCAAGTCATCCTAATGAGAAACGAAGAACTATATCATATAAGAATTATTCTAATTTTATTTAAGCAGAATAACTAAAGTTTAGTCAACTAGATTGATGGTTTCAACTTTCAATTTAGCTTTCAATCCATTTATATGTTAATTTGATTAGTATCAACTATAAAAGAGAATTTATTTTAGTTTAATTTGAATTAAATGAAATGGCTAATTAAATCTTAAATCTAGTTCAATTTGTAACCAAATCAGTTTGATTCGTATCTGATGGATCGAAGCAATTTATCTTTAAAAAACAAATGAATTTCTTATCGCAATTTAGAAATTAGCATCTATTATGAAAATTATAGTATAAATTGTTTGGTACAAATCACGATCTGATAATTTTAGTATAGTTCAATTTGATCTATTTGGTTTAGACAACTCCATTTCATCAACCAAATGAACATATCCATAATTTTATTCGAGGACAACTATTTTATTCTTGATCTATTTAATTATATTCCAAGAATCGAATGCACCATAAGTATTTCTCAAAAGTTTTGATTAAAAGGGAAAAAAAGAATAATTTTATTGGATAATGTAAAGATAAACAGGAAACGTGAATCCATTATACTCTGAAAAAGGTGCCTTAATCATCATGTGATGACTGTAGGCTTCTCTCTGCCGGTGAATTCTTCCAATTTGGAAATCGACAATGCCAAATCTAAGAAAAGAAATAAATCATCAGTAAATGTTCTCTATTATGGTAAAAGACGATCTCAGAACTCATTTCCAATGATAATGAGTTCACTAACCTATCAAAGGCTTCAAGGCTGTTTGTGCATCAACATCATGCATCGCTCCATCAGGCTCGAATTGTTCAATATAAATGCGAATTGTAGCACCCGCAGATCCAGTGCCCTGTAAAAGTGACATTGCGCATTGATGCACTAGGAATCAAGTTCATTCAAATGAGAAACAAGAGTTAACAATGATAATGAGAAGGTATATTCATTACTGATAGCCGATATATGATCCTTGATCCATCCGTGAAAACAAATCGAAGTCCTTGTTTAGATGCCACACTGCCATCCACCTGGTTCAGGAATCATAAAAGTATTGATTAAACAAATTCTCTTTAGCTTTTTGCCGATGAAGATGCCTAAATGTTGCTGAGTAATATAAAGAAGTAACCAAGCTTACGACATACAGGATCAGTGTAACTGAAATCATCAGCAAAGTCGAGGGTGTAATTTCCTGAAACAAGAGCAAGTAACAGGAATGTGAAACAGAGGAGGAAATCAATTAAATAATCCAAGCCTATTCAGTTTATAGATGCGTACCATATTTTTCGCCCTGCTTGGTTTTAGAAATGATATCTCTAAGGTATTCCATCATTTTATTGGCTCCACTAGATTCACATTCCTGATAAAAGCAGGATTAGGTGCAGATCATTATGTTTGATGGAGATGGCATTTACTAGACTTTAACCTCATAATCATATCTAGAAAAGAAGTTTCTGCCATAAGTAGCCCAATGCTCTTTTGCAATGTCTGCAACCGAAACCAACTTTTCCCCAACTTTTTTGTCCTTGTTCTGGTAGGCGATGATGGAAAGCCAAGCAAGCACGGCCCTGAATGGTAAATATGTTAAACAAAAATGAAACAAATGCTCCAACTCATATGTAAACTTTCAAGTACTAGTGACAAAACCAAAAGTCACTACCAAAATAAGAGACGACATATAAATAAACATCAAGTACATATAGCAAAGCTTACCATATCCCATCTTTCTCTCTGATATGATCAGAACCTGTTCCAAAACTTTCTTCCCCACATATAGATAACCTCCCTGCGTCCATAAGATTCCCAAAGAATTTCCATCCAGTAGGAACCTATATGCCGAAAGATGGAGAAGAACTCAAACATATGCTTATGGGGCATTGCAGGAATACAAATGCAGAGAGAGCCTATGACGCTCTTCAAGTGACATGCTTCTTTTACATGCATACACAATGTTCAAGATGTTAATGATCTGAAGAGTTGCAAGTACCTCAAAGAAAGGAAGATTCAGTTTTGACGCGACACGATCAAGAGCTCCACTTGTAGGCATAGACCTAGCAAGTCCCTAAACAACAATATATGATAGTTTTTTTAATCGTAAGATAGTAGTTACAAACTACTTTCTCCAAGAACACATGTTTTACCTTAGGACCATCTTTGAAGTAGGGGATGGCTGCCTGAGCATTAGCTGCAATAATAGCAACAGAATCTGAAGGCGTGATGAAAAAGCCTCTTCCAAGTATCATATTTCGATCACCATCACCTGTTAGCAATAAAACATCTTTAGAAGCAAGCAGCCTGTTATAATGCATACCTATTCACATTTACAGAAATCACCATCATAGGAGCCCGTAAAAATTGGTATGGAAAAAAACTAATCATGATCCTCAGTGGCCCACTTAATAAGAGGTAAAATTAAACTACCTAGCTCTGGAGGTCCATTTAGTGGAGTTTCAAGTTCTACAAGTAAGTTAAACACTCTCAGTTAAATGTACAATTTTTTCTCCAATTCAGGAAAGTACATCTCAGGAAGTAATGAAACAATCATTGGAATTATGTTGGCATTTTGGAAGAAGAAGTAAAATCAGAGGACAAAAAATGGAAATTTTCTCTTTCGCAAGAATGAAATGGAATCACCATCTCCAAACAGAATGATGACAACTTAATGAGTTCATTTATCTGTATGTTTAATTTTAAAGATGTATCATCTGACAATCTTATCACTAGGTCCTTTGTCTTCTTGTGAAGTTATATGTTACTCTAAATCTGAAAAATAAAGATAAAAAATATACCATCACTTGCTGCTCCAAAATCTGGTGCATCCTTTGCATACATGATGTTAACCAGATCTTTAGCATACCTGTTTCAAATTAGATGAGAATATGAAAATTCTAATGGTACAAACAAACAAGAAATCTAAGCTCTCTTACGTAAGATTAGGATCTGGATGGCCATGTCCAAAATCTTCCAAAGGAACTCCATTTGAAATGGAGTCCTGCACAACAACAAATCGTCATGGTCATAATGAAAACCGAGGTTACTCATATATCATGCAAAAAATCAATTTCCAAACCAGACTAGCTCCCAGGCGATCCACAAATATAGGTTTGGCATAAGCACCAGTCACTGCATGCATCGCATCAAAGCTGAACCTGAAGGAAGTGGTTGATAATTTAAAAACAAAGCCAGCATAAAGAAAGTAAGTTTATTCACGAAGCCATGTAGCCTAAATGACAACCATGTTTTTTGAAAAGAACTGTCAAAGAAGAATAACCTTCAATAGTTTGATTATATAATTTCAAGCAAAGCCTGTTTATTATATAATTTCAATACCAGAAGCCTCAATGAATTAGATTAATAGACCTTAGAACATACAATATTTTCAATACCAGAAATTTTCATATCTTTCAAGTTTAAGATTGTATTGAGAAGGAAACTTTAATCTACCTTCTTAGTATCATTAATAGCTTATCTTTCTTTTTCTCTTTTTCTTAGGAGATGTTATGCAGAGATTAAGACCCTAATTAGGACATAATTTTACTAGTTTAGAACTTTAGATCATCCAAACATTAATTGTTTATATCATCCACGCAAACATCATTAAAAAAATTACATCAGATGGCTTTCATCTTTGCTTGCCTATTTGTTTCAGCAACATGGTTATGTGGCTAAGTGGAATAGTGCAAGCATTGACAAACAAACCAATTTTAAAAAGTTGATGCCCAATTAATAAGAACTTGAAAAAAAAACTGAGTTCTTCCCTTATCTTTAACTGTAGAATTCAAAACAAATCAGAGTGAAACTAGTATTTTGTAGTTGTGCATCTGAACACTTATTCATGGTAGCCCTTAAAAGGACCCTGATATAAATTGACGGTACTTTTGTTTGTGCATTTGGGGCTTTCACTCATAGTCAACCCTCACTAGGACCATGCCAGTCACAGCCTGAAAGGTAACCAAATTATAGACGAAACTTATTACATCTCTACACTTAATTGGTAATTCCAATGTCATGCAAGCTTATAACATCTACTCAGGCCTAGAAAAAAACTGTTCTCTCCCTACACTTAGTTGCCAATTTCAATGTAATGCAAATACAACATCGACTCAGGCTTAAATTCTAGACAAAACTATTTATGCACTTAATTGCCAATTAAGTTTCATGCAAGCTTACAATATCTAGTGAGACATACAGCACAATAGGGAGCTAGCAATGTAAGCAACCATAATAGGGTGGCTCTTCCAAGCTATTAACAACAATGAGCTCAAGTAGTCAGGATCGTGATCTTCTAAAAGCCAATATGGAATAAGAGATAGTAAAGGAAGACATTATGACAAAAAAAATTACCCAAGCAGTAACAGATTGCAGCTGTTAAATCATTGAAAATAAATAAACGCATTGAGATAATTGACTGAAAACATAAATATAGGATAGAAATTAGGAAATGCAAGAACATCTTTGATATGGCAAAAAATGATGTACCACATGCATCTCAAGTCAAGAAAGTCTTAGTGATAGTGAGATATGAGCAAAGTGCTTCCTTCTGTAAGTAGTAAACTTATAGTTCACGTTAATGTTAACTGAAACCACCCATCATATTGAAAAAAACCTTAAACACTGTTCTAAACTATTAGGATTTATATAAATATATAATCATGTACCCAAAATCAGCCAGTGAAAGATCTTATCACCCATCATGTTGTGAAAACCCTTAAACATCATTTTAAACCATCAGGATTTTGTTTGGACATATAAATCATGTACCTGAAATCAGCCCGTGAAATAAGATCTTTGATAAGCTGAAAATCAAAGACTTCCTACAAAAATGGGAGCAAGATGTTACATAACTTCTGAGCACTAAAAAGTCAGTGCAAGCATTGTTATGTGACACCATCTAGAGGTAATTCTAGTTGGGCATATACCTCCATCAACTCCAGGTAATCAGAAACAGGATCAACCACCTCCACTGTAAAATTACCATATCTTACAGCGCCAACAGAGGAGAGATCAACATCTGGAATATCTGCTGTTTTTATCTCAGAAATCTGCAGTTAAGAATTGCAAAACATTTCAAATTGAGAAGAATATAAATGTAACAGTAGCCGCAAAGAGAGATCCTAATCCAATTGCGGATGCACTATAACCATAGTGATTAAACTATAAGAGCAGCAAATGTGTATGAATATTATAACATTTCAAATTTTCATGATTATCGATATCAGTACAATCTCATAGTGGAAAGGCCCAACTTCCAACATGTCCATATGATCTTAAGAAACAACTGAAATAGTTATTGACTAAATAAGAAAATCACGTATGCTGCAAAAATAGAGTTTACGGTATGAAATTGTTGGCAAGCCAAGCTATTCAGCAAAGATTGCTGCATAATATTTCATAGAGAATGTATCTGAAAGCATCCTGTTGTTCTTACAAAGTAAATAGTTCAGTTTTCAGTCACATTACTTGCTTTCTAATTGCACCAACTTCAACCGGATCTATACTCAAGCAAAAACAGATAAGAATAGTTGATGAATTTAAACGAGACAATTTTGGAATGATAATGTTATCAACGAAAGATCATATATAGTTTACATCCTACCAAAGATATGAGTGTAACTAGATTACACCCTTAATTTGACTTAGATAAGCAAAAGCTGAAGCGAAAAAAAAGGACTACAAACTTACAGAAAGTGTGTTTCCATAGATTTTGTCAGTTATTGATTCAGGCGCAGGTTGCCCACTGCTATAATTAAACTGCAAAAATTTAACAAGAGGAACATGATAATGAAGAACTCATCATCTTAAATTCAAGAATCCTGTCTTTAAAAAAAAATAGAGGAAGCTTTGATGCCATAATGGCATGTGTTTACCTTAATACCCCAGTCATATTCTGGTCCACCGGGATTATGGCTTGCACTCATTATGAAACCACCATTAGCCTGCTAAGAAAAAAATTATTTAACAGAAATAAAAAAGATAGAAGTTTGAAATTTAATTAACACATACCTTTTGCTTACGAATCACAGCTGAAACAGCTGGAGTAGACATGAGACCATCCCTACCAAGGCATCGCCAGTATTTAGACATCAACTTTATGATACACATTTGAGAAACAGTTTCTTAGGAAGAAAATGACCTTTGGCCAACTTCTAGAAAGGAAAAAATCCAGCAATATTCACGCGCAGCTCCAAACATTTGCATTCAATTAAGCATTTTTATGAATAATTAGGAGATAAAATAACATTCAAAATGTCCTTAACATATAAGTTGCTCGTTTAATTGGTTGTCAAAGGCATCCCAGCAAGAGTTGCATTTGAGGTTCATAGATTAAAGATTGGGAACTAAATTGGGTTAGAATGAAGACTATATTGAAGCATCTTAAAATTATTGCTAGTCAAACCACTAAAGGAGAATGAAGATCCGGCCTTTGGTACAGTATAAGATAAGCATCCTTTAAGTTGTATTAGGTAACCAAATCAACCAAGCCTCTTAATCCAAATTCTTTCCTAGAATGTAGCTATGATCAACAGAAATTCTAAGCGTATACACCGATTCACCTGCCAACAAGTATCTTTCCAACGCCATTCCCAGCTGCAATCTTGATGATTATCTGTATCCACCGGTTGAAACCCAAGATCAATAGATCATAAGAAAGCAAGAAACAAATTGCTAAGACAACAATAGGAACGATCTACGTATCAATCGGACAAATTTAACAACGATAAAGTACCTGAGCAGCCTCTCGATTAAAATATCGGCCATCGCCTCCCAACACGAGCACGCCGTCCTTGTAATCCTCAAGAGGCAAAGAATTAAACAGAGCCTGCACCAACAGAAACCCATTAAGATTTGAATCTTCCAATCACTCATCGCAAACAATTCAAACAGAAGGAATTCACATACCTGAATCCAGTTGGCCAGGTAATTCTCTTGTTGAAAGACCTTAACCTAAATCCACCACAAATCCAAACACAGCCTTAAATTCATCAATCATAAAAAAAAAATAAAAAATAAAACAAGTACACGGTGTGGGAGTGCCAAAAGGAACCTTCTTTCTGAGTCCGCTAGTCCCAGTTTTCTGCCCTTCGACCGGCTTCGTGGGGATCGCTTTGATCTGCAAACTCTCGGCTATTACTGATCCGACATCATTGTGCAAAAATAAAGAAAAGCGAAAAGAATAAAAAAAAAAGAGAGATACCTGTTCAGAGGCGGTCTGGACGGAGGCTTTCACTACGAATCTAAAGCTACTGCAGGAAATGCAGGAAGGTAGAAGTTTCCGTGGGAGGAGAGGCGAGCTCGAAAATGATGCCGCGAGGCGCAGCGATCGGAGAATGGAGATCGAGGGGAGCGTTGATCGAGCGAGTGCCCCTTCCAATTTCAGAGACGGAAGGGCCATCAGGAGCTATCTCTTCTCCGCCAACTAAGCTATCTCTTCTCCGCGTTGAAGAGGGCGCTATGTTCCTGAGCTATCTCTTCTCCGCGCTATCTAGAGGGCGCGATGGAGAGAAGCAAATAAGGGAAAATCTCTTCTCCGCCAACTAAGCTATCTCTTCTCCGCGTTGAAGAGGGCGCTATGGTTCCTGAGCTATCCTTCTCCGCGCTACCTAGAGGGCGCGATGGAGAGCGGCAAATAAGGGAAAAGGTTTTATAAAACGACAGAGGATCAGGTCTTCTTGAAAAGGTTTAAAGCATGCCACCTGTATATAAACATTCCAATTGAACTAAATAAAATATTTTTGTTTAAAATATAGCATTTTTAAATATATTTATTTGCAAAATATTTTGAATCGTTGATTATAGATTTATAAATAAAATATTTTAAATATATATAAATATTTTATTTAGATATTGAAAAAATCAAATTGAGATTATTAAATAATTATAATTAAGTTTATTTAAAATATAGTTATTTTAAGTTTAAGTTTGTAAATTTATCTTATGGCAAGGTGAGTTTTAAAATTGATCCTTAATAGTTAGAGCATTCATCCTCATTAAAAGAATATAGGATAAAAAAATACTTTATTAAATATAGATATCCATTTTCATTTTATCATACATCCGTTTCTTTATAATTTGTCACTATCTATTTTTTAATTATTTTTTATCTTTTCTTTATTTTTTATATCAGACATAGGAGAGAAAAATTATTTTATTATTAAAGAGATGGAAGAAATACTATTTTAATATTTAAGAAATGAAATCTATTTATTAAATTTAGAGAATTATTATTCATAAAATATATATTTAGGGAATGAATAAGGTAGTTGATGTAAATATTTTTTAATATAAAATGTAAAATTTAAAATAAAAATTTATTTTAGGATAATTGATATGGATGTTCTTAGAATTTAATTCGATTTATTAGAAAGTTTATTTTTTTAAAAAATATCAATTATTTTAGATTGATTTTGAATTTTAAATTTTATTAAACTATTTTTTATTAAATAATAAAATTGAAAAAAATTGTATCGAAATAATTGATTTCATATAAAAAAATTATCGGTTAATAAAAAAAATAGATTTGTCATTGGGATGAAATAAAAGAGATGAGTATTCCATTAATTCGGTTTATAAATTAATCGAAAATCAATTTAGTATTTGTTAATTAAATCAAATTAATATTTTACTAAAATCGAATTAACCGAATTGATTATTTCAATTAACACTAAATTAACTAAATTTATTTAAAATAATAATAATAAAATTATATAAAATTAACATTAAATTAACTAAATTAACCGAATATCATAACAGTGGGGGGGGGGGGGGGGGGGGAAGAAGGTCTGTCGAGCTTGTGAAATGATAGATGTAATATTTAAGCATTCGAAATTATATTTAAAATTAAAATTTATTTGAAAATCATGATGAACAGATGGATATATACAGACAAACTAAACTAAACTAAATAAAAGCATTTATATATATATTTTAAATATCTTGAATAGTACATTATATAGATTTATAAATAAAATATTTGAAATAGATATAAATGTATGCTATCATATGAATTAGATATTGAAATAATCAATTTAGAATGATAGGCTTATCAATTGTAACCACGAGATAGTTTCAAATTCGTGAAATCTTACTATTTTATTAAAAATCTCCTCCCTTTACTAACTAACTTTGGTGAAGCCTAAAATGAATTTACGTTACTGTACTTTTTTCTATTCACACTAAAAATAATTCCAAGGTTTATTAGTAATTCCACAAGAGAAACAATAAGTGATCTAGAGTTCGAGACTCAGCTACGACGTATTATTATGAATTTTTCTCATCATTAATTTTCTCTGGTTGTTTTATATAAAAAACTAAAGTTCTCTTTAGTCCCACATCTTAGAATTGATAACACTATAATCAAAGAAGTTTCTATAAATATTTTAAGCCGACAATGTTAAAAAATATACTTTTCTTAGTTTCTTTTACTAAGATAAGTATAATATTAAATTAAAATAATTTTTTTCATAGGGAAGCTCATTACAGTATTTTATTGCTGAGCCCAAATTATAAATGTATTTGATTGAGGATTATCCATGATAATATTAGTTATTCATTTAACATACAATTCAGAATAATTTTTTTATAATTTCGGAGTTAATGAAGGTGAAAAAACTTTAAAAAAAAACGAAAAACATTAAAAAATAATTTAAAAAAGTACAAAACGGTAAACAAAATGTAAAAAATATAAAAAAAATAAAACCCCTAAAAAAATAAAAAAATAGAAAACGAAAAAATTAAAAAAATGTAAGAAAAGGAAAAAAATAAAAAAACACATAAAAATAAAAAAAACGTTAAGAAGAAAAAGCAAAAAAAATTTAAAAAAATAAAAACGTAAAGTTTAAACACAATAATATTATTATTAAAATGAAAATCTCATAAGGGTAAATCGAGAAGTGCACGAAAAATAGATAGTGACAAATGATAATCCTACGATTATGTATCACATTCGGAGAAAAAAATCTTTTTTTACAAATACGTGTTCACTAGAAATCAAATCGTTAATATTTAGATAATAATTGAATGTTTTTCCACTCTCTTTATATATATATATATATATATATATATATATATATATATATATATATATATATATGAGATTTGTTATGCTACGGACTATTGCCTACGGATTGCTACGGACCTTGCCATGTCATTTTTTTTTAATTTTTTAAATACAATCTTTTCTCTTTTCCTTCGTTCTCGCACTCACCGCACAGCTTCGCCTCCTCGCGCCAGCCACCCTTGCGCCCGCCGCCGACCGGCCTGCCCACCACCGGCGGCCTCTGGCCGCCTGGACCCACCCACACTATAGCCCAGAGGTGAACCCGTCGGGGATCACGACATGATTCCGGCCGCGATCCACCGCGATCACGCTAGATTCCGGACGCGATCGCGACCGGAATCCGGTGGGATCGAGGCCGGATTCCAGCCTGGCCGCGTTCGAGACCGAAATCCGGTGGGATCGAGGCCGGATTCCAGCCTGGCCGCGTTCGAGATCGAAATCCGGCTGCGATCGCGCTGGAATCCGGCTGCGATCGCGCTGGAATCCGGCTGCGATCGCGCCGGATCTATTTCCTTCGTTCTCGCACTCACCGCACAGCTTCGCCTCCTCGCGCCAGCCACCCTTGCGTCCCCCGCCGACCGGCCTGCCCACCGCCGGCGCCCTCCGGCCGCCTGGACCCACCCACACTATAGCCCAGAGGTGAACCCGTCAGGGATCACGACATGATTCCGGCCGCGATCCACCGCGATCACGCCAAATTCCGGACGCGATCGCGACCGGAATCCGATGGGATCGAGGCCGGATTCCAGCCTGGCCGCGTTCGAGACCAAAATCCGGCTGCGATCGCGCTGGAATCCGGCTGCGATTGAGCCGGATTCCGATCGCGATCGTGCCCGGAATCTGGCGAGATCGCGGCCGGATTCCGGATGCTTCACGACCGAACTCGATCGCACCAGCTTCCGACGAGTTCGCGGTCGGATTCCGGCGCGATCGCGTCTGCAGGGCTGCCGGGCCATCGGCGGGGGCGGTCGGTCGACGGTGGGGCGTGAGGAGGCGCGGGGTGACGCGCGGTGAGTTCGGCGAGAACGAAGGAAAGAGAAAATTTTTCATTAATGAAAAATAAAAAGCGGTTTTAAAAAATAATTAAAAATAGGAAGGCAGCGATAAAAAATAACCACGTGAGTTTGTCCGTACGGTTCCGTAGGAAAAGGTCCTTAGGATATCAATTATATATATATATATATATATATATATATGATCCGGTAGTAAGAACAGGGGACCCCGCCCTGTGGAGTCAACGACACGTGGAAGTCACAGTGGCAGTTGTCCATCCAGAGAGGGTCGGGTCCGACCGGCCGGCCGGCCGCCCGCCCGGTGGAATCGAACGTCCGGAGAGGGATGGGTCCGATCGGCTGGCCGACCGGACGATATTCGGCTGATGGTTAAAGGCGCCCTGTCGAAATCAGGATTCCGGCGCTCAGTGAAAAAGGTCGCAGGGCCGAGCGGACTTCACGCTCGGCCAAAGCCATAAGGTAACACTGCTAATAGTCTCCACAAAGCATGTGATGGAAGATCTACCCAAGTAAACCACCGCATATGTCCAGCCGGATGTTGAGGGAGCTGTCCGCCCGGAAGCCAGATCTGGAGCAAAGGGGAAAAGGACAAGGAACGTCTTTTTCTGACAGCAGGTATGTTTCACGTGTGGGCCATGCTCCAAATCTTGTGACAGGGGATTCCGCTGTCCCATCGAGGACATGCTGAGACTGTAGCAGTATGGGTTAGGGAAGCTCACTGACAAGTCCTTACTGGAGTATGGCCATGGACACGTGTACACCTCGGTAGGTGTACACTCACTTCTTCGCTGCCCTATATAAAGGCCCTCATTCTTCGCCGGAGGTACGCATTCTACGAGTTTTGAAGTCACTGTTTCTTTCTTGAGCTTCGCCTGACTTGAGTGTCGGAGGGTCGCCGCCGGGAACCCCTTCCCGGCCCGACTTCTGTGCAGGTTTGCCGGAGCTTCGTGCCACCAGTCGAAGATCCACGACAGCAGTCGAAGAGCGCCCCGTGCCTAGCATCCATTGATTCAGCATTCGGACAGGATCAATCTGGCGCCGTCTGTGGGAACGCTCCTGCATCCGAACGGAAACAATGGACGAGGCTGGACGACAACACACGGTGACGCTTTCGACGGAGGAACTCGACGCCTTGATCGAGATAAGGGCCGCCAAGCTTGTGGAGGAAAAACAGAAAGCCACAGCCGAGCGGCCGGAGCAGCAAGCAACCTCAGCTTCTGGTGGCCGAGCGGAAGCACCTCAAGCCACCATTGCATTTCATCGAGCCTTATTCCGCACCCCCGAAGCCGCAGCAACTAACAGAGATCGGGGATCTTCTTCTGATGAAAGGCCTAGACGGGATGACAGAAAAGGAAAAGCCCCCCGAGCGGATGCATCGCCCGAGCGAATTAACCGCCAATTTTCGGAGGCCATTCTAAGAGACCCCTTGCCGAAGCATTACGTGCCTCCGACGATCGGCGAGTATAATGGGACAACCGACCCGGATGATCATCTGGGTAAGTTTGATAACACAGCTACGCTCCATCAATACACAGATGGAGTAAAATGCCGAGTTTTTCTTACTACTCTCTCGGGATCGGCTCAACAGTGGTTTCGGAGGCTGCCGGACGGATCCATCACAAGCTTCAAGGACTTCCAAACGGCCTTCCTCCACCATTTTGCCAGTAGTCGGCGCTACCAGAAAACGAGCGTGAGCCTGTTCGCCATCAAGCAAGAAGCCCATAAATCGCTCCGAGCTTACATCCAGCGGTTCAACAAAGTGGTGATGGACATTCCAATGGCCACTTCGGAAACTATGATGAATGCCTTTACACAAGGCCTCGTGGATGGGGACTTCTTCCGCTCGCTCGTTCGGAAGCCTCCTCGAGATTATGACCATATGCTACACCGGGCCAACGAATACATCAACGTGGAGGAAGCGCAAGCGGCCAGGAAAAAAGAAACTCCAATCGAGCGGGCTCCTCCTGCCGAGCGGAAACAGCACGCCGCTCATCAGCCGCCCAGAGGACCGAGGGCCGAAGCAATCCGCTCCCCCCATACCAGGTCTCACGTGCAAGAAGTAGCTTCCGCCCGGCCCAAGCCAAAGAAGAAATGGACCCCGATGTTCTGCTCTTTCCACCGGACGGACACGCACAACACGAGGGATTGTCGCAGTCTTCCCTTTGTGGCTCATCCCGTTCCCCGGAATGGCGGCCGACGGTCTCCCTCAGTCGACCGACGACAGAGAACTCATGAAGCCGACCGGGCGCGAGCTGATAGGCGACAGCAACAGACTCCCGATCGGCATCGCTCTCTAAGGCAGGAGAATCGCCGAGCGTCAAGAGAAAGGTCTCGACCATCCGCTCGGGAGGAAGAAAATAGAAGCAATACCTCCCGAGGCGAGATCAACATTATCGCTGGCGGGCCGACCGGAGGGGACTCCAACCGAGCGAGGAAGGCGGGTGTCTGGCAGCTCCAGATCCATGCAGTCGACTGTAGCCGAGAGCGGGCGAGTGGACCCGAAATCAATTTTGGGCCCGGGGACTTGGAAGGAGTTGAAGTGCCCCACGACGACGCTCTGCTCATCAAAGCGGTAATAGCCAACTACACTATTCATCGCGTTTTTGTTGACACAGGAAGCTCGGTCAACATAATATTCAAAAAGGCGTTCGATCAACTATAAATTGACCGTGCCGAGCTGCTGCCCATGACAACCCCCCTCTACGGGTTCACGGGCAACGAAGTCCTGCCGGTCGGGCAAATCCGGCTAGTGTTGGTTGCTACTCGGAAAACCTATAGGTTCCACTGTACAAAAATTTTGTACAAAGGTCTGAACCTTTTCCTAGCTACCATGTGTTCTTTTAAATTAAATTTTGGATCGCCTGCGGAACTTAACACGTTTGATCCAAAATTTAATCTATTTGTTCTTTTAGGTTTTGACTTGGATCTCCTGCGGAACTTAACACGTTCGACCCAAGTCTCCTCAAGTTATTAATTCCATTAAATATTAATTTTCATAAAAGGTTCCCAGTATTGACGTGGCGAGGCACATGACCTTCTTGGATATGGGAGCAACCACCACCGACTAGACAAAACTTTTAATAGAAAGCTAATATTTAATTTCCTAAAATAACTTTAGGTTAACCAAAGAGAACAATCAAATCACAAGGAAAAGAAAGAAACAAAAGAACACAACTTCGAAAAAACATATTCGAAATACTAGAACGTAAGCCTCTTGTATTTGGTATTATTTCCATAAATAACTAGCATGATGTGGAAATAGAAATTACTAGTTATACCTTGTAGAAAAAACCTCTTGATCTTCTACCGTATTCCTCTTCTAACCTCGGACGTTGTGTGGGCAACGATCTTCCAAGATGAGAAACCACCAACCACCTTCTTCTCCTCCAAGCAAGGTTCGGCCACAAAAGAAAAGCTTTACCAAGGAGAAAAACCAAAATACTAACCAAGCTCCAAGAGATGCTAGCTTTCTCTCCTTCTTCTTCTTCTTCTCCGAGTAGTATCCGGCCACCACAAGAACTCCAAGGGAGAGGGAGAGGTTCGGCCACCACAAGAGGAAGAGAGGGAGAGGGTAATGGCCGGCCACAACACCAAGGAAAAAGGGAGAGAAAACAATAGAGGTTGTTTTTTGTAAAGGCACCCTCACCCCTTCTTTTATATTCCTTGGCCTAGGTAAATTAGGAAATTTAATTACAATAAATTTTCCTTAATTTCCTTGACTTGATTTAATTGAGAGAAATAAAATAAAATTTCCCAAATCAATTTCAAGTGGCCGGCCACATCATTGGAAAACAAAAGAGGACAAGTTTTAATCAACAATTAAAACTTCCTAATTTGTTTCCGGAAATTTTAAAAAATAAAATTTCTCTTTAAAATCTCTTCATGGTTAATAAAAGGAAATATCTATAATTTTAATTTTATTAACATGTGAATAATTTTAAAGAGAAAATAAAACATCTCTCCAATCTACAAATAAGGAAAGAGATCTAATCTCTTTCTTTAATCTTTTGTAAATCTTTTACAAGAGAGATATTTAATTCTAATTCTCTTTAAATTATATCTTCCACATTATAATAAAAATTAAAATTAAATTTCTTTTTTAATTTATTTTGGCCGGCCCTACTAGCTTGGGTTCAAGCTAGGGCCGGCCACCCAATAATATACCTAGGCCGGCCCTAGCTTGGTTCCCAAGCTAGCTTGGCCGGCCCCTTATTGGAGGGTATAGGAGGTGGGTATAGGTGGGTATAGAACTCTATAAATAAGAGGCTACGATAGGGACCGAGATGAGGAATTGGTTTTGGTCTCCCGATAAAATTAAGCATCCCATGTTCGCCCCGAACACACAACTTAATTTTATCAATGATAATTCATTCCACTAGAGAACTATCATTGAACTACCGCACCAATCCCAAATTACATTTTTGGGCTCCTTCTTATTATGAGTGTGTTAGTCTCCCTGTGTTTAAGATATCGAATGTCCACTAATTAAGTGAGTTACTGACAACTCATTTAATTAATATCTAAGTCCAAGAGTAGTACCACTCAACCTTATCATCATGTCGGACTAAGTCCACCTGCAGGGTTTAACATGACAATCTTTATGAGCTCCTCTTGAGGACATTATCAACCTAGTATCACTAGGACACAGTTTCCTTCTATAATCAACAACACACACTATGAGTGATACCATTTCTCAATTTATCGGGTTTATTGATTCATCGAACTAAATCTCACCCATTGATAAATTAAAGAAATAAATATCAAACATATGTGCTTGTTATTATATTAGGATTAAGAGCACACACTTCCATAATAACTGAGGTCTTTGTTCCTTTATAAAGTCAGTATAAAAGGAACGACCTCAAATGGTCCTACTCAATACACTCTGAGTGTACTAGTGTAATTATATAGTCAAGATAAACTAATACCTAATTACACTACGACCTTCTAATGGTTTGTTCATTTCCATTCTGGTCGTGAGCTACTGTTTATAATTTATAAGGTACTGATAACATCATCTTCTGTATGTGACACCACATACTATGTTATCTACAATATAAATTAAATGAACAACTACAAACAAATGTAGATAATTAGACCAAATGTGATTCTTTATTCATAATGAATGTTTACAAAGCTTAGGCTTTCAGTATACACTCCAACAATCTCCCACTTATACTAATGACTAAGCTGCCATATTTTCTACCATACATCTGATTCCCATTCCCTCCACATGCCGATCGAAAGCTTTCGCCGGAAGGGCCTTAGTGAAAGGATCTGCCAGGTTATCCGCTGATGCAATCTTGGCGATGACAACTTCTCCTCGCTTCACGATATCTCGTATCAGGTGGTACTTGCGCTCTATATGTTTACTCGCCTTATGAGCTCGTGGTTCCTTCGAGTTTGCAATTCACAGCTATTATCACAATAAATTGTGATGATCTTGGGCAAACCAGAATCACATCTAAGTCCATTAGAAAGTTCCCGAGCCATACGGCTTCTTTAGCCGCCTCGAGGCTGCACATACTCAGCTTCCATGGTTGAGTCCAAACGCATTCGCTTAACACTCCTCCATGAAATGGCTCCACCTCCTAAAGTAAACACATAGCCCGATGTAGACTTACTATTGTCCCTATCTCATTGAAAATCAGAATCTGACCACAGGGAGCAAATCATCTACTTGGTAAACTAGCATATAATCCCTAGTCCTTCTCGGTACTTTAATATATGCTTTACATCCAATGTCCTTGTCCAGGTTACTCTGATATCTGCGACCATGCCTACGGCAACAGATATCGGTCTCGTATATAACATTGCATACATTAGGCTTCCTACACCAAGCATAAGGAACTGCTTTCATGTCCTCTATCTCTTTTGATGTCTTTGGAGACATCTCTTTAGATAGAGCTACTCCATGTCTAAAAGGTAAGAAACCTTTCTTGGAGTCTTGCATGCTAAAACGAGCAAGGATTGTATCTATATATGAAGCTTGGGATAGACACAACATTCTTTTCTTGCGATCCCTTATAACTTTGATCCCAAGAATGTGTGCACATTCTCCTAAGTCCTTCATATCAAATTGTTTGGACAACCATACCCTTACGTCTGATAATACCTTGACATTGTTGCCAATTAACAAAATATCATCTACGTATAGTACAAGAAATACCACCACGTTTCCGTTACACTTCTTATATACACAAGACTCATCCGGACTTTGAATAAATCCATATGACTAGATTACTTCATTAAACCGGATGTTCCAAGACCTTGAAGCTTACTTCAGTCCATAAATGGACCGATTGAGCTTGCATACTAGATGCTCTTTGCCTTTTTCAATAAATCCTTCTGGTTGCTTCATATGGATGTTCTCTTCAAGACTTCCATTAAGGAAAGCTGTCTTGACATCCATTTGCCAAATCTCATAATCCATATGAGCAGCAATGGATAAGAGTATCCGGATAGACTTAAACATGGCTACCGGTGAAAAGGTTTCCTCATAATCGATTCCCTCTTTCTGAGTGTACCCTTTCGCAACAAGCCTAGCTTTGAAGGTTTCTACCTTCCCGTCTGTCCCTCTTTTCCTTTTGTAGATCCACTTGCATCCAACGGCTTTTACACCATCAGGTGGTTCTACAAGCTCCCAGACCTTATTAGAGTACATGGACTCTATTTCAGAATTCATTGCCTTTTGCCAAGATGCTACATCTATATCTTGGAGTGCTTCGTCATATGACCGGGGATCAGGTTCATTTTTACCCGGGATCAAGTCCGAAGACTCTCCCAAAAACATGAATCTTTCAGGCTGCCTCACAACCCTCCCACTACGACGAGGCACTATCTGTGGTTGTGTATCGTGTGTGACACGTGTTGCAGTCTCTTGTGGTACTTCATCTTGTACTGTTGGTACTGAAGTAGACATGTCCTCTCTAAGTTCTTCTAAAACAACTTTACTACTGGGCTTGTGATCCATTATATAGTCTTCTTCTAAAAACTGGGCATTGGTGCTAACAATGACCTTCTGGTCTTTAGGACTATAAAATAAACCACCTTTCGTTCCTTTGGGATATCCTACAAACACGCGAACTTCTGTACGAGATTCTAACTTATCAGCATCCGGTTTCAGCACATGTGCTGGACTACCCCAAATCCGAATATGTCTTAGACTGGGTTTTCGCCCATTCCACAATTCTATGGGAGTAGAAGAAACTGATTTAGAAGGTACTAAGTTCAGAACGTATACTGCTGTTTCCAGAGCATATCCCCAAAACGAATTTGGTAATTCTGAATAACTCATCATCGATCTAACCATTTCCATAAGAGTCCTATTCCTTCGTTCTGCTACACCATTCTGTTGGGGTGTTCCAGGTGCAGACAATTGGGATTGAATCCCAGCCTCTGATAAGTAATTCCTAAACTCTCCTAAGAGGTATTCGCCACCACGATCAGATCGTAGTGTCTTGATACTTTTACCTAATCGTTTCTCCACATCAGCCTTGTATTCTTTGAACTTGTCAAAGCACTCGGACTTGCGGCGCATTAGGTAAATGTATCCATATCTTGAATAATCGTCTATGAAAGAGACAAAATATTCAAAACCTCCTCTTGCCTGGACAGACATAGGACCACACAAATCAGAGTGAACCAACTCTAACACTTCTTTGGCTCTATACCCCTTGGCCTTGAACGGCCTCTTGGTCATTTTACCTTCTAAGCAAGATTCACAAGTTGGAAAATTTTCCAACTCTAATGAACTCAAAAGTCCATCGGCTATAAGCCTCTGAATCCTACTTAAATTAATATGACCAAGTCTTAGATGCCAAAGATATGCTTGGTTCATTTCTGAAGGTTCTTTTCTCTCATTAGAATTAGAAGATGAGTTATAAATTTCCATGTTTTGCTTTGTGGAAGAAATTGGATTTAAAATATACAAATTGCCAACTAATGCACCAGAACAGATAATCACTTTATTTCTTTTAATAACTACATCGTTACTGAAAGAAACTGAATATCCATCTATAAACAGTTTAGAAACTGAAATTAAATTCTTTCTAAAACTGGGTACATAAAGACAATTTCTTAAAACCAAATTCCTATTTCTACTAAAAGATAAGTAGACGTCTCCCACTGCAACAGCTGCCACCTTAGTAGCATTGCCCATGTAGACGGTAATTTCTCCTTCAGATAGTCGTCGGGTTTCCTGGAACCCCTGTAAGGAATTGCAGACATGATCAGTGGCTCCCGTATCTATACACCAGGTGCTAGTAGATAACACCGCTAAACATGTTTCAACAACTAGAGTATGAGATATACCTTTGTTTTGGTTCCTACGAGGACAGTCCGCCTTCCAATGTCCTGCCTGCTTACAGATGAAGCACTTGCCCTTTGGCTTCTTCATTCGCTTTAAATCCCGTACTCGAGATTTATTCACTTTCTTTGCTGAACCAACTTGTTTCTTCTTCTTCTTTCCTTTCGGTTTAGAAGTAGAACCATTTTCAACATAGTGAATTTGAGCATTGTGACGAAATAATCCTTCTGCTTCTTGAAGTTAGTAGTTCCGCTAATGAATAAACCCTCTTATTCATATTATAGTTCGGAACCGCTCAAAACTTCTAGGTAGCGTTTGGAGGATCATATCGATCCGGGTTTCCCATCAATTTCTCCTCCAAGGATCTCGATCTCGTTCGGATAAGCCATCATCTTTAGGATATGATCCCTTACAGAGTACCCTCTTGCATGGTGGTGTCATTATCTTTCTCATGGCTTCTTGCCTAAAAGCCCTATCTTGATGACCAAAGAGTTCCTTGAGATTGTTCATAATATCATAGTCGTTGGTAAATCTTGATGTCGATGTTGCAATACATTTGACATTGAAGCCAAAATGTAACACCGCGCCATCTCATCCGCTTACCCATTTCCTATGATATTCAATCTCCTCTTGGGTAGATTCATCAAGAGTGCATCAGGACAAGGCTCAGTCAGACATATTTATAGCTTAGTAAGAACAATGTCCAGGTTTCTTTTCCAATCTATGTAGTTTGGTCCAGTAAGTCTATTCTGTTGAAGTATGATGGACAGTGGGTTGAAAGACATCCTAAGAATCACAAATAACTTTTGGTCAGAACTCTAAATTTAGAATAATATTGATTCCTCAAACAATACTATTTTAAATTAACCAACACCTCATAACACCGTGAATTTTGTATGTCACGTTAGTGTGGACGTATACAAATTCAACATTTGTAAAGGAGGGTTTTAACCCATTAATTTTATTATCTTGTCAACCTAACTTTTGACAAATAAAATTAATAGTTGGTATTATTTGGTCACACAAATAATAGCAGTGACTCCGTTGGGGAGGATACTATTAGATGTGTCTAAGTGTATACCATTACTTGACACTAAGTCCATTAATAAGATTATGCCCCTTCCGTTGGGGAAGATCACATGTTCTTAATTAACTTCCTATAGTCATCCAAAAAATAGAAGTCTGTTCTAGTGATCCGCAAACAAGCTCATCCGTTATGGAGGAAGGCACTCAGAGCCAACGCGCAAGCTTGTTTGCATCACTTACAAACCAGTAATGGAGACCATGGGATTTATTTAAAAATCTCTCTCCCACTTAGTTATTTATAAATGAGGAATTTTAACTATGCTAGCCTACTTAAACTTGTAAACTAACATGCACACACAGCACAATATAAAAACAATAAATAGAAAATTTAATTTTCAACTATTATGACTTTTATCTCTAATATAATATAATATTTTATTTGATTGATTGCAAATCCCTCACAAGTCAACTTGAATTGAATTTAAACTATATATTTTAATTTAAATATGTTTAAATTAAGATTTGAATAACTAGAATTTGAATTTAAATCATTTGGAATTATAATTTTGATTTGAGTTGTTGTAATTACCACTTGTAAAAGACACTTAGAAAAGATAATAAAATAAAAACTAAAATTCGACAGCAAAAACAAAGTAAAAGATAGGTCGTAACTAAAATGTAGTTCCTATTAGAGTAAAAAAAGTTCCTTGATGCTTTGCTTCCACCATTCAATCCTTCTTAATACTTTGCTCACAGATTTAAAGTTGCTGGAAATAAAAAAATATCATTAATATTATTAATGCTATAAAATTAGTAAATAATGTGACAGAGTTATAGATAAAAAAATAGTAAAAGTATACCTTATACGCCCATGAAGCGGATGCGGGTATTAAAAGAATTATGATACTTCTTTTTCAAAAACTAAATCACATCTAATTTGTCTGTACTGATTAGAAAGGTTCCAAGTATATCTGTCTTGCTATTCATTTGGCAAAATATTAGACTCAGGTGTTGATGTCTATGTTTCCTTCTCTCAAAGTTATCTATAAAACAAGATGAAATTATAAGATAAACTAATTCATTAGTATAACATATATATTAAAAATCATATTACGTTCAGACCTTAAATATAAGGAAATCGTGAAACTAATCCCAAAATCGGATACATATTTAACCATACATATTTTAGAGGAGAAAGAAAATTGAGATAATGCCGAAACTAATCCCAAGGCTGAATACATATTTGAGCGAAGAAAGTAAATTGAGATAACCGTGCCAGATATATATTTGAGTAAATAAAGTAAATTGAGATACAGATGTGAAACTTAAGCATACATTTCTCGGTGTTGGAATAGTAAGATATTGTATCTAATCACAAATTATGGTGAAACTAATCTCAAAACACTACAAAAAAAAATTGCTATTACTGGTTAAAAATTTCATTGTAATTCCGTTGGTCTATTTATTTAGTGACGGAATTATGATGAAAAGTTTTTTTGTTGGATAGTTATTCGTCGGAAACGATTTTACCGACAAAATTTAAATTCTGTCGATGTATACCAACAGAATAAATTTTTGTAGTAATATTTTCCAATGAAAATTAAATTTCCGTAATAATTTTTTCTGACGGAAACACTGATTCCATCGACCGTAACTAAAATGATTTACCGATGAAATCACTGTTTCTATTAATAAATACCTAAATATTTTCTATATTATATGCAAGGAAAAATCCCACTTCTACTTTTGAAAAACCTCTGTCATGTTACATGATTTGTTGTATGGAGTGAGCGATAAGAGCAAACATTTTTGCTACAATATTCAATCTTACAAAAACATGTTTTACTTCACATCTACGAGAGAAAAAATAGAGTCAAGTTTAACTCGGAGGCGGTTTGGACGGAGGAAGCCTTCACTAAGAATCTAAAGCTCCTGTCGGAAATGTAGCAAGGTAGAAGTTTCCGTGAGAGGAGAGGCGACCTCGAAAACGATTCCATACGAGGCGTAGCTATCGGATGGAGAATGGAGATCAAGGAGAGAGTTGATCGAGCGAGAGCCACTTCCAATTATAGAGACGGAACGACCATCGGGAAGAACTGAGCTATCTCTTCTCCGCCGTTGAGCGAGTGCGAGATAGAGAGATATTTTTCGACAAATAAAGGAAAAGCTTTTATAAATCGACAGAATGGAGATCGAGCATCAAGTCTTGCTAAAACAGTTAAAGCCATGCCACGTATATGGAAACATTCCAACTAGACTAAATAAAATATTTTTGTTTAAAATATAACATTTTTAAATTTATTTATTTGCAAAATATTTTGAATAGTTGATTATAGATTTATAAATAAAATATTTTAAATATATATAAACATTTTACTTAGATATTGAAATAATATGAACTATTTATATATAAAATATAAAATTTAAATATATTTATTTTTTTTTACAATTTTATTATTTAATAAAAAATAGTTTAATCAAATTTTAAAATTCAAAATCAATCTAAAACAATTGATATATTTTTTTTAAATTAAACTTTATAATAAATCGAATCAAATTTCTGAATTAACTTAGAAAATGTTTATTTCAATATATATATATTAAAATAATAAAATTAATTATGAATCGAAATAATTAGTTTTATATCGATTTAATTTATTCCATTGTAATAAAAAAAATTATCGGTTAATATAAAAATAAATTTGACATTTGGATAAATTGAGCTATCTCGGGGTGGGGGAAGAAGGTCTGCCGAGCTTGTGAAATGATAGATGTAATATTTAAACATTTAAAATTATATTTAAAATTAAAATATATTTGAAAATCACAATGAACAGAGAGATATATATATACACATTTAAACTAAATAAAGCATTTAAATATATATATATATTTTTTAAAAATATCTTGAATTGTAGATTATAGATTTATAATAAAATACTTTAAATAGATTGGCACATTCAATTTGACTAAGTCAACTGGTATGAATTGTTCCAGAGTCAAGGGAAGCTATTTTGGTGAGGGAGAGTAATTTGATTTCCAGCCGATTTACATTTGGAACCAAAATGGTGGATGAGAGATCTTTCATTCATCTGGTTTTCCATCCTCTCTAACTAAGATATGTATGTTAGTGTAAGTCTTAAAAATCATTCCAGAGTTAGTTGATTTAGGACATATTATATCATGTTTCATTAATAAAAGACAATAGTTATTTTATTTACTTCAGATTCGTGCTAGATGAATAAGGATAATAATGTTCGAATTTAATAGGTTCTCTAGTTTATAACATATCAATTGGTTGAATTGATAGTGGGAGTTTGTATATATATATATATATATACACTACTACTACTACTACTACTATTTCTACTACTCTTAACTATTCATAATCAAATATTAATATGTAAGGACAATATTAATCCGTTAAGATTAGTATGTAGATCAATTGATGAATTAATCTCACAAGCCATGAATATGAGATATCAAATTGACATATGAGTATAAATTAGAAATTATGTACCCATGAGATGTTTCATGAATTGTTATATGAGTGTCATAAACATTCTTATAGTGACTATTGGTATGAATAGTTCTTAGACCTGAAGTCACTACGATTCTCTACATAAAGAGTTTATACTTTGGTACCGGCAAACGTCACATGTAACAAGGTGGACTATAAAATCGATCACTGAGAATGCAATAAGTTATGTGGAGGAATGTGAGTGATGTAGATGAGATCTATCATTTCCATATGACAGAAGTGATATTTGTGGACCCCTTGATTAAATAGGACATAAGAATACATAACCATGCTTAAATAAGTCAATATGAGATATTGAACTTATTTGATTGAGTGTGTCTGTCACGCCCCAGAGGAGTCCCTAACCGAGAAAATTTCGACAGCATCTCCCCTGTACGGTGGACAATCTGAAACTTTTCTACATCCTCATATACCTCAGCCACAGGCGGCTGGAATAATAAAATACAACTACACATACATCCACGCAGTTTATATATAAGTAAACAAATCAGTAATATCATGACTCGAAAATAACCCTACTCCACTACACTCGTAAAGCTCAAATCGACAATAAAACCAACTTACCTCTTCTGCCATCTAAGCAGGCATACAGTAAAAGCAAATCCAAAACCAAATCCATCGACATCACAAAATCCATACAATGTCCAAGTATCATCAAACAAGAACAGAGTCTAAAACAAATTTAGCATAGTCTATGTAAGAAAAACCAAAAGTCCAATAATATCCTCGAGGTCTGCAGGGGACTAGTGACTGGAACTCTCTCCTGACAGCATCAACCTGAAAATATCAACAATGGAGGCGGGGTGAGTCCAACACTCAGCAGGTACAACTGATATACAAAGTAGGGAAATAACACCTAGCACTAATCATGCGTACAGTCTCCTGATATAAGAAAGATAAAAATGCAACTGAAGTAAACAGGAGAGAAACTGTACTAACCAGGACCTGGGTATAAGGACAAATAGTCCGAATGGTATAGAAATCCTGTATGCATGTCAATCATAGGTATCCAAACAATATGCAACATATAAATGTAGCAAACAGAAACACAAGCAATAAATGCATCATGCATATGATGTCAATGATGTGTCCTGGTCACCCCTGACGCCAGTCGATCATCTCACACACAATAGTGAGGCCGAGTGGGTAGGGCTGTGACAACCGTGCACTCTGTCGTCACTACTCCTGATGAGTGACCGAGTGGACGGGATGCTGTCGGAGTACACCTATCCTCCTACCTCAAATCATAAATGGGGGAGCGCAATGCTCTCATCTCCCGGTACACAATGATGGGGAGGAATCTCTGCCGGATAATACGTTCTGTCACACTACCCATGAGCAGACCAACGGTGCCTAACAGAGTCCCTGCTGCAACACACTCTGCCTGAATCGACCACTAACCCATGAGTGGTGGTGTGTGCAGATCCATGTAACTGGCGATGTGCTCAACAATAATGGAGCGGACTATCGCACAGCATGCAATCATGCAAATTGTGCATGGCACTAACCACAAAATATCCTGAGCTAAACCATGTATATATAGAAAGTGCACCATAAGTCAATGAATCAAAACAAATCAAAGGTACACAGAAGGTATAAAACCTAGATCCTGAACATGGTGAAGCATGGTATATCACTACCCCTATAAGCATGTATCAACAGGTAAGGAATACATGAGATGCAAAATAAGCAATCAATCAATCATATAACAAGTATCGGGTAGTGATTAACCGGAACAAATAAGAACATAATTAATGCAACTTGTTAAATTCACTACTGTGTATATCAAATGACATAAGTCAAAAGTACCCGCCTCCAATAGGAATGTCCAAATCCGACATCGAGATACTCATCTCGCGTCAAAGTCCTGTAATACCAATATACAGATATTTTATTTAGCTAAAAATTCAACTAAATTGCTAAATAAAATTCCCAACACAATTTAGGGCAAAACCCTAAGTCTTAATCATTAACCTACCTAATTTAACACATATAATCTAGTTACTCAACATGTATCAAATAACTAAATTAAACTCCTAATTCAGTTAGGAAAACCCTAATTATCGATCAACCTTAACTGATCATCGATTAACTTATCCACATCAAGACCTAAATCCACAAACGTTAAACCCAAAAACCTTACCTCACTTCTCACAGCAAGAATGTTGCTGGAAATTATGGCCGGAAATACCACAGCGGCTGTGGAACCCCGATACACTACCAGCGCAATAAACCTACAATTAAAGATCACTATACTTAGTTAGCATGATCTTCCACCCAACACCAGTGTTGCTCACAATACAACAAGAGTCAGAGCACACAATCAAAAACCAAACCTTAACCCTTACCTTAAATTCCACCGCCGAAACACTGTTGCCCTCTGCCGCCTTCTCGTGCTCTCGACTCTTGGTGGCCCACAAAGTAAAAGCACGGCAGCAGTCGCTCCAGATCAGCGGCACGGAAGAGGAAACTTGGCCGACGGTGGTGGCAGTGAATCTGTTGGTCGGCTCAAACCTCACAGCGGTGACTAGGGCACAGGAAATCAGCCGGCGGCCAGCACTGGGTCGGACCTGGTGGCTGGCACAGAGGAGAATAGAGAGGGGAGGTGGCTGTGAGGATCTCCCTGCTGGATTCTTTCCCACTGGCCTTCTCCCTCTCCACTGGTCGGAGGTGACAAAAATCTGGTGATGAAGAAGGAAGAGGGCCGGCGTGATGTGGCTAGGGCACAGCGACGTCGGCACTGTGCTGAGTCGGATCTGGTGGCCGGCGGTGCTCGAGCTGTGGCCGGCGGTAAGAGGTGAGGAGCTGGGTCGGCGGCGGTGCTAGGGCACGACGACGGAGGTGCTAGGGCACGCTGAAGAGGCGCCGGGCGAGGCGGCTCGGGTGCGCGAGGGAGAGGCACGCACAGGTTTGGGGGAAAAAGAAACAAAGGAATAAAGAAAATAAAAAGAAAGAAAAGAAAGGAAATGTAAATATAAACATTTCCTCGCTTAAAGGGGTAGCCTAAGCAGGCTTTCCCGGGCCTCGTTTTTTTATCCCCGTTAACTCGTCCGTACGAGCTCCGAAAAATTTCCGAAAAATTTCCAAAAATTCCGGAAAATTTCCTTATTAATATTTGCCTATTTTTCGGTATTTTACAGTGTCTACTTAGAGATCAAGAAATATAAAGATTGATAAGAGAATGATACAGTCTATGTCTCATTGATCAATCTAGATATTAAGGATAGAAGGACCAAGTTATACAAGTTAATAGACACAGAAAGGTTAGATCGGATCTTAACATTCTCATCACTTGGGTAGAATTAATACATTGCTAGATGTCACTCATGGTTTATGTATCTAAAATGATTTTAGATATATTGCCAACGTTGCGAGAATCTATTGGGTCACACACAAAGAATATGTTGATTTGGAGATATGTTTAATTTAGTTTGACTGAATTATTATGGGCCTAAAGATTATTGGGTTACTCATTGAGTTAGACTCATTGAATTGGATTGATTTTAATCTGAATTAGACTCATTGAGTTAGACTCAATTGAATTCATTCATTGAAGAAGGAAGGTTAAAAGACAATGATGATTAATTTGGATTAATCATGCATTAATAAGAGGAAGACCAAAGGAAAAAAAAACCTTGCTATTCCATGGATGAATATAAAAGGATTTTTGGCATTGTATTTTATACATAAGATTTATCATCTTCTTTTTCCTTCTCTTCTTCTTCTTGGCCGAAACTTCCTTGAGGGGTTGTTAGCACAACCGAGGTTGTTTCTTCTCCGAGTCGTGAGTTCGTGAAACGAACGGGAGAACGTGTTCATGTGGATATCATAAAGGCATGAACACTTAATCGTGTTGAGATCTGCATAAAAAAAAAAAGTACTCTCGGGAGTTCGTGTTTACGCAACAAAGATAGAACTCTCAATTCAACTAGTATACGATTTCCTTTGTAAGAATCTTCTTGAAAGGATCTTGATAATATTCCACTGCGCTTATGTTGTTTTGTGTTCAAGATTCTAACAATGTATGCAACAAAGTCAAGGGACATAGTGATATTTACCCATGTTGATATAGTAACAAAATATTCAACAATAATAATGATATATTTTACTAGTATTGACCAATACTATTGATTAACACTTGAGACCATGGACTACCCATTTTACTAGTAACAATACTTTTTTAAGACGACTGCACAAACTGAAGGGAAAAGGTGGCATATGTAGGTATCCATCCAAAAGCTTACTTGGATAGAACACTGGAAAAATAATAAACATAAAGCTGGGTCAAATTTCTAATAAGAACTTAATTTGTGCGCTTACATTAAACAGGAAATTATCAGACTTACCATGAGGTGCAACCACAGACAAGGTGAAACCAACCACATAACAACAATTGAGAACCTCCACACATTACAAAGTCACAAAAGACCCAATAGTTTTCATGAAAATAAGAAAAGTAATGTCAGAATTCACAAGGGTGATCGTGGAAGTCAGTCAGGACAATTGCAAGAACTTCAGTTGTGTTTACACAAGAATCTAATTTTTATGTAGTGATGTCGGCTTACATTTAAGATCTAAATAATGGGCAACCAGAAGATTGGGTAGGATACGACCTGCAAGCAGTTAGGAGGTTTGTGCTCTACTCAGATTCGAAATATAATAAACCATGAATCCACGATCTCATCGTATACAACAACAACAACGAAACCTTTTCCCACTAGGTGAGGTCGGCTGTATGAATCCTTTTACGCCATTGAACTCTATCTCTTATTATATCATCATCTATATTTAAATAAATTTTATCTTATTTTATTGTTACTAACCAAATCTTTTTTTGTCTTCCTCTTTCTCGTTTGATATGCATGTTTATTATAGTTTCACATCGCCTAATTGGAGCATTTATTGGTCGTCTAAGTACATGTCTGTATCATCTTAAATGTGTTTCTCAGAATTTTTTCTCAATAAATGCAACTTCGACTTTCTTTCTAATGCTCTCATTTTTTATTTTGTCCATTCTCGTATGTCTACACACCCACCTTAATATCCTCATCTTTGCAACTCTCATCTTCTACTCATGCGCTCGACTTATAGCCCAACATTCAGTTCCATATAACACAGCAGGTCTAACTACGATTTTATACAACTTACCTTTAAGTTTAAGAGGTACTTTACGGTCACATAAAACATTCGACGCTCCTCGCCATTTTCTCATCCTACTTGTATTCTATGTAAGGCATCTTTCTCAATCTCTCCATCGTTTTGCAAAAATGATCCTAAATATTTAAATCTCTCAGTTCCGGGCAACTCGTCCTCTCCTATCTTAACAATTGTCTCATTACTTCTAATATTGCTAAACTTAAATTTCATATATTTTATCTTTAATCTACTAAGCTTAAAACCTTTCCCTTCTAGTGTTTCCCTCCAAGATTCTAGTTTAGCATTTACTCCTTCACGTGTTTCATCTACCAAAATAATATCATCTGCAAGCAACATGCACCACAGTACTGTGTCTTAAATGTGCGCAGTGAGTTCATCCATAATTAGTGTAAAAAGATAGAGACTTAGAGTTGATCCTTGATGTAACCCTATCTTTATTGGAAATGCTTCAGTTACTCCGCCCGAAGTCTTTACTCTGGTCATTACATCCTCATACATATCCTTAATTAGTTCAATATATGTTACGCTCATACCTCTCTTTTCTAGAATTCTCCATATAATTTCTTTAGGGACTCTATCATAAGTTTTTTCTAAGACAATGAATGTCATGTGTAGATCTTGTTTTTACTCCCGATATTTTTCAATTAATTGTCTAAGAAGATGTATATCTTTTATTATCGACCTTCCAAACATAAACCCAAATTAATTTTCTGTCACTGTGGTCTCATTCCTTAATCTTTTTTCTATTACTTTTTTTCCAAAGTTTCATAGTATGACTCATTAGTTTAATACCCTTATAGTTTACACAATTTTGTACATCTCCCTTGTTATTATATAAGGGAACTAGAATACTTATTCTCCATTGATCAGACATTTTTTTTCATTTTCAATATCATGTTAAATAACTTTGTAAGTCATTTAATACCTTATTTCTCTAGGCACTTCCATACCTCTATCGGAATATCATCTGGTCCAACGGCTTTTCCATTGTGCATCTCATTAACTTAAAATAAGTTTGTTTTACTTATGAAATTTGAATTCTACGATCAAAATTAAAATTTCTATACTCATTTAACTTACTTAAATTACCTAAGTTAAGTTGGCCACCTAACCTTCATTAAAAAGTTGATGAAAATATCTCTTCCACCGCTCTTTTATTTTTCCATTGTTTACTAATATCCTATTACATTCATCTTTAATACATTTTATTTGGCTAAGATCTCTTGTTTTCCTTTCTCTCACTTTAGCTATTCTATAAATGTCTCTTTCCCCTTCTTTTGTATCCAATTTTTGATATAATCATTCAAAAATTCTATTTTTTACTTCACTCATTACTTTCTTAGCTTCTTTCTTGGCTATTGTATATTTTTTAAAATTTCTCGTTCTTAGAAATATATAATTACTTATAAGTTATTCATTTTCCCTTCACTTTCTCTTGTACTTTCTCATTCCACCACCAAGATTATTTACTTGTTATACATTTCTTGGCATAAAGTTCTACGGCTTTATTATCAGAATAGATCCTCAGTGACCTATCAATACCATTAACGATCTGTAATGCTGTGATAAAGTTCCCCAACCAAATCCATTGATTGAATGATTCATAGCATGCTACTAACTCTGCCTCCATAGTAGAAGTGGCTACTAGCGTCTGCTTGACGCTCTTCCAAGATATAGCTCGTACAGCAAGCATGAAAATATAGCCTGAAGTAGATCTTTTGCTATCCAAACATCCAGCAAAATTGGAGTCTGAATATCCAATCACTTCCAGATGATTTGATCTCTGATACGTGAGCATATACCCTTTAGTTCTTTGTAAATACCACATCACTCTCTTTACCGCTTTCCAGTGTGACGGTCCTGGGTTACTAATAAATCTGTCTAACATTCTCACTATAAATGTTATATCTAGTCGAGTACAAACTTGTGCATACATGAGACTTGCCACTGCTGACGCATATGGGAATTGCTCTATCTCCTTTATTTCAAGTTCAAGCCGTGGACACTGTTGCAAGCTGAACTTGTCACCTCTTGACACAGGTATGTCACCGGGTGTATAGTTCTGTATACCATACCTTATAAGCACCTTTTCAATATAGGCCTGTTGTGAAAGTCCAAGAATGTCTCTTGAACTATCACGATAGATCTGTATGCCTAAAACAAATGATGCTTCATCAAGATTTTTCATTTTAAAATTACCAGATAGAAATGACTTCATTTGATGCAGCATACCCTTATTATTGCTCACAAGTAATATATTGTCCACATACAAAACAAGTATAACAAACTTACTCCCACTGAACTTGATATATATGCATTGATCAATGAGGCTCTCTTTAAATCCAAACGAGGTAACCACTTAATTAAATTTCCGGTACCACTGACGGGATGCTGGTTTTAAACCATAAATGGACTTCTTTAATCTACATACTATGTGCTTTAAGTTGTTAGACTCAAAGTTCTCTGACTGCACCATATATATAGACTCCTCTATGTCTCCATTGAGGAATGCAGTTTTTACGTCCATTTGATATAGCTCCAAATTATAATGAGCTACAAGTGTCATGATTACCCTAAGGGAGTCTTTCGTCGACACAGGTGAGAAAGTCTCCTTGTAATCAATATTTTTTTTCTAAGTGAATCCCTTAGCAACAAGATGAGTCTTATACTTTTCGACATTGCCCCTTGAATCCCGCTTATTTTTAAATATCCATTTACAACCAATGGGCTTCTTTCCTTCAGGCAATTTGACAAGTTCCCAAACGTCATTGTCTGCTATAGACTTCAACTCTTCTTGCATGACATTAATTCACCTTTCAGGATTAGAGCATTATTTGACTTCTTGGAAAGATGTAGGATCACTCTCCAACCCTATGTCAAAATCATGCTCTTGGAAATAAACATAATCACGAGAATTCATGATTCTCCGTTTCCTTGTGGATCGCCTTAAAGGCACTTGTATTTTAGGTGGTTGAGGTACTTGCTCATCAATATGAGGCAATACTTCAATTTCTGTGGTAGGTTCCTCCAATTGAATTGAAGATGTTGTGGGAATATTTTGGTTCACTACGCTCACTAGATGTGTGATACTCATAATGTATGTTATGCTAACCATACCGCTACTGATCGCACTAGTAGTAACCACAGGAGGATCGCCAATGCTTTCTCAAAAGATACTTTCCTGATTTTATTACTCTCACTGTCCTCAATGAACTTAGCATTTCCCATTTCGAAGAAGGATCTATTAGAGGGATCATAAAATTTATACCCTCTTAATTTCTCAGAGTATCCTATAAAATTACAGCTAACCATTCTTGAGTCCAGTTTTCTTTCATTAGGCTTGTAAGGCCTAGCTTCAGCTGGACAACCCTAGACGTGTAAGTGCCTAATGCTAGGCTTCTTACCCGTCCACATCTCGAATGAGGTTTTAGTTACTGCCTTACTAGGTACTCTATTGAGTAGGTAAACTGCAGTCTTGAGTGCTTCACCCCACAAGGACTCTGGTATAGAAGTGAAAGTCATCATACTTCTTACCATGTCTTTTAGGGTTCGATTGCGACGCTCAACTACACCATTCTGACTGGGTGTACCAGACATGGTATACTGAGGCACAATTCCACACTCAACTTTAATTTTCTTACCTAGTTGAAGTTCAATTTCGGCTTTAAAAATTTTGAACATGTCCAAAATTATGATTTCTCATGGATAAGGTATAGATAACAAAATCTGGAATAGTCGTCTATGAAACTAATAAAATATGTGTGTCCATTTTAAGATGCCTTAGGGAAGGGTCCACAAATATCCGTATGTATTAGCTCCAAAACATTACTATAACGGCTAGCCCCTTATTCCTTTTGTTAGTAGTCTTCCCCTTGATACACTCTATGCAAACATTAAAGTCTGACATGGTGATCCGGCAGTAAGAATGGGGGACCCACTTCCTGAAGGGTCTTAGCTTGAGAACCGATGAAGGGCTGACTAAGCGGTTAATGGCCGAGCCGATCAGCCTGGTTGGTCCGAGCGGAGTTAGAGATAACCCATCCATGGGGTTGGGTGTCCGACGCCAAGGCAGGAGGATCGAAGGGCCGACCAGGAGCCCGAACGACAGGGGCCAAAGAGCCGAGCGGGCAATCCGCCCGGACAAAATAAGGGCGAGGGGACAAAAAGGTGGCCGAGCGGCCTATGCGCTCGGCTCGGGATATGGGATATCGGTAGAAGCACGTCTGATGATTAGGCCGTACACAAGATCGCACGATGGAGGATCTTGCCGTCACATCATGGAAAGGTTGATACAGTAGCAGTATGGCCTCAGGGACGCCTTTTCTGACGGATCCATATCTGGGCATGGCCCTTCTGACAGACTCATGCCTGGGCATGGTCAAATGCAGGTGATTGCTTTGATTGGCGCGCCCAAGCTTCTTCGAGGGGTCTATATAAGGCCTCAATTTCTACACTGGAGGTATGTACGTCTTCATCTTGAGGCCACCTTTTTGTCATTCCCCGCCTGACTTGAGCGTCGGAGGACCGTCGCCGGGACACCCCTCCCGGCTCGGTTTTGTTGCAGGTTCGCCGGAGCACTCGAGGATCCAGCAGAGAGCGCCACGTGCCCAGCGTCCACTGACTCTTGGTTCGGACAGGATCAAATTGGCGCCGTCCGTGGGAACGCTCCTGCATCCGATCGGAGACAATGGACGAGGCTGGACGACAACACACGGTGACGCTTTCAACAGAAGAACTCGAGGCTCTGGTCGAGATGAGGGCCGCCAAACTCATGGAGCAAAAACAAAAAGCATCCGCCGAGCGAGCGGAGCAACAAGCAACATCTACATCTGGTGGCCGAGCGGAAGCACCTCCAACCACCGTCGCATTCCATCGGGCCTTGTTTCGCACCCCTGAAGCCATACCAGCCCGAAGAGATAGAGGATCTTCCTCAGATGAAATGCCAAGGCGGGATGACAGGAAGGGGAAAGCTCCCCGAGCGGACTCCTCCCCCGAGCGGATCAATCGCCAATTTTCGGAGGTTATCCTACGAGACCCTCTGCCCAAGCACTACGTGCCTCCGACGATCGGCGAATACAATGGAACGACGGACCCGGATGATCATCTGGGTAAGTTCGATAATACATCCACGCTCCATCAGTACACAGATGGAGTAAAGTGTAGAGTTTTCCTTACCACCCTCTCGGGATCGGCTCAACGGTGGTTTCGAAGGTTGCCGGACGGATCCATCACGAGCTTCAAGGAATTTCGAACGGCCTTCCTCCACCACTTCGCCAGTAGTCGGCGTTATCAAAAGACAAGTGTCAGCTTATTCGCCATCAAGCAAGAGCCAAGAGAATCGCTTCGAGGCTATATTCAGCGATTCAACCAAGTGGCGATGGATATCCCAACGGCCACATCGGAGACGATGATGAATGCCTTCACGCAAGGCCTTGTGGATGGGGACTTCTTCCGGTCGCTCATAGCCGCCCAGATTATGATCACATGCTACATCGGGCCAACGAATATATAAATGTGGAAGAAGCGCAAGCCGCCGGAAAAAGGAAACTCACCGAAGGCCAAGACTGCTCATGCCGAGCTGGAAGACACCGCCGCCAGCCCACCCGAGGACCGAGGGCGGCAATTCGATCCCCTCACGCCGGATGAAAGGTGGCCGCTCGGCCCAAGCCAAAGAAGTGGTGGACCCCTATGTTGCGCATTCCACCGACGGATACTCACAACACGAGGGATTGCCGAAGCCTTCCCTTTGTGTCCAATCCTGTTCCCAGGAAAGCCGAACGACGGTCGCCTCCCATCGACAGGAGACGTAGGACTCATGAAGTTGACCGGACCCGCACCGAGGGACGACACCAGCAGACACCCGATCGGCACCGATCCCCGAGGCAGGAGAATCGCCGGGCGTCCAGAGAACGGTCACGACCGTCCGCTCGGGAGGAGGAAAATAGGAGCGATACTTTCCGGGTTGCTGGTGGGCCGACCGGAGGAGATTCCAACCGAGCCAGAAAGGCGGGCGTCCGTCAGCTGCAGATCCACGCGGTCGGCTGCAGCCAAGAGCGGGCAAGTGGGTCGGAAATCACTTTCGGACCCGGGGACTTAGAAGGAGTTGAAGTGCCCCACGACGACGCGCTGCTCATTAAAGCGGTAATAGCAAATTACACCATTCACCGCATATTTGACACACGGAGCTCGGTCAACATCATATTCAAGAAGGCGTTCGATCAGCAAATTGATCGAGCCGAGCGCCCATGACGACCCCGCCTACGAGTTTACAGCAACGGTTCACCGGACAAATCCGGCCACCTCATGGGAGAAGAGCCGCCAGAGGACCAGACAATAAACTGTGGTGGTCGACTCTCCTCATCCTACAACGTCATTTTGGGACGACCGCGGCGAATTCCGAGCGGTTGTCTCAACCTTCCACCGAAGATAAAGTTCCCGTGGAGGAAAAAGTAGGAGAAGTGCAGGGAGATCAGCTAGCAGCTCGGCGGAGATGATCCGAGCGGAAGCTTGTTCCGCTCGGAAGGTGCCCCGAATTGAGGTACACGCCATAACCGAGAAACCTCCTGCTTTAATTTATGATGAAAAGGAGGAAGTCCAGATCCATCCGACCCGATCGGAGGCCACGACTTTTATCGCCTCTGATCTGGGGAAAGAACAGAAGGAGAAGCTGATCCAATGCCTCCAACGAAATCATGATGTCTTCGTCTGGTCGACACATGAGTTACCTGGAATTTCGCCGAGCCTAGCGCAGCATGAATTGCATGTCCGACCGGACGTGAAGCAGAGAAAAAGGGACTTCAGCGCCGAGCAGAATGCCATTATCCGGGCGGAGGTGGAAAAACTTCTGAAGACCGGCCACATACGCGAGGTGCAGTTCCCGAGCTGGCTGGCCAACGTAGTTTTGGTCTCCAAGCGGGGCGGCAAGTGGAGGGTCTGCATCGACTTTCGAGATTTAAACAAGGCATGCCCCAAGGATTTTTATCCTCTGCCCTGGATAGATCAGCTGGTGGACTCTACGGCCGGCTGCGAATTAATTTGCATGCTTGACGCCTACCAAGGATATCATCAAGTGCCGCTCGCCCGGGAAGATCAAGAAAAAGTAAGCTTCGTAACGGCCGACGGCACATATTGCTACAATGTGATGCCGTTCGGATTGAAGAATGCCGGGGCCACCTATCAACGCTTGATGAACAAGGTGTTCAAGGAGCAGATCGAGCGGAATCTGGAAGTTTATGTGGACGACATTCTTATCAAATCCGTCCGAGCGGCCGATCTTTTCAAGGATATGGAAGAAACCTTCCGAACGCAAATATGGAGTCAAACTAAACCCCAAAAGTGCCTGTTCAAAGGAGGGCGTTTCGGGGTATATAGTGACCGAGCGGGGAATTGAAGCAAATCCCAGCAAGATTAAAGCACTGCAAGACATGCCGCCCCCAAGAAATACAAGAGAAGTGCAAAGGTTGACCGGTCGGATAACTGCTCTATCGAGATTCATCTCCAGAACCGCCGACCGGAGCCTGCCATTCTTCAAGATCCTGCGCAAGGCTACTAAATTCCAGTGGGATGAAGAATGTGACCGAGCATTTGAAGAGTTGAAGACATATCTTAATTCTCTACCAGTGTAGCCAAGCCGGTCGGGGGTGAGTCACTTTATATGTATCTGTCGTCAACTGGGCATGCTGTAGGCTCAGCACTCGTGAGGGCGAACGGCGAAGAACAGCCGGTGTATTTTCTAAGCCACATTTTAAAAGATGCTGAATCTCGTTACACTGGGCTCGAGAAGTTGGCCTTTGCTTTAGTTCTAGCCGCTTGGCGCCTGCGACCGTATTTCTTGGCTCATACCATTATTGTCCGGACGAACAGTCCACTTGGAAGAGTGCTGTTGAATCCAGAAGCGTCCGGACGGCTTATCAAGTGGACGACAGAATTAAGTGAATTTGACATCCAATATCAGCCCCGCTCGGCGATTAAAGCCCAATCCTTGGCTGATTTTGTGACCGAAGTGCAAAGGCCTGAGCCGGAAGCTATGTGGAGAATATATGTGGATGGATCCTCCACTCGGCTCGGAAGTGGGATCGGAATATTACTACTCTCACCTCATGAAGAAAAGATGCACCTATCCGTCCGGCTAGATTACAAAGCCACTAACAATGAAGCAGTATGAGGCCCTCATAGCCGGTTTGCAGCAAGACGGCATGTGGGAGCAATGGTGACACTCTATTCGATTCACAGCAAAGAACTTTCCCAGACCTTTGAAATCAACTGTTCGCCCAAACTCTACCGAGGCCTTTGAAAACTCAAGCTACTTTCCAAGAGGTGCTTATTCAGAAGATCCCACGGAGAACCAGGCGACCGATGAGTTAGCCAAACTAGCGAGCTCAATAACGCCGGCCGCCATTCAGCAACCAATTGAAAAACGCTGGTGGCGCATGTCGACCGGATGCAAGGCCTCACATTTCCAAGTGACGGAGGACACATATTATAGAATTCCTCCGTTCGGGCACCACACCATCCGATGAATATGCAGCCGGGCTCCTCGGAAGAAGAGCCGGTCGGTTCACACTCATCGGAGATCAGCTTTACAAGAAAGCTTTCTCTCGGAGGACTCAGCTTACATCCTCCAGGAAGTACATCAAGGATCATGCGGGGGTCATCCGTGCGGACGCTCATTGGCCAAGAAGATCCTCTTGGCCGGATACTTTTGGCCAACTTTACAAACAGATGCCGCTCGGACGGTATCTACATGCCTTTCATGCCAGTATCACAACTTCTCCCACCGACCCAGAGGAGATGAAGGCATCAACCATCTCATGTCCGCTCGATCAATGGGGAATGGATATTGTGGGTCCATTTCCGATGGCGACCGGGCAGAGGAAATTTTACTAGTGGCGGTAGACTATTTCTCCAAGTGGGTGGAGGCCGAATCGCTGCAAGATCACCAGATGGTTAAAAATTCATCGCAACACATCATTTGTCGGTTCGCATCCCTCGCCGACTAGTGTCCGGCGACAGTTCACGGGGAAGATGTTAGAGGATTGGTGCAAAAGCTACGGCATTGAGCAACATTTCACGTCCGTGGCCTATCCTCGAGCAACGGTCAAGTCAAGTCGCCAACCGAAATTCTTCAGATTCGCGCCTCGACCATTTGGGAGGAGTTGGCGGATGAAGTGCCGAGCGTCTTGTGGGCTATCCGAACGACGCCAAAAGAAGGGACGGAGTCACACCGTTCCATTTGGTATATGGCGGTGAGGTCGTCATTCCCGTCAGCTCGGTACCCAGATCGAGCTATGAAGATGACAACGCCGGAAACATGGAGCCGGACTTGGTAGAAGAGGAGAGGGCAAAGGCGTCCGTTCGGATGGCATACCGTCACGGATGAAGCAAAACTACAACCGACGCGTAATTCCGATCGTTCCAAGTCGGCGATCTTGTCTGGAAGAAAGTCAAGCCGGTCGGCGACGTCGGCAAGCTTGAAGCTCCATGGGCAGGCCCTTTCAAAATCATCGAAAAGCTCCGCTCGGGCGCGGAGGATGAGGACGGACGGCAGCTAGATAGGCCGTGGAGCGCGAACCACCTCCAGCCTTACCGGGCGGGGTGAAAGGTGTATCACTGTAAATCACCCTGTGTATTTCATTTTTCGACTAAATACTTGAAATGCAGAGATGAAAGGTCAAAAGAGCGAATATAAGGCATTATCATCGTAAACCGAAGGCCCCCGAGCCGATCGGCCGGGAGGTTTGTATCCGAGCCGGGAGCTCGAACCCGAAGACCCCAGGCCGTTCGGCCGGGCTGCGTATAGAATAAAAGCAGCATTCGAAATCGAAGACCCCGAGCAGTTCGGCCGGGCTGCATACTAGTGTGGCAGGAAGGAAACCAAAGTCCTGCGCTGCTCAGGATGATAGAGGGAGGTTATTGCCTGGAGAGAAGGCCGGAGCCGGTCGGCCAGGTATATGGTTTTCCGAGCCAAGTGCTCGACAACGAAGGCCCCGAACCGCTCGGCCGGAGGTATACGGATCAAATTGGCGCCAAACGCTCTAAAAACGGAAGCCCCGTACCATTCGGACGGATATAAATTATCCGAGCCAAAATGCTCGGAGCAGACCCTGAGCCGTTCGGCCAGGAGTACGTTCTTGGGTAAAAGGGGCATAGGGATTATCCGAGCCAAGCACCCTAATAGTGAAAGCCTCCCTGCCGATCAGGTTCGCGAGCGAATGACCCGTGCTGTTCGGCCGGGCATAAATATTGTTCAAGCGCGGGATATGAAGGTCAAGGTCGCTTGACCTGGTAAGGAGTCAACCTCGAAGGCCGTCTAGCCCAGACGTTAAACCGTAGAGAGACGAGCCGGCGTCTATAAACCCTCCGAGCGGAAGACCGACGAGCACCGTCGTTAAAAATCGAGAGCCGCTACCGACGAGCACCGTCGAAGATCGAGAGCCGCCCGATCGGCTATAAATAACCGCTACCGACGAGCACCGTCAAAGATCGAGAGCCGCGCCGATCGGCTATAAACATCCGCTCCGACGAGCACCGTCGTTAAACGAGAGCCGCACCGATCGGCTATAAACATCTCGGCGGAAGAACGAAGATCAGAGTAAGATACCGATCGGCTATAATAACCGCTACCGACGAGCACCGTCGTAAAGATCGAGAGCCGCACCGATCGGCTATAATAACCGCTAAGCCGAGCGCAGTCGTTAAACGAGAGCCGTACCGATCGGCTATAAACATCCGCCCGACGAGCACCGTCGTTAAAGATCGAGAGTCGCGCCGATCGGCTATAAACATCCGCGCCGACGAGCCGTCGTTAAAGATCGAGAGCCGAGCCGATCGGCTATAAATATCGCGCCGACGAGCACCGTCGTTAAAGAACGAGAGTCGCGCCGACCGGCTATAAATAACCGCGCCGACGAGGACCGTCGTTAAAAATCGAGAGCCGCGCCGATCGGCTATAAACATCCCGAGCGGAAGAACAAATATCAAAGTAAGACCGTGGAAACTACAAATATTAAAAAATTCAGGCCCGATTGGGAGTTGGTCCTTCGATACTCGGCTTTGTGGACTTCACGCAGGCAGGATACGTGCAAAGTGAGTAGGCTAACTCGCTCGGACCCTATGCAATGTGCCAAGCCGATCGGACGCGTGAAGGAGAACCCTTAAGAGCGGGACTGACTCTAAGTATCAACGTTAAGCAAACAGAAGAATATTATGGACAATGAGTAGGAAAACAAAGGAGCGCGTCTTTAGAAGAAGAATTATGCCGAACGGCACGCACAAAAATTTTACATCCGCCGAGCGGATGAAATCTGAAGGTACTCGAAATAACCCGCCTCACTCGGGGTCTTCAAAGCTGAAGAAGGCGTCGGGAATATCATCAATCATGGCCGCGGTCGGAGGCGGGAATATGCATTCCCTCGGGAAGGTGGCCCCCTTTCTTCAAGTATGTCACGGTGACCTTGACCGCTTCGGCGAAAGTGGAAGAGACGTTGCCACCGAATTTTAGGCCGAACCTCTCCGAGTGGAGGTATTCCTGGCGCGCGACTGCTAGGCGACTCGGCTCACCCTCTTTATATTTTCTGAGTGCCGCTCGGGAAGCGGTTAAGGTGTCTTGAACAGCCTTCAAGTCCACCTCGGCCTTTGTGCGCTCTGCCGAACGGATCTCTCGCTCGGCATTCAGCTCGGCCTCTAGCTTCTTAGACTGCTGATCTAGGGCCCGGACTTCGACTTTCATTTTATCCAGATCAGCAATCGCTCGCCTCTTCCGGCCACTGGCGCGCTTCACGTCCCCGTCCCGCTTCTTCACCAAGTCTTCGAGTCGGGCCACCTCCGCAGCCAGATCGGCAGCCTTCTTCTGTTCGGCCTCGAGGGTTTGTTTCTCCCGCTCGGCCGACGGACCCCCCGACAATTGAAGTTTTTCCAGGAGACCCTCCAGCTCGGCTAGCCGACGGCTAGTGGCGATTTGCTCAGCCCAGCGCTGTAAAGGAAATAATGAAATCAGGAATCAAATAGTGGTATGGAACAGGAAGAAAAATGAATACCTGAGTGGCCTGCTGCATGTTGTTGTCGCCAAGCTGCTTGGGCGTCATGAGGGTCGCTTGAATCTGCGCGTCCTCAAAAAGCTTGGCAAGCGGGCCCGTCAAGGTTATTTCGTGAACGGGGCTTGAGGGCCGATCGACGGACAGTAAATATTCCTCCGATGGGAATCGGAGGGTGGTCTTGATGGTTGGGTGGCCGGCCGGCGCTTCTTCAGCTGTAGTCGCCTGTCCAGAGGACTCCCCTGTGGTCCCAACCGATGTAAGCGGCGACGAGTCCGGGGAGGAGAGTCGGTGGGCTGCGCAGGAGGCGATGTCACAGAGTCCCGATCTGCGACGGCGAGCGAGTAACGCCGATCGGCTCATGTGGTTCCCCTCTTGGGGTGGCGGAGGACGGAGTCTCTTCGACGTTTCGCCGAAGTTCTAGCGGTGGATCCCGGACGGGGGATTCCCAGACAGGATCCGCCTCAACCTCCGTTGAAGCGGATGGGGCAGCTTCTGTTCCCCCCCCCTCTCCCGCATCTGCCGGGCGGTGGATGAGACCCCGGCGAGCTCCTTTTGGTGGCCGCCGATCTCCACGGCCTTCGGATGAGCGTAGCTTTGAGCGCCACATGACTTCATGATAGAAGAAATTAAAATTCAGTTAGATAAAGGTGAAGAGCGTAAAGAGTCTCTTACCCATACGGTAGGGAAGATTGGCCCAACGGGAGATAACCCAAAATATATAACACCCTTGAGAAGCAATCGGTCAATCTTGTATCACGACCGGACAAACCATCACGCATGAAGATAGGTGGATTGCTCGAACTTGCCGAGCTCCTAGAGTCAAGACAATGGTCCGCCACCTAGTTCGAATGTCCGCCAGAAGTCGGATATAAAAGAAAAACTCCTTCCGGTGTTTGTTGGAGGTCGGATGTTATCAAAAATTTAAAGCCTATTCTACTTTGGAAAATGAAAGTGCCCGGATTGTTTGGGGTAGAAGAAGAAGTGGAATATTTTGGGGTCAAGAGGAATACTGCAACTTGAAGAGGACGACCACCCCGCTCCCAAAGGAATTCGGCACAAGTTGGCTGAGCGGGATGCGAAAATAGTTACAAACCTCTACAATAAAGGGATGGGTAGGAAATCTAAGGCCACCTTGGAATTGGTCTAAAAAGAAACAGATTGTGCCGATCGGCGGATCATGCGGTCGGTCAGTCGGGTCGGCTATAATTATTTCATAGTTGTTGGGAATCCCATACGTCCGAACAAGGCGCCGAGCACCCTCCTCATCAAACCGACTCTCCATGGTCATATACCAGGGACCGTGAACGTTGGTGGCGGGTTCAGAGGAACTTGCCATCTCGGAGGGGCAAGAGGATAGCAAGAAATCGAAAGAAGGGGAGCGAAAGAGGCGAAATGGGCAGGGAAAACCTAGTAAGTGAAGGAAGAAGACTCACTGAGAAGGAAACGGGCGGAAAAGATCACCGGGGAAAAGGTAGCAGCCGGAAACTGGGACTGGATCGTCGGAGGCTACAGCGGCAGGGGAGGCAGACGGAGGAAGCACGAGCAAGCATGCGGCGAAGGGAGAAGATGGAGGCTTTATACTGCCGAGGTTGGTTGGCCTCCGCCGTCGGATGCAGGTCACGAAAGACGAGGCCCTCATCCGACCGTCTATTTCAAAGCAATCGCGTCCCATCGTACTAAGCATCGCCGCCACGTGAGAAGAGCCACGTGGCGCCTTGCCACTAGGCGCAATTAATGCGCGTCATACCGCGCATGCTGCGACTTAATGGGAAGGATTTGCGCGATTTTCGAGAAGATTTAAGCAAGCAAACGTCCACGTTGAACAACAAGGCATCCGAAACGAAGAGCCGAGCGGCTGAATCCGGCATAAGGGCCGAACGGCTAAAAGGAAGATTATGGAAGCGGCGACCGCCCGCTCGGACACATATAGTCCAGTCAGTCGGACTCACTGCCTCCTTCGACTAGACTTGAAGGGAAGGCAAGTGATCCGGCAGTAAGAATGGGGGACCCACTTCCTGAAGGGTCTTAGCTTGAGAACCGATGAAGGGCTGACTAAGCGGTTAATGGCCGAGCCGATCAGCCTGGTTGGTCCGAGCAGAGTTAGAGATAACCCATCCATGGGGTTGGGTGTCCGACGCCAAGGCAGGAGGATCGAAGGGCCGACCAGGAGCCCGAACGGCAGGGGCCAAAGAGCCGAGCGGGCAACCCGCCCGGACAAAATAAGGGCGAGGGGACAAAAAGGTGGCCGAGCGGCCTATGCGCTCGGCTCGGGATATGGGATATCGGTAGAAGCACGTCTGATGATTAGGCCGTACACAAGATCGCACGATGGAGGATCTTGCTGTCACATCATGGAAAGGTTGATACAGTAGCAGTATGGCCTCAGGGACGCCTTTTCTGACGGATCCATATCTGGGCATGGCCCTTCTGACAGACCCATGCCTGGGCATGGTCAAATGCAGGTGATTGCTTTGATTGGCGCGCCCAGGCTTCTTCGAGGGGTCTATATAAGGCCTCAATTTCTACACCGGAGGTATGCACGTCTTCATCTTGAGGCCACCTTTTTGTCATTCCCCGCCTGACTTGAGCGTCGGAGGACCGTCGCCGGGACACCCCTCCCGGCTCGGTTTTGTTGCAGGTTCGCCGGAGCACTCGAGGATCCAGCAGAGAGCGCCACGTGCCCAGCGTCCACTGACTCTTGGTTCGGACAGGATCACATGGCAAGGGAATCGAGAATTACATGTGACATTAACCTTTCTAGGCGTTGTTTGGATATATGTCCTAAACGCCTATGCCACAATATAGAAGAATTCTCGTTAGTCAATTTCCGTTTCATAGCTATACTATGCATTATTACGTTGTCAACTGTAGGAGTAAAGATGTTCAATTTATAAAGCTTATCAACCAAGGAACCATTGCCAACCAACATTGAATTAAAGAAAATACTGAAAATTTCATTTCTAAATGAACAAGAATAACCTGATTTATCCAAGTAAGAAATTGAAATTAAATTTCGTTGAAAATATGGTACAATAAATGTATTTTCTAAATCCAGAAAAACATTGGTTCCTAAACAAAGCCTAAAAATGCCAATCTATTCAACTTTAGCCTTCTTTCCATTTCCTGTATAAATGTATCTTTCACCATCAAGTGGAAGTCAGCTCCTAAGAAAACCTTGCATAGTGACACTTATGTGAGTAGTAGCACCAGTATCTATCCACCAAGTGTCAGTGGGTACTATAGCTAAATTAACTTCCGAACTAACAAAATTTTGAAAACTTCCAGAATCTGCAGTCTGCTTTCCTTTTCCTTTATTGATCCTTTTTCTCTTCTTGCTTGAACCTTGAGATCTAGATGCTAGGTGAGCACTTTCAGGTGTCTCGAGCCTCAATCTCTCTCTTGTATTTCCTTTTCTAGTATACCGCATGGTTACCAACTTCTTAAGAAGTGTGGCAGTCTCGACCTTTTCAATTGAGATGAATCGGTCTGCCAATTGGTCCAAGAAACTCCTAACATCTCCTCCCTCGATTATTGAGCTCTTTATTGGTGCTGATATGGAAAGGTTCATGATACTCAGACATATGCGATTTGATTTCTTCCACAGCTAAAATTCAGCCCTCTGCTCTATAATGCTAGCACTAGTCAGAGGTTCGAGATGATCATTCCTTAATACATAATCTAAGTCCATCCAACCTAAGACTACGGTCACGTATTCTTTCTATTCAGCAAAATTCGAATCAGTTAGTGTTGGGATGCTATTAATATTGACAGTTACAGATTGCACTGAAATTAAAGAGAAAAATTTATTTAAGCTCACGATTTAATTAAAGCTAAGAACATATAAGTAATATAAAATTATGCAAATAAAATAAAATTTTAAATACATATAAATGAGTTCTTTATTAGATACCAAGTACAACATAATATGTCTTCCTTTGGGCCAACACATTATTTGTTAGTGATACTCTCTAATATAACTCAATTTTTAATTGGCCACACAATGTGTCCTCCTTTGGGCCGACCAATTGTGCGTATAATATGATACTTTATATGAGTTATATTTTGGTTCATAGCTCACAACAACCTTAATCGACCACATAATATGTCTTCCTTTGGGCCGACATATTTATGCATGATCTAAATAAAATATTATTTTGTTCCATAGTTGTAAGTTACTTTATGCATATATCTAGTATAAAAGTAATCTTCCTTTGGACCGATTACTTTTAGCATAGATATACGTCTATCGACACAAAATGTATTAAATCTACCTAAGATGCATTCCTTTGGGCCGACACATTAGTTAAACTTAGTAACACGTTGTGTGGATAGATTCAAGAAAATTTTAGGAACTTAATTTGAACAGAAATTCCTTAATCAGCCTTAACAATATAAAATTAGACTTATTAATCGATTGATACAGTATGTTAATCGACTGATATGATCCAATTAATTATCTCAATCGATATAAAAATTTACTATATATGACTACATGATTATATATAGAACCTTCCCTTGAGAAGTTAAAGCTCCGTCTAAATTTTATAATTAAATAATATTATTTAATCATTTAATCATGGTATTAAAATTTTTTAATGTTTTTTATATATAAACAATACGACTGTTAAAAAAATGTTTAATACCATGCATTTAATATATATATATATATATATATATATATATATATATATATATATATATATATATATATATTATTTTTCTCTCTTTTGACACGGTTTCAGGTTGAAACTGTTCAAAGCAAAACCTAAAATCTCGTGTATAGAAATACCACGAGTTAGGCTTTTATATAGAAAAGAAGAGATACACCAAAAGACAAAAATACCCCTTTACTTATTCTAACATTACTTATTCTAACACTCCCCCTCAAGCTTGAGAATATAGATCATATACACCAAGCTTGTTACATATGTACTCAATCCGGGGACCTCTAAGTGATTTAGTGAATATATCTGCTAGCTGATCATTTGAGTTGACAAAACTAGTAGATATTTCTCCAGATATGACTTTCTCTCTGACAAAGTGACAGTCAACTTCAATATGCTTTGTTCTCTCATGGAAGACTGGATTTGAGGCAATATGCATAGCGGCCTGGTTGTCACATATGAGTGACATTTGTGTAACTTCTCCAAACCTTAGTTCCTGAAGCAACTGTTTTAACCATATAAGTTCTTGACTAGCAATAGTCATAGCTCGATATTCTTCCTCTGCACTGGATCTTGCCACAATATTCTGTTTTTTACTTTTCCAAGAAATAAGGTTACCTCCGACAGATATACAAAATCCAGAAGTGGATCTTCTATCAGAGGGAGATCCTGCCCAATCTGCATCAGAATACCCTACGATTTGAGTATGTCCTTTGTCTTCATATAAAAGACCCTTTCCTGGTGCACCCCTGATATATCGAACAATGCGAGTCACTGTATCCCAATGTTCTTTGCATGGAGAGCTAAGAAACTGACTTACTACACTTACTGCAAATGAGATATCCGGACGAGTGACAGTAATGTAGCTTAGTTTCCCCACCAATCGCCTGTACCGTTCAGGATCTGAAAGAGGCTCCCCCTGATTTGGTAGGAGCTTGACATTAGGATCCATGGGATTGTTGACTGTTTTTGAGTTTAACATTCCTGTTTCTTCCAGAATATCCATTGCATACTTCCTTTGATATATAATGATTCCATCTTTAGACTGTGCCACTTCTATCCCTAGAAAATATTTGAGTTTGCCGTGATCTTTTGTCTGGAAATGTCTGAAAAGATGTTGTTTTACTTGTGAAATCCCAAGATGATCATTACCTGTGATGACAATATCATCAACATAAACCACTACATAGATGCAACCAGTAGATGAGTGGCGATAAAAAATAGAATGATCAGTCTCGCTTCGAGTCATGCCAAACTGTTGAATTACGGTACTAAATCTACTGAACCATGCTCTGGGTGACTGCTTGAGACCATATAAAGATTTCCACAAGCGACATACAAGACCAGAAGACTCCCCTTGAGCAACAAAATACGGAGGTTGCTCCATGTAGACTTCCTCAAGCAGGTCACCGTGTAAGAATGCATTTTTTATGTCCAACTGATGAAGGAGCCAATGGCGAATTGCGGCAATAGACAGAAAAAGACGCACAGAAGACATCTTGGCAATAGGAGAAAAGGTGTCCCCATAATCCAATCCAAATACCTGAGTATAGCCTTTAGCAACAAGACGAGCCTTAAGCCGATCAACCGAGCCGTCTACACCAACCTTCACCGTAAACACCCATCGACAACCAACCACCGACTTCCCAGGAGGTAGAGGAACGAGGTCCCAAGTCCCACTGCTCTGTAAGGCACTCATTTCATCAAGCATAGCCTGTTTCCATCCTGGATTGGCAAAGGCATCACCTGCAGTCTTTGGAAGAGAAACAGACGACAAGGAAGACAGACAATAATAATAGGAAGGAGAAAGACGATGATAACTCAAAGAAACATAGTGAGGAGAAGGATTACGAGTGGAACGCATACCCTTTCGAAGTGCAATAGGAATATCAGAGTCAGCAGATGGGACCGGAGGAACTGGCGAAGGACTTGGCTCCAGAGATGTGTCCACGGCAACGTCAGTGTTGGTCGGCGGCAAAGCAGAACGGGAACGACGCTGATAAACCTGTAAAGGAGGAGACAAAGCTGGGGATGACAGAGACGCCTCTAGAGGACAAAAGATAGTCACTGGTGTTAGTGGAGAGGGAGAAACCTCGGGCTGGGAAGCGGAAGGCCCGAAAAATGAAACTGAATCAAAGAATGTGACATCAGTAGAGATGAAGTACCGATGAAGAGTAGGGGAATAACACTTGTGTTGGAACCCCAAGGTTGTTTTGGTGTGATCAACAAGTTAAGTTAGGTCCTGTGTATTTAACCTTGTGTCTAAGTGTGCAGGAGCTTAGAAACACAGGTACTCGAGTGGAAGACGCAGCTAGCGAGAAGGACGGCACGCTGTGCGTCCGAGGGACGAGGCGCTGCGGAAGAGTACACCGGCGGACGAGAAGGAAGCGCCCGGTGGTTCCGAGGGACGAAAGCCGGAGCGGAAGATTGCTCGGGGAGCAAGAGACGCAGCTAGCGAGAAGGTCGACGACCGAGGGACGAAGACTGCGGATGAGTACGCTGGCGGACGAGAAGGAAACACGCGGCAATTCCGAGGGACGAGAAGCCGGAGGGAAGCACGCTCGAGAAGACCGGAAGTTGGGTTCGGTGAGCCCTTTTCCGGAGGCGAGATCACCCAAACGAGCGGATCCGGAGCGAAGAACCGGACCGAGCGGGACTGAACCAGAGAAGCGGTCCCGGATGAAAAGTCAACTGTGTTGACTTTCGAGACCGGGCGCCCGGACCCGTCCGGGCGCCCGAACTACCCGGGCGCCCGGAACAGTAATGTTGACCAGATCGAGAATTATCTCGATCTGAACGTTGGGGGATAAAATTTTATCCCCCCCAGGGCGCCCGGAACCTTTCCATGCGCCCCGACCAAGGCTATAAATACAGCCTTGGTCCAGAAGCTTTAACATTAGTTCAGAAATTGTAAACAACACTTGTGTGCTTCCATTTCTTTGATTAGCTTCTTTCTTTTTGTGCCTACACTGCTGTAAACGAGGCTTCTCCGCCTGAAGGAGTTTTTAGTGCAACAATCTTCCTTGGATTAACAACCTCCCCGGTTGTAACCAAGTCAAAACCGGTGCCTCGTTTTTATGCTTTACTTTCTGATTAATCTATTTTTTTTCAAGTGTTAGCTTAATTGTCCGAGAAACGGTTGTGTTTTACTCAGGGCTATTCAACCCCCCCTTCTAGCCGGCCGCATCGGTCTTACAACTTGTACCCTTTCTGAGACCGTGGATACCCAAGGAAAACACACTTATGAGACCGGGGAGAGAGTTTATCAATGCTAGGATCAAGATCATGAGCAAAGCATATAGAACCAAAGACCCGAGGTGGTAAAGGATGAAGAGGATGACGAGGGTAAAGGATATGATGAGGTATTTTGCCCTGAAGAGTGGATGAAAGCATGCGATTGATGAGATAACATACGGTAAGTACGACATCACCCCAAAACTGAAGAGGGACATGAGAATGGAGAAGAAGAGTCCGAGTGGTCTCAAGGAGATGACGATTCTTGCGTTCTGCAACTCCATTCTGTTGTGGGGTATGAGGGCAAGATGTATGATGCAGTACACTATGGGATGCCAAGAAAGAACGAAACTGAGTAGAAAGATACTCACGTTCATTATCACTTTGCAAAGTACGAAGAGAAATACCAAACTGAGTTTTTATTTCATGAAAAAAAGATTGAAAAATAGAAAACAATTCTGAACGCTCCTTCATCAAATATAACCATGTACAACGAGAGAAATCGTCTATAAAAGTAACAAAATATCGTGATCCCAATGTGGAAGGAACACGACTCGGACCCCAAACATCAGAATGAGCCAAGGCAAAGGGGGACGTAGCCCGACTCACAGTGCGAGGAGAAAAAGAACTACGAACATGCTTACCTAACTGACATGACTCACAAGACAAAGACTCTAAGTGAGAAAGACTAGGATGTAATTGTTTCAATTTATCAAGACCTGGATGCCCCAACTGAGCATGAATAAGAAGTGGAGATGCCGCCGTCGAACCAACAAGAGAGGGTTGTTGAAGCCGATAAAGGCCATGAGACTCACATCCGAAGCCAATCATCCTCCCCGTACTCCGGTCCTGTAAGGAGACAGATGTTTTAGTAAAAGAAATGACACAATCAAGAGACCTAGTAAGTTGACTTATTGATAACAAATTAAATGGAGCTCCGGGAACATAAAGAACATTATGAATGGAAAGAGACGAAAAAGGATGAACAATACCAATACCCTGGGACTGAGTTTGGGAACCATTGGCCATGGTGACCATTGGTAAGTAACCGGAAGTAGTAAGAGAAGAAAATAGGGAATCATTACCAGTGATATGATCGGTGGCCCCTGAATCAAGAACCCAAGAATCTGAAGAGCGAGATATGCTAGCAAAGGAATTACCAGCATGTGCAACAGTAGCAGTGGAATCAGAAGCCTGTCGATCCTCAAACCATTTTAGAAAGTCATTATAGGAAGGAAGTGGGGTCGGCTCCGGTGTTAATTGTGAAGCAGAAGCTGCGGAAGCAATATAACTCTGAATAATCTGAGCAGCACGAGGCGGTCGACCATGTAAACTCCAGCACTTATCAATCGTGTGTCCCGGTAGGTGGCAATGATCACACCAAGGACGCCCTTTGCCACCCTTGTGAGGTGGAGGTTTGTTGTTGCGTCGAGAGACCAAAGCTGACGAGTCAACAGACACTGAAGGAGTCATTGTCAAGACTTTGGCCGGGACACGGAGGAGAGTCGCCCAGGTATTGTCCATGGTAGCTTCGGTGGGGCTGCCTAGGATCTGATCACGAATATGAGAATAATCTGTGGGCAAACCATATAAAGCCAGAGACATAAAAAATTTCTTCCGATTTTCAAGCTCTTCAACAGGAGTGGCCGCTGGCGGTAGCAATTCATTAAAGTCACAAAGAAGGCTAGAAACCGAACCCAGATACGTTGACATTGAATCCTTAATCTGATGAGCACTGAGAATGGTCATGAGATCTTCACAAACCTGATAGAGTCGCCGAGAGGTGTTTGTAAAGAGTTGTTGAGCCTGTGTCCAAACTGTTGGTGCAGTTAGCACTAACGATTTAACCCAGGTTTTGATGAATGACAAATAGGTTAAGTTAGTTTTGTTGTTGTCTGACACTTTGATCGAGTGTGCAGGAGAAGTCCAGACAGGTCGACGGGCTGACCGGATGTCTGGCACGAAGTCCGAGCGGGTCGACGGGCTGACCGGACGCTTGGTGAGAAGTCCAGCTAGGTCGACGGGCTGACCGGATAGCTGGCGAGAAGTCCAAGCGGGTCGACGGGCTGACCGGACGCTTGGCGAGAAGTCCAAGCGGGTCGACGGGCTGACCGGACGCTTGGCGAAAAGTCCAGACCGGTCGACGGGCTGACCGGACGTCTGGCAGGTAAGTCACTGGAGGGGAGTGACTGTGAGGACGCGTTCCCGGAAAGGGGACATTAGGCGTCGATCCGGCTTAGATCCATTTCGGATGTCTAAGTCGAGATCGTGACTAGATTCCGGTCTCGGAAAGACGGAATCTAAGTCATACTCTTTTTATCCATCTGTTGAACTTTAACTGTGCTAACAATCTGTTTTACAGGACACATATTTGCCTCGGACTAACTTTGTTTTGGAGGAAAAGGGAGTTTTCGAAACATAGGGCGCCCGGAGGGGATCCGGGCCCGGAAGGCGAATTCTATCCAGCCGAGTCGCCGCCACGTGGAGCATCATGGTTTGTGCAATGACGTTACATTCCGTGCGCCGGAAGGGATCCAGCGCTGAACAAGATATAAAAGAAGCCCCGCAGAGCTTCGTAAAATTCAATCAAGCCGAGAACTCTTCTCACCGGTCTTGCGCCGACGCTCAGGCGACGCCAACAAAGTTCGACAAAGTGCTACTTCGGTTTTTATTTAATTTCCTTGTCGGTATTGCTTTATTTTCACTTGCATTTCCTGTACTCATTCTGTAATCATATTTCGACTTGTTAGTGATTGCCCAACGAAGTGGTCAAGGACCACGGCCTTCGAGTAGGAGTAGTCACAGGCTCCAACGAAGTAAAAACATCCGTGTCTATTTTATTTTTCCGCCGCTTCTATACTCGTCTTTTTCGAATCGATATTCACCCCTCTATCGACTCTAACGGTCCTACAAGTGGTATCGAGTCGGTATGCCTGATTGGTGCAACCACCAATCGATCGTGGGGTGATTTTCTTTTTTTTATTAATTTTAAAACTGGTGTTTCGTTAACTTAATATTTCTCTAATCAATTTAAATTAGTGCAACACGAATCTAGTTTTTTTCTCTCTCTTCCCACACTACTAATCCAAGACCAAGTCTTGGGATATTTTTTGGTTATTTACCTGTGCACAGAATGTCCCAACAAGAAGGATTCAGCACAGTGCGACCTCCACTCTTCAACGGGGACGACTTCCCTTACTGGAAGAAGCGCATGGAGGTCTACCTCAAAACTGACTTTGACCAGTGGATGAGCATTACGAGACCTTACAAAATTCCGGCAGACACCTCCGGGAATATACTGGATCCTGAAGAATGGACAGCTGACTTGAAGAAGAAGGCGTCAACAGAAAACAAAGCGATCAACACTCTACAGTGCGGACTAACAAGAGAAGAGCTAAACAGAGTCGGTCCACACAAAAACGCTAAAGAACTGTGGGACAAACTGATCGAGCTGCACGAAGGAACAAGCGACGCTAAGGTAACAAAATGAGACCTGCTTTTAAATAAAATTTTTAATATAAAAATACAGGAAGGAGAAACAGCGAATCAACTCCACGCGAGGATCAAGGATATCCTCAACGGGCTCCATGCGATAGGCCACCAGATGGAGAACAGAGACTTGATAAGGTACGCATTAAACGCCTTTCCACGTAATAGTTTGTGGGCATCAATAGTGGATGCCTACAAAATTTCTAAGAATCTTTCTAAATTAAAATTGGATGAGCTTTTCTGTGAATTAGAATTACACGAACAAACTAATGCTAGAGCCGAGAAAGGTGTAGCTTTATTTGCAGGTTCCTCCAAGAAAAGCAAGCCTGAATTTGAAGAAGACGCCGACCAAGATGAAGAACACCTGGTGAACTTGGTAAGAAAAATGTTCACCAGGAGAAAGAGGAGCTTCAGCAAAAAGGACCTTCAAAAGATCAGCTCTCCCTCAGAACAAAAGAACGTCACTTGCTACGGCTGCAATAAAAAGGGACACTACAAGAACGAATGCCCAAAACTGAAGTTCGACAAATCAAAGCCAACCAAAAAGAAGGCACTCAAAGCAACGTGGGACGACTCCTCGGACGAATCGGAGGAAGAAGAGCAGAAACATCAGAGCCACCTCGCACTGATGGCCCGCGAAGCTGAAACAGAAAACGAATCGGAAGATGAAGACGGGTCTGAACCCGAAACAAGCCACGAGTCCGTACTCGTTTCCGAAGGCCCGAATGAGGTATACTTTAATTTAAACAAAAAAATTTTTAGAATCATTTCCTGCTTAAATAATAAATTAACTAAATTAGAAAATGAAAACAAATCACTTCTTGAGGAAAATCAAAACCTCAAGGAACAAATCATAAATTCAAATCCAACTCAAGATCTAACACTTGAGGAAGAAAATTTATTACTAAAAAATGAGATTAACAATTTAAAAGAAATGTTAGAAAAATTCACAACAAGATCAAAAAATCTAGACTTAATCCTAAATAATCAAAAAGCATGTTATAATAAAACCGGACTAGGATATAAGTCGAATTCAAATAAAACCTTCAAATCATTAATAACCCAATATAAATCAACCAATCTAGCTTGGGTTCCGAAAGCGTGTCTGACCACGCAAGTAGGACTTAATCAATATTATATACCTAAAGAAAAAATACATTATATAAAATCGAATAAACCAAACCAAAATCCAAAATACAAACCTAAATCAAATTCAAAATCTAAACATTTTAAAAATCAACAAAATTATCACCAAGTTAACCATAACTATAAAAAGAATCGACACAAACCTAAAACCAAAATCTAAATTAATGGCCAATAATTCAGGGGGAGGCTCCAGAATAGCTGGCACCTCCAAAACTAACCTACCCGACAGGGTAACCCAAAACAAACTATCCCGGCAGGGTAATTAGGATTAGTTAAAAAGAGACCAAGTTTAACTTGACTCATGGTACTGGTGAAGTTTTTGGATGATAGTACGTTAGGGAAGCTTGGGCATCGCATGTCTAGAAAGATATGGCTTCGATCTGGTGCATTTGGCCAAGTGGAACTGACCGAAGCTACCCTTAAACGAATCCTAACCAGTTAGACCAAGATTTAGTACTAAGTTCCGTGGATAGGACTATTCGGAAAACCTCGAAAGGTTGGTTACTTCTAATGATGTTCATGTGACTCACCAAGCTTAGAAGTTTATCCGAAGAATGCCTATTTGTGGAAACCAAAGCTAAGTCTGAATCTAACACAAGTTAAACCAAAACTCGGTAATCAAACCAATTTCATCTCACAAAATCATAGGATTCCCTGATTGATAATATAGATCGGGTGAGATGAATAAGGCTTAAATTTTAAAGTCAAAATTTTAATTTTAACTTAAAAATTAATTTCAAAATGTTAGTTTTAAACTTAAAAAAAAAATTTTAAACTTAAAAAATTAATTTCAAAATTTTAATTTTAACTTAAAAATTAATTTCAAAATTTTAATTTCAAACTTAAAAATTAATTTCAAAATTTTAGTTTTAAACTAAAAAAAAAAATTAATTTCAAAATTTTAATTTTAAACTTAAAAAATTAATTTCAAAATTTTAATTTTAACTTAAAAATTAATTTCAAAATTTTAATTTCAAACTTAAAAATTAATTTCAAAATTTTAATTTTAAACTTAAAAAATTAATTTCAAAATTTTAATTTTAACTTAAAAATTAATTTCAAAATTTTAATTTCAAACTTAAAAATTAATTTCAAAATTTTAGTTTTAAACTAAAAAAAAAAAATTAATTTCAAAATTTTAATTTTAAACTTAAAAAATTAATTTCAAAATTTTAATTTTAACTTAAAAATTAATTTCAAAATTTTAATTTCAAACTTAAAAATTAATTTCAAAATTTTAATTTTAACTTAAAAATTAATTTCAAAAATTTTAATTTCAAACTTAAAAATTAATTTCAAAATTTTAATTTTAAACTTAAAAAATTAATTTCAAAATTTTAATTTTAAACTTAAAAAAAATTAATTTCAAAATTTTAATTTTAAACTTAAAAAATTAATTTCAAAATTTAATTTTAAACTTAAAAAATTAATTTCAAAATTTTAATTTTAACTTAAACTTAAACCAATTTTAAACTTAAATAATGCATGCTCAAAAGACTAACTTTAATCCTACTTACTGTAGGAAACCAAGTGGATTTTGGACAGTGGTTGCTCCAAACATATGACTGGAGATCACACCAAGTTCACTCAACTCACTTACAAAAGCCTAGGAACAGTTGCCTTTGGAAACAACAGCAAACTCAAGGTAATTGGTATAGGTAATATTGAGTTAAAATTAGACTTTATAATTACAAATGTCTTACTTGTTGAAAACTTTAAATATAATCTTCTAAGTATAAGTCAATTGTGTGATTCTAGGTATAAGGTCAAATTTCTATCTACAGAATGTTCAATCAAACATCTAGATAATCCTACCATAAGCCTAAAAGGTTTTCGAAAAGACAACATCTATGTCATCAACTTAACCATTTCTTCCATTAAGTGTTATTTAACACAAAAAGAAGAAATTTGGTTATGGCATAGGAGGATGTCTCACACCAACTTTAGAAATATAAGTAAACTAAATGGACTTGTAAAAGGCTTACCAAAGTTACCTAACTTAGATTCAACCATATGTAATGCTTGTCAACAAGGCAAACAAACTAAATCAACCCACAAACAAACAAATCAACCACAAACTAACTCAATCTTAGAACTTCTACATTTAGACCTTTTTGACTCCCATGGAGTCAAATCCATAAATGGAAACTTATATTGTTTAGTAATTATAGACGATTATTCTAGGTTTACTTGGGTAAAATTCTTAAAACATAAAGATGAAACTTTTGAAATTTTTACAAATTTTTGCAAACAGATTGAAAACGAAAAAGATATTAAAATTAAAAGAATTAGGAGTGACAATGGGGGAGAATTTAAAAATCACAACTTTAACAGTTTTTGTCTAGAAAACGGTTACCATCATGAGTTCTCATGCCCTAAAACCCCCCAACAAAATGGAATTGTAGAAAGAAAAAATAGAACCTTACTTGAAGCTTCTAGAACAATGTTAAATGAGTACAACCTACCTAAATACTTTTGGGCAGAAGCCGTTAGTACAGCCTGCTATGTACAGAACAGAACAACAATAAATAAAAATCATAACAAAACACTTTTCGAAATATTTTATAATAAACAACCAAACATAAAATATTTTAAGGTATTTGGGTGCCCAGTTTTTATCTTAAATACAAGAGAACACTTAGGAAAATTCACCTCTAAAATTGAAAATGGAATTTTTGTGGGATATTCCCTAAACAGTAGAGGCTACAGAATTTATAATAAGGTTACATTAAAAATTGAAGAAACTACTAATGTAAAATTTGAAGAAACTAAACCAGACATAAAACCTACACAACCACCTGAGTTTGTTCCAGAAACCAACCAAACTCTAAGTCATGAAGAAGAGGAACACCATCAAGAGCATCAACCTTCTAGAACAATAAGGGTAAACCCAAATCATCCAACTGATCAAATAATTGGTGACCCAGACTTAAGAGTTCAAACCAGATCATCTTTTAGAAACCTAAGTCAAATTTCATTAATTTCAAAAATTGAACCCAAAACTGTGGAAGAATCCCTACTAGACCCAGATTGGATTATAGCTATGCAAGAAAAACTAGCCCAATTTGAGCGTAATGAGGTCTGGGACCTAGTCCCACCACCCAAGAATAAGAAAATAATAGAAACAAAATGGGTATTCAGAAACAAACTAAGTGAAACTGGGGAAATTACTAGAAATAAGGCTAGGCTGGTTGCCAAAGGATTTAGTCAAGTTGAAGGACTTGACTATGATGAAACATATGCCCCAGTAGCCAGATTAGAATCCATTAGAATGCTACTAAGTTATGCAGCCCATAAGGGATTCAAACTATACCAAATGGATGTTAAGTCTGCCTTTCTTAATGGACTAATCAAAGAAGAAGTTTACGTAGGTCAGCCTCCTGGTTTTGAAAGTCTAGAACACCCTGATTATGTTTTTAAATTAAAGAAAACCCTATATGGACTTAAACAAGCACCCAGGGCGTGGTATGAGAGGCTAACATCTTACCTAACATCTAAAGGATTCAAACAAGGCCAAATTGACCCAACCTTGTTTGTTAAATCATTAAATACAAACATTTTTATTGCACAAATATACGTAGATGACATAATATTTGGCTCAACAAATTCAGAATTTTTAGAAGAATTTATTAATCTAATGGAAAAAGAATTTGAAATGAGCTTAGTGGGAAAACTAACCTATTTCTTAGGATTACAAATCAAACAGACAAATGAAGGAAACTATATTTCTCAACATAAATACACCAAGGAATTACTTAAAAAATTCGGAATGGAAAATACAAAAGAAATAAAAACACCGATGGCAGTAAACACAATCTTAGATAGTGACCCAAATGGAAAACCAATTGATTTAAAACATTATAGAAGTGCAATAGGTAGCCTACTGTACTTAACTGCAAGCCGACCTGATATTTTATTTGCAGTTAGTATGTGTGCTAGATACCAAACTTGTGCTAAGGAATCCCATTTGACACAAGTTAAAAGAATTTTTAGATATCTTAAAGGAACAACAAATGTAGGAATCTGGTATCCTAGGACAAATAATTTTGAACTAATAGGGTATTCTGACTCAGATTATATATGCTGGATGCAAATTAGACCGCAAAAGTACAAGTGGTGGATGCCAATTATTAGGTTCATCACTTGTTAGCTGGTTTAGTAGAAAGCAACATTGTGTTGCTCTGTCTACAACTGAGTCAGAATACATAGCTATAGGCGAATGTGTTGCATAATTATTATGGATGATGCATACTCTAAAAGATTTCAACTTAAATATCACAAATGTAAAAGTATTAATTGACAATATAAGTTTAATTAACTTAACCAAGAATCCTGTGCATCATTCAAGAACCAAACATATTGAAATTAGGCATCACTTCATCAGGGATCATGTTACTAAAAGTGATATTGAACTCAAGTACATTGAGTCCAAATCAAATTTAGCTGACATTTTTACAAAACCACTCCCTGAAAGTGAATTTAGCAACTTACGACGAAAATTAGGGATGTGCTCAATAGACTAGGTTCTTTAAAAAAAAATACTTTCAAAAATGGTTTTATCAAAGTATAAGTCAAATTTATTTGTTTTCAAAAACTTGCCATTTTTAGATTTTCAAAAACAGTTTTGGCTTTAGACTAGTTTTGAATCCTTAGAAAGCATGTACCCATAGGACTAGTTTTTGAGCATCTCACCAACACCTTAGGCTTACCTTGCTTGTGTTTGACAAACATAGAAAGGGGTGAGATGCATAGGCCAACTGTCTGGACTTAAGATGTTTATTTCAGTGCATCAGCATAAGTCTGGACGTTAAATACAAATCAGACAGTAATCAGATTAAAGATAATCAGTCAAGTCATACACTGACCTTAATCTGACTAACCAGGTGAAAGCTACTATCTTCTGATAGTTAGTTAGTACCTAATTGGTTAGACAGCAGTTTAATTTTAAGATATCAAGTTCAGGGGGAGAAATTAATAGCAAAACTTGAAAGTTTAAATCCCATCTAATTTTTTTTAAACCTGAGTTTAAAAGTTGAATATAGCATATTTAAACTTATTCAGTTCTTGTACAATATGCTTGGAAATCTTTACACACTTGAAAAGTGCAACTTGATTAACTTTATATTTTTCAACAATTCAACTTGTCTCCCACAACTTGATTAACTTTATTTTGACTATTTTTTTGGTGTTAAAAAAAAAAATTAAACCAAACTTAAATATATTGCAAAATCTAGTTACTTTTTGTAGAAACTCAACACTTTGATTATTTACCCTTGCTTATTTTTTTTGATGAATGCCAAAGGGGAAGGGTTAGGTGGTTAAGTTAGCTAAACCAATTTGAAAATACAAACTAACTTTAAAAACCACATAAATGCATGTTGTTTCTTGCATATGTTAACACTAACTTAACCAGGTTGTCATTCCATAAAAAAGGGGGAGATTGTTGGTGCAGTTAGCACTAACGATTTAACCCAGGTTTTGATGAATGACAAATAGGTTAAGTTAGTTTTGTTGTTGTCTGACACTTTGATCGAGTGTGCAGGAGAAGTCCAGACAGGTCGACGGGCTGACCGGATGTCTGGCACGAAGTCCGAGCGGGTCGACGGGCTGACCGGACGCTTGGTGAGAAGTTCAGCTAGGTCGACGGGCTGACCGGATAGCTGGCGAGAAGTCCAAGCGGGTCGACGGGCTGACCGGACGCTTGGCGAGAAGTCCAAGCGGGTCGATGGGCTGACCGGACGCTTGGCGAAAAGTCCAGATGGGTCGACGGGCTGACTGGACGTCTGGCAGGTAAGTCACTGGAGGGGAGTGACTGTGAGGACGCGTTCCCGGAAAGGGGACATTAGGCGTCGATCCGGCTTAGATCCATTTCGGATGTCTAAGTCGAGATCGTGACTAGATTCCGGTCTCGGAAAGACGGAATCTAAGTCATACTCTTTTTATCCATCTGTTGAACTTTAACTGTGCTAACAATCTGTTTTACAGGACACATATTTGCCTCGGACTAACTTTGTTTTGCAGGAAAAGGGAGTTTTCTGAAACAAGGTGGTCCGGGCGCCCGGAGGTGGTCCGGGCGCCCGGAGGGGATCCGGGCGCCCGGAAGGCGAATTCTATCCAGCCGAGTCGTCGCCACGTGGAGCATCATGGTTTGTGCAGCTACGTCACATTCCAGGCGCCCGGAAGGGATCCAGGCGCCTGGAACAGCATATAAAAGAAGCCCCAGACAGGAGCTTCAGAAAATTCAATCAAGCTGAGAACTCTTCTACTGCTGGTCTTGCTGCTCGACGTTCAGTGCGACGCCAACAAAGTTCCGACAAAGTGCTACTTCGTTTTTTATTTAATTTCCTTGTCGATATTGCTTTATTTTCACTTGCATTTCCTGTACTCATTCTGTAATCATATTTCGACTTGTTAGTGATTGCCCAACGAAAGTGGTCAAGGACCACGGGCCTTCGAGTAGGAGTCGTCACAGGCTCCGAACGAAGTAAAAACATCTGTGCCTATTTTATTTTTCCGCTGCGTCTATACTCGTCTTTTTCGAATCGATATTCACCCCCCCTCTATCGACTCTAACGATCCTACACAAACGGTTTTGCAGGTTTTGTGAGTACGAAAGACATTCCTAAGAGATGGATGAATCGTAGCTCAGATAATACAACACAACTGAGCGTCAATTTTCTTCCATAGAAGACGATCGGCAACTAGAACATCTTCTTCAGTTTGAGTGAGATGTGTCTCATATCCCTGTCCAACAAGCCAAAGCTCAATGTGAGATGCCCAAGAGACATAATTCTTACCATCCAACTGCTCGGAAGAAAGGGGTGCAGTGATATGGTTGGTAAAGATTGAGGTATCTGGTTTCGGAGTGCCAGAGGTAGCCATGAATAGAACTTGTTGGCTGCTGGTGACAGGCAGAAGAAACCCAACAGCGGCAGAGGCTGCTCGGAAGGAAGCAGCGAGAGATCGGTGTTAACTTGTTGGCTGTTGGTGACAGGGCAGAAGACAACCAACAGCGGCAGAGGCTGCTCAGAAGAAAGCAGCGAGAGATCGCTTTAGGGCATGGGAACAACAGCTAGCTTCTGGTGTTCGAGAGGGCACATGATTGATGAAGATGGCAACGCCAGTGAGGAGGACCCAGAGGGCTCGATGAGGACTCCGGCGAATGGGCCACCCTTAGGTATGAAGACGCCGACCAGAAAAACACCGAAGAGGGCGTGGCATCGGTGGTGAAGCCGGCTGCAAGGAGCTTGTGGACGAACCACGGGGAAGAAACCGGAACAGGAGAAGAAGTCGAAACAGGAGAGTCCGATTCGGTGCCGCCAAACAGAACGGGGTCCTTCTGGTGCTCAACACGGCGCGAGGAGGGGGGGAACTGAGAGGTGACAGAATGCGGTGGAGAGAAGGGCGGCGAGGACGACGGCGCCGGATGCCGCGGCTTGGAGTGGGTTTCGGCGTGAGAGGAAGGTGTCGGGAGAAAAGGAAAAACTAGGGCACAGTAAGGAATTCGGCGTGGTAGAAAAGAAAGAAATTAGGGTTTTGGCTCTGATATCATGTTCAAAGCAAAACCTAAAATCTCGTGTATAGAGATACCACGAGTTAGGCCTTTATATAGAAAAGAAGAGATACACCAAAAGACAAAAATATTCCTTTACGTATTCTAACATTACTTATTCTAACAGAAACATTAAGATTTTTTTATAAAATCCTGTTTCAAATTGAAACAGTATTTTTTTAAAAAAAAAAATAGTTCAATGTTTGAAACAGATGTGTTTTTAATGAACACTGTTTCGTTGAAATAGTATTTTTTTTTATCAATTAACAGAAAACCTAATCGAATCGATTAAAAAAATAATAATTGAAACAATAAACAATCCATTGATTAAAAATAATTCTAATGGATTGATAATTAATGTAATAATTTAATCAAAACGGTTAATTACTTGAATTTTAATTATTTCTGTTCAAAATTTTAGACTCTACAATCAATTGTTCGACTAAAGTAATTGATTGAATCATGATAATTTTATTTAAAATTAGATTAAACAATAACAATTTCTTGCGTTCTTTGTATTTTTTACAGAAATACAAAAAACTTGAAAAACAAGTTTATCCTAATTTTTTCTTATATAATTTTTGACGATAAAAAAATTATATTATACTAGAAAATCTTGATCTAGTATACAAAAATAACGATCGATGTAAAATTCAACATTTAATATCATGAAAATGATGAAACAGAGCCATGACACTAATACCAATTGATAGTTCTCGTAAAATCCTAAGTCGTATGAATTCTAGACAATCAATATAAGAATTCGAATAAGAAAATCAAGAACCCATGAACATGAAATCTTATTTCATCAAAAGCATGACATAAAAAAATTATAATTACAAAGAACCTGAATACAATAAAATTATCATTCGTCAATCCAACGGCCCCAGGCTTTGCCGACGTGAGTTATGTACCCGTGCTTCAAATTACCCCATGTCATCACTTGTTTTTTGTATCCTTGAATTGGATAGTATGTTCAAAAAGTTTCTATTTTTTCCCTTTGGTTTAGGTTACTTTGTTCAGCAAGAAGCATGGGGTGATATGGGCGGAGGAGGAAGCAGAGACAACGTACGGGAGCATCGATTTGGTATCCTCTGTTCTGCAGAGGAAACTGAGGAAGATCAAGGAGAAAGATACTGACCATGGCCCCCACATGAGGGGGTTCAATCGCCTAAAGGTTCGGGATACAGAGTTGGACATAGTTGAAAGACGAGGAGGAACAAGACATAGTGGAGTCTTCACCTGTAGAAGAAGACGTAGAACAACTGGGCAAGGTTACATTTTTGCCGTCCTTTAGTATTTTACTAATGCCTTTCTCATATCAGAATGGAATTTGCATTCCTCTGAAAAGGCAGTTGTATATTTATTTTATTCTTGTTTTTAGCAAGTCTAGTTCCGTAGGAAATTATGCAAATTTTCTAATATTTCTGTTGATAATTTTATCACTCAGTGTTATGAGAGTGATTACATTCATTCAGTAACTACAATATAACAGCCAAGTATAATTTGATTGCAATAATAGTGCGCTTTCAATCGGTGAGAAGTTCTTGGGTCCCTTATAATTCTTCTTATGGTCGCTGAATATGAGTGTTTCGATATTGCTGACTCTAGCTGTGATCAGTAGGTTTTAGATATACTTTGGGTTTTGGTTGTTTCAGTTCTACCGTACACGCTATAATGATATAATATCTAGTTGGCTGAGCTATTGCCCACCTTAATACTTTTTCAGAAAAAGTAGTGTTCTATTCTAAGTTTTGGTTAACTTTTGGCAATGAGATTTTTTATGTTAGTTTGCTTGCGTGTGCTCATTGTTAGATTCCTTACTTATCAAATAACTTAAGCAATCTGTTCTGCTGATCATACACTCCATTTTCTTTTCATGTGGTGCTATAGTTTTTGTATAAATTGACAGAATGAGTTTTCCTGATTCAAATCATATCAAAACATCTAAATTATCACAAGCTGATACCTTTGCTTGAATTTGCATGACATTAGCCTTGTTTTAATCATATGAGAAAGGCCCTTCTCTTTATGCTGATGAAGGTCCAAACATGTCTTCACTTATCTATCAGTTGCCATCTATTATTAGCTAGGCCTGGTTGCAACTTGCTAGTGTAATTCTTTATTTGGAACCACCTAAATTATCACAAAATCATTCCTTGAATTCCTCCTGACAAAGTCTACAAACATCCCTTGGTGTTTCTTGGTAGTTGTTGTCTGCCACCAGAGCTCCATGTGAGATCATTCCTTGAATTCCTCCTGACAAAGTCTACAAACATCCCTTGGTGTTTCTTGGTAGTTGTTGTCTGCCACCAGAGCTCCATGTGAGGTCCTCGAACCTCTGGATTTGCTCCTCGGTATTTGACATACTCGATTTTAGTCGACTGCCGGGACTTTCGGGAGATTGCTGCAGGGAGGAAGCAAACTGAGTTATCGTCGAGGCTAGTGTTCGACACTATATCCGTAAAACGATATTGCTCCGCTACGGTACTCACGGATAGCAGCAATTCGTTCCCAAGATACAACAACGACGTCTCGAAATAGTAGCACTTCAAATTTCGAGACCGACGAACCTTCTTGTAGGCTTTTTGGACTCTTCTTATGCAAGAGATGGAAGAATAGTTTGAATGCAAATACTTTTCGAATGAATGATTTCCAAGAAGGAGAGGGATCTATTTATATTGGGTGAAGAGGTAAGTAACCCTTGGTTTGGATTGATCTGTATCGTTCATTTTGAAAGGGTATAACCCTTTAAAGGTCCTTTGATCTCAATCATCAAATCTGAAAAGATATAACTCTTCAGATGACTTTTAATATCAACCATCAGATCTGAAGAGATATAACTCTTCAGATTCTGATATGATCTCGTCCCTTGATCTGAAGAGTCATAACTCTTCATATCTCATCTTGATCTCAACCGTCAGTAAAATGTGAACTATTTGAGTGGGTTAAGATGATAGCTCTGGCCCATTTAGGCCTGGTTTTTTTTTTTTTTTTTTTTTGCTGTATTCTCTTCTAGTAGAAGTCTCAAACTCATACAGGATATCAGAACTTATGAAAATGAAAATAACTCAATTTCTGTATCATGAGGCCTGCTTTAATGCCGGGTAGATGCTTTTACTTGGAATGTGGACATTGTACAATAGCTCGTCGATCCATTTCTAATTTGCCCACTTAAAAATAAAAGGCACAATCACAAAAGTGGTTTGGGTGAACTGTAAAAGCCTAGAATAAAACAGGGAGCCCATATGTTTAAAGATAAGTGTTGTCTTTTGGTCGGTTACCTATTCTTAGATAATATCTGAAGGTAAAACTATTATAATGTCAAATCGTGAGTGGATTAGGATCTAAACTAACAATAGCTTCTATTTCTGCACTATCTCATGATTTATCAATTGCAGAAAGCATTCTGCCTGTTGCATCCGTTTCTTGACAGTCACTCTTTTGCTCCATTTTTAGATTGTGCGCACAAAGTATTTTGACATGCCGCCACTGTCGGTCGAGGAAGCAAAGGAGCAGCTCGAGAATCTGGATCACAGTTTCTATGCTTTCAGGAACGAGGAAACTGGTACTTTTCTACTAGTTTTGTATGAGTGGCTTAAACTTTTTCCTGCTGCAAAACAGCATCTGATTGCTCTTGTTCAGGTGCATCTTGTACAAGAGAAAAGAGGGTGGATATGGTCTGATAATTCCAAAAGATGAACAAGTGCCAAATACCGCATCATCTTCTGAACATACCATAGAAACTGCTATCGCAGAGAAAGCAAGTGGATGATGCAGGAAGCTACACCTTATTGGCAATTCATCACTTGCTTCTCGAGCTAGATTACAGGAGAATCTAGTGGTTGGAGAAGTATCTCTGATGTGCGAGGCGCACAAGATCTGTTTGTTTATACAGACAAACTGGGATTTTAAGCTTGCACTTTTTTATCTAATATTTTCTCGCTAAAAATGTTCGGACTCGGGGAGAGATATCAATCCAATCATTGGCTCATTGGCTTTGATGTTAATAGACTATGCAGCATAACCTTCTTTAGATGGTTTCTTAAATTAAGTGTATTTTTATGTTTATTAATATTTTTTTAAAAAAAAAAATCTACCATGTCAGCCACAATTGATGTAAAAATCTAGTGTTAACTTTTATTTATTCCTAGTTAAAATATTGATGTGCTATGTAAGTGACGTTGGTCACTACAATACAATTATGGACCAATGATTTAATGGCAGAGATCATTCTCTTTTTGACTGATGATTGATCAATGAGCAATAAATTTTGCTACAATGAGGAATAAGTTTTAATATGAATAATGAATGCTATACTAGATTGGGAATATATGTATTATATTATTTTTAAATCTTTCGTAAGAACATGTAAATATTGTGGTAGAATGAGTATCTTTGTGACTTTTTTTTTGGTTAGTCTGAATATTTCAAGTCAACCTTATGAGAAACGACGAACTATGTCATATAAGAATTATTCTAATTTTATTTGAGCAGAATAACTAAAGTTTAGTCAACTAGATTGATGGTTTCAATTTAGCTTTCAATTCATTTATATGTTAATTTGATTAGTATCAACTATAAAAGAGAATTAAATGAAATGGCTAATTAAATCTTAAATCTAGTTCAATTGTAACCAAATCAGTTTGATTCGTATCTGATGGATGGATCGAAGCAATTTATCTATAAAAAACAAATGAATTTCTTATAGCAATTTAGAAATTAACATCTATTATGAAAATTATAGTATAAATTGTTTGGTACAAATCACGATCTGATAATTTTAGTATAGTTCAATTTGATCTATTTGGTTTAGACAACTCCATTTCATCAACCAAATGAATATATCCATAATTTTATTGGAGGACAACTATTTTATTCTCGATCTATTTAATTATATTCCAAGAATCGAATGCACCATAAGTATTTCTCAAAAGTTTTGATTAAAAGGGAAAAAAAGAATAATTTTATTCGATAATGTAAAGATAAACAGGAAATGTGAATCCATTATACTCTGAAAAAGGTGCCTTAATCATCATGTGATGACTGTAGGCTTCTCTCTGCCGGTGAATTCTTCCAATTTGGAAATCGACAATGCCAAATCTAAGAAAAGAAATAAATCATCAGTAAATGTTCTCTATTATGGTAAAAGACGATCTCGGAACTCATTTCCAATGATAACGAGTTCACTAACCTATCAAAGGCTTCAAGGCTGTTTGTGCATCAACATCATGCTTTGCTACATCAGGCTCGAATTGTTCAATATAAATGCGAATTGTAGCACCCGCAGATCCAGTGCCCTGTAAAAGTGACATTGCGCATTGATGCACTAGGAATCAAGTTCATTCAAATGAGAAACAAGAGTTAACAATGATAATGAGGAGGTATATTCATTACTGATAGCCGATATATGATCCTTGATCCATCCGTGAAAACAAATCGAAGTCCTTGTTTAGATGCCACACTGCCATCCACCTGGTTCAGGAACCATAAAAGTATTGATTAAACAAATTCTCTTTAGCTTTTTGCTGATGAAGATGCCTAAATGTTGCTGAGTAATATAAAGAAGTAACCAAGCTTACGACATACAGGATCAGTGTAACTGAAATCATCAGCAAAGTCGAGGGTGTAATTTCCTGAAACAAGAGCAATTAACAGTAATGTGAAACAGAGGAGGAAATCAATTAAACAATCCAAACCTATTCAGTTTATAGATGCGTACCATATTTTTCGCCCTGCTTGGTTTTAGAAATGATATCTCTAAGGTATTCCATCATTTTATTGGCTCCACTAGATTCACATTCCTGATAAAAGCAGGATTAGGTCCAGATCATTATGTTTGATGGAGATGGCATTTACTAGACTTTAACCTCATAATCATATCTAGAAAAGAAGTTTCTGCCATAAGTAGCCCAATGCTCTTTTGCAATGTCTGCAACCGAAACCAACTTTTCCCCAACTTTTTTGTCCTTGTTCTGGTAGGCGATGATGGAAAGCCAAGCGAGCACAGCCCTGAATGGTAAATATGTTAAACAAAAATGAAACAAATGCTCTAACTCATGTAAACTTTCAAGTACTAGTGACAAAACCAAAAGCCACTACCAAAATAAGAGACGACATATAAATAAACATCAAGTACATATAGCAAAGCTTACCATATCCCATCTTTCTCCCTGATATGATCAGAACCTGTTCCAAAACTTTCTTCCCCACATATAGATAACCTCCCTGCATCCATAAGATTCCCAAAGAATTTCCATCCAGTAGGAACCTATATGCCGAAAGATGGAGAAGAACTCAAACATATGCTTATGGGGCATTGCAGGAATACAAATGCAGAGAGAACCTATGACGCTCTTCAAGTGACATGCTTCTTTTACATGCATACACAATGTTCAAGATGTTAATGATCTGAAGAGTTTCAAGTACCTCAAAGAAAGGAAGATTCAGTTTTGACGCAACACGATCAAGAGCTCCACTTGTAGGCATAGACCTAGCAAGTCCCTAAACAACAATATATGATAGTTTTTTTAATCGTGAGATAGTAGTTACAAACTACTTTCTCCAAGAACACATGTTTTACCTTAGGACCATCTTTGAAGTAGGGGATGGCTGCCTGAGCATTAGCTGCAATAATAGCAACAGAATCTGAAGGCGTGATGAAAAAGCCTCTTCCAAGTATCATATTTCGATCACCATCACCTGTTAGCAATAAAACATCTTTAGAAGCAAGCAGCTTGTTATAATGCATACCTATTCACATTTACAGAAATCGCCATCATAGGAGCCTGTAAAAATTGGTATGGAAAAAAACTAATCATGATCCTCAGTGGCCCACTTAATAAGAGGTAAAATTAAACTACCTAGCTCTGAAGGTCCATTTAGTGGAGTTTCAAGTTCTATAAGTTAAACACTCTCAGTTAAATGTACAATTTTTCTCCAATTCAGGAAAGTACATCTCAGGAAAGTAATGAAACAATCATTGGAATTATGTTGGCATTTTGGAAGAAGAAGTAAAATCAGAGGACAAAAAATAGAAATTTTCTCTTTCTCAAGAATGAAATGGAATCACCATCTCCAAACAGAACGATGACAACTTAATGAGTTCATTTATCTGTATGTTTAATTTTAAAGATGTATCATCTGACTATCTTATCACTAGGTCCTTTGTCTTCTTGTGAAGTTATATGTTAATCTAAATCTGAAAAATAAAGATAAAAAATATACCATCACTTGCTGCTCCAAAATCTGGTGCATCCTTTGCATACATGATGTTAACCAGATCTTTAGCATACCTGTTCCAAATTAGATGAGAATATGAAAATTCTAATGGTACAAACAAACAAGAAATCTAAGCTCTCTTACGTAAGATTAGGATCTGGATGGCCATGTCCAAAATCTTCCAAAGGAACTCCATTTGAAATGGAGTCCTGCACAACAACAAATCATCATGGTCATAATGAAAACGAGGTTACTCATATATCATGCAAAAAATCAATTTCCAAACCAGACTAGCTCCCAGGCGATCCACAAATATAGGTTTGGCATAAGCACCAGTCACTGCATGCATCGCATCGAAGCTGAACCTGAAGGAAGTGGTTGAATAATTTAAAAACAAAGCCAGCATAAAGAAAGTAAGTTTATTCACGAAGCCATGTAGCCTAAATGACAACCATGTTTTTGAAAAGAACTGTCAAAGAAGAATAACCTTCAATAGTTTGATTATATAATTTCAAGCAAAGCCTGTTTATTATATAATTTCAATACCAGAAGCCTCAATGAATTAGATTAATAGACCTTAGAACATACAATATTTTCAATACCAGAAATTTTCATATCTTTCAAGTTTAAGATTGTATTGAGAAGGAAACTTTAATCTACCTTCTTAGTATCATTAATAGCTTATCTTTCTTTTTCTCTTTTTCTTAGGAGATGTTATGCAGAGATTAAGACCCTAATTAGGACATAATTTTACTAGTTTAGAACTTTAGATCATCCAAACATTAATTGTTTATATCATCCACGCAAACATCATTAAAAAAATTACATCAGATGGCTTTCATCTTTGCTTGCCTATTTGTTTCAGCAACATGGTTATGTGGCTAAGTGGAATAGTGCAAGCATTGACAAACAAACCAATTTTAAAAAGTTGATGCCCAATTAATAAGAACTTGAAAAAAAAACTGAGTTCTTCCCTTATCTTTAACTGTAGAATTCAAAACAAATCAGAGTGAAACTAGTATTTTGTAGTTGTGCATCTGAACATTTATTCATGGTAGCCCTTAAAAGGACCCTAATATAAATTGACAGTACTTTTGTTTGCGCATTTGGGCCTTTCACTCATGGTCAACCCTCACTAGGACCATGCCAGTCACAGCCTGAAAGGTAACCAAATTATAGACGAAACTTATTACATCTCTACACTTAATTGGTAATTTCAATGTCATGCAAGCTTATAACATCTACTCAGGCCTAGAAAAAAACTGTTCTCTCCCTACACTTAGTTGCCAATTTCAATGTAATGCAAATACAACATTGACTCAGGCTTAAATTCTAGACAAAACTGTTTATGCACTTAATTGCCAATTAAGTTTCATGCAAGCTTACAATATCTAGTGAGAGATACAGCACAATAGGGAGCTAGCAATGTAAGCAACCATAATAGGGTGGCTCTTCCAAGCTATTAACAACAATGAGCTCAAGTAGTCAGGATCGTGATCTTCTAAAAGTCAATATGGAATAAGAGATAATAAAGGAAGACATTATGACAAAAAAAATTACCCATGCAGTAACATATTGCAGCTGTTAAATTATTGAAAATAAATAAACGCATTGAGATAATTGACTGAAAACATAAATATAGGATAGAAATTAGGAAATGCAAGAACATCTTTGATTTGGCAAAAAATGATGAACCACATGCATCTCAAGTCAAGAAAGTCATAGTGATAGTGAGATATGAGCAAAGTGCTTCCTTCTGTAAGTAGTAAACTTATAGTTCACTTTAATGTTAACTGAAACCACCCATCATATTGAAAAAAACCTTAAACATTGTTCTAAACTATTAGGATTTATATGAATATATAATCATGTACCCAAAATCAGCCAGTGAAAGATCTTATCAGCCATCATGTTGTGAAAACCTTTAAACATCATTTTAAACCATCAGGATTTTGTATGGACATATAAATCATGTACCTGAAATCAGCCCGTGAAATAAGATCTTTGATAAGCTGAAAATCAAAGACTTCCTACAAAAACGGGAGCAAGATGTTACATAACTTCTGAGCACTAAAAAGTCAGTGCAAGCTTTGTTACGTGACACCATCTAGAGGTAAATTCTAGTTGGACATATACCTCCATCAACTCCAAGTAATCAGAGACAGGATCAACCACCTCCACTGTGAAATTACCATATCTTACAGTGCCAACAGAGGAGAGATCAACATCTGGAATATCTGCTGTTTTTATCTCAGAAATCTGCAGTTAAGAATTGCAAAATATTTCAAACTGAGAAGAATATAAATGTAACAGAACTGCAAAGAGAGATCCTAATCCAATTGCGGATGCACTATAGCTGTAGTGATTAAACTATAAGAGCAGCAAATGTGTATGAATATTATAACATTTCAAATTTTCATGATTATCGATATCAGCACAATCTCATAGTGGAAAGGCCCAACTTCCAACATGTCCATATGATCTTAAGAAAAAACTGAAATAGTTATTGACTAAATAAGAAAATCACATATGCTGCAAAAATACAGTTTACGGTATGATATTGTTGGCAAGCCAAGCTATTCAGCAAAGATTGTTGCGTAATATTTCATAGAGAATGTATCAGAAAGCATCCTGTTTTTCTTACAAAGTAAATAGTTAAGTTTTCAATCACATTACTTGCTTTCTAATTGCACCAACTTCAACCGGATCTATACTCAAGCAAAAACGGATAAGACTAGTTGATGAATTTAAACGAGACAATTTTGGAATGATAATGTTATCAACGAAAGATCATATATAGTTTACATCCTACCAAAGATATGAGTGTAACTAGATTACAAAAACAGGATTACCCTTAATTTGACTTAGATAAACAAAAGCTGAAGCGAAAAAAAGGACTACAGACTTACAGAAAGTGTGTTTCCATAGATTTTGTCAGTTATTGATTCAGGCGCAGGTTGCCCACTGCTATAATTAAACTGCAAAAATTTAACAAGAGGAACATGATAATGAAGAACTCATCATCTTAAATTCAAGAATCCTTTTTTTAAAAAAAATAAAGGAAGCTCTGATGCCATAATGGCATGTGTTTACCTTAATACCCCAGTCATATTCTGGTCCACCGGGATTATGGCTTGCACTCATTATGAAACCACCATTAGCCTGCTAAGAAAAAAATTATTTAACAGAAATAAAAAAGATAGAAGTTTGAAATTTAATTAACACATACCTTTTGCTTACGAATCACAGCTGAAACAGCTGGAGTAGACATGAGACCATCCCTACCAAGGCAATGCCAATATTTAGACATCAATTTTATGATACACATTTGAGAAACAGTTTCTTAGGAAGAAATTGACCTCTGACCAACTTCTAGAAAGGAAAAAATCCAACAATATTCACGCACAGCTCCAAAAATTTGCATTCAATTAAGCATTTTTATGATTAATTAGGAGATAAAATAACATTCAAAATGTCCTTAACATATAAGTTGCTCGTCTAATTGGTTGTCAAAGGCATCCCAGCAAGAGTTGCATTTGAGGTTCATAGATTAAAGATTGGGAACTAAATTGGGTTAGAATGAAGACTATATTGAAGCATCTTAAAATTATTGCTAGTCAAACCACTAAAGGAGAATGAAGATCCAGCCTTTGGTACAGTATAAGATAAGCATCCTTTAAGTTGTATTAGGTAACCAAGTCAACCAAGCCTCTTAATCCAAATTCTTTCCTAGAATGTAGCTATGATCAACAGAAATTCTAAGCGTATACACCGATTCACCTGCCAACAAGTATCTTTCCAACGCCATTCCCAGCTGCAATCTTGATGATTATCTGTATCCACCGATTGAAACCCAAGATCAATAGATCATAAGAAAGCAAGAAACAAATTGCTAAGACAACAATAGGAACGATCTACGTATCAATCAGACAAATTTAACGACGATAAAGTACCTGAGCAGCCTCTCGATTAAAATATCGGCCATCGCCTCCCAACACGAGCACACCGTCCTTGTAATCCTCGAGAGGCAAAGAATTAAACAGAGCCTGAACCAACAGAAACCCATTAAGATTTGAATCTTCCAATCACTCATCGCAAACAATTCAAACAGAAGGAATTCACATACCTGAATCCAGTTGGCCAGGTAATTCTCTTGTTGAAAGACCTTAACCTAAATCCACCACAAATCCAAACACAGCTTAAATTCATCAATCATAAAAAAAAAAAAAAAAGAATAAAACAAGTGCACGATGTAGGAGTGCCAAAAGGAACCTTCTTTCTGAGTCCGCTAGTCCCAGTTTTCTGCCCTTCGACCGGCTTCGTGGGGATCGCTTTGATCTGCAAACTCTCGGCTATTACTGATCCGACATCATTGTGCAAAAATAAAGAAAAGCCAAAAGAATAAAAAAAAGAGAGAGATACCTGAAGCCCTTCAGAGGCGGTCTGGACGGAGGCTTTCACTACGAATCTAAAGCTCCTGCCGGAAATGCAGCAAGGTAGAAGTTTCCGTGGGAGAAGAGGCGAGCTCGAAAACGATGCCACACGAGGCGCAGCGATCGGATGGAGAATGGAGATCGAGGGGAGCGTTGATCGAGTGAGTGCCCCTTCAAATTTCAGAGACGGAACGGCCATCAGGAACTTAGCTATCTCTTCTCCGCCAACTAAGCTATCTCTTCTCTGCGTTGAAGAGGGCGCGATGGAGAGCGGCAAATAGGGAAAAGCTTTTATAAAACCACAGATCGAGGATAGGTCTTCTTGAAAAGGTTTAAAGCATGCCACCTGTATATAAACATTCCAATTGAACTAAATAAAATATTTTTGTTTAAAATATAGCATTTTTAAATATATTTATTTGCAAAATATTTTGAATCGTTGATTATAGATTTATAAATAAAATATTTTAAATATATATAAATATTTTACTTAGATATTGAAAAAAATCAAATTGAGATTATTAAATAATTCTAATTAAGTTTATTTAAAATATAGTTATTTTAAGTTTAAGTTTGTAAATTTATCTTATGCCAAGGTGAGTTTAAGATTGATCCTTAATAGTTAGAGGATTCATCCTCATTAAAAAAAAAATATAGGATAAAAAAAATACTTTATTAAATTTAGGTATTCATTTTCATTTTATTATACATCCGTTTCTTTATAATTTGTCACTATCTATTTTTTTTATTATTTTTTTATCTTTTCTTTATTTTTTATATCAGAGAAAAATTATTTTATTATTAAAGAGATGTAAGAAATACTATTTTAATATTTAAGAAATGAAATCTATTTATTAAATTTAGAGAATTATTATTCATAAAATATATATTTAGGGAATGAATAAAGTAGTTGATGTAAATATTTTTTTTAATATAAAATGTAAATTTTAAACTAAAAATTTATTTTAGGATAATTGATATTGATATTATTAGAATTTAATTGGATTTATCATAAAGTTTATTTTTTTTTAAAAAAATATCAATTATTTTAGATTGATTTTGATTTTTAAATTTTATTAAACTATTGCTTATTAAATAATAAATTTGAAAAAATTGTATCGAAATAATTGATTTCATATAAAAAAATTATCGGTTAATAAAAAAAAATAGATTTGGCATTAAAATTAAAATAGATTTGGCATTAATTTTATTAAATAGATTTGGTTACTAAATCAAAAAACGATTTAGTTGGTTAACTAAATCAAATTAATATTTTATTAAAATCGAATTAACCGAATTGATTAATTCAGTTAACACTAAATTAACTAAATTTATTTAAAATAATAATAAAATAAATTTATATAAAATTAACTAAATTAACCGAATATCATAGCGGGGTGGAGGAAGAAGGTCCGCGAGCTTGTGAAATGATAGATATAATATTTAAACATTCGAAATTATATTTAAAATTAAAATATATTTGAAAATCATGAATATCTTGAATAAAAGCATATATATATATATATATATATATATATATATATATATATATATATATATATATATATATATATATATATTGAATAGTAGATTATATAGATTTATAAATAAAATATTTGAAATAGATATAAATGTATGCTATCATATGAATTAGATATTGAAAAAAATAATTTAGAATGATAAGCTTATCAATTGTAACCACAAGATAGTTTCAAACTCGTGAAATACTAGATTATAAATGTATTTGATTGAGGGGTATCTTTGATAACATTAGTTATTCATTTAAGATTATCAACTAAAATCTTATTTGATTTAGGTAATCGATGATTCTCAAATAATATTTCATGTCTAATACGTTAGTAAAAGGACATACAATTTAGAATCGAAAAAGTCGAAAAACTAAGGGGGCGTTTGGTACGCGCGTTTTCCATTTTCATTTTTTGGAAAACGCGCGTTTTCTGAAAAATGGTGTTTGGTTTGCGTTTTCCGCGCGCGTTTTCTAAAAAATTGGCTATTGTTTTCTAGAAAAACAGAGAATGACAAAAAGTCGTTTTCTGTTTTCCAGAAAACGCGCGTTTTTCAGAAAATGAAAATGAAAACGGTACAAACCAAACGCACCCTAAAATTTTTTAGAATTTCGAAGTTAATGAATGTGAAAAAACATAAAAGAAATTGAAAACATTAAAAAATAATAAAAAAAAGGTACGAAACCGTAAACAAAATGTAAAAAAATATAAAATAAAAATAAAACCCCTAAAAAATAGAAAACGAAAAAATAAAAACAATGTAAAAAAGGGAAAAAAACACATAAAAATAAAGAAAACGTTAAGAAGAAAAAGCAAAAAAAAATTAAAAAAATAAAAACTTAAAGTTTAAAAACCAATAATATATTATTATTATATATACATATATAACCTAAAGATAAATCATTATGTCTTCATTTAAAAAGGTCAAATCTTCATTTTAAAAGGTCAATTAACTTTTAATTTCTCTCGATTAAAATGCTTTTACAATTTCAATTACAATCAAATCAATTAATGGGATGTCTGTTAGTATTCCAAATATTTTACAATTTAAAATGAATTTCAAATCACATAATTAATGTGCTCTCGATTTATATATATATATATATATATATATATATATATATATATATATATATATAGATATATGTCTTGACCTCTTTTCTCCTGCATTTAAATGTGAAATTCTGAAGATACACAAGATTATTCAAAACTAGCAACAACATACCAATCAAGATAAGCAATGCCACCCCACTTCCCAGTTTGATTCCTCAACTTACCTCAAAGAAGATGTTTTGAGCACTTCAAGCGTGGTTGATTCAATGCTACAAGCTACCTATATTTGAAAAAGATGATATTTTTAGCATGAAATGTATTTTCCAATGATCGAGAAGTAACTATTTGTTTTATAATATTTTTCTCTAAAGAATTTATTTACTATATTTTCTACAATATCGTTCTTTAAAATTAAATAATTCGTACCTTTTGTTTAGGGTTCACAGATTCATGCCACTATCAAAAAACAAATTATAAAGAGTGTTAAACCAAAATTAAAAGGAGGACATCTTTATGCTATCAAAGATGTGATGGTAGTAGAAAATTCCATGAAATTGAATACAAGGACTAACAAATTCAAAATCAACTTTGTCCAGAAAACTCAAGTTTGTGAGATATTTAATGACACGTTTCAGTTGTTTATCTATGAATTCAAGCCCTTTGCTCAATTGAAATGTGAAGACATAGTTGACAAAACAATTCTTTCAGATCAATTTCTAATTTATAACTACTATATTATAATTTGTTTCCTCATCAGATGTTATAGGCAAAGTTGTTGCCCAAGATGCCCCCCAAAATAAAGAGATTGATGGCATATTTACAAAACTAATCAATATTGTAGTTGAAGACATCGAGTAAGTAAAATCAAGACTCATAATTTTCTCCGTGTTTTGCTCCCTAAAATTTGTTTGAGCATACAGATTTTTTTAGGAATAATCGATTGTCATGTACACTATAGGGAGATTTTGTTGATGATATTATGAGTTACTTAGTGAAGTCATTAGAAGAAGAGCTTTATTTAATCAATGAAGAAAATCATTTTATTTGTTTTGCCTTTTTGTTATATTTAGATGAGTGCATACTGCAAGACACTAAATACAGTCGACACTGTGACACCGGCCTCTACCAATAATAACTTAGAACAAATCTCTATTTCAAAAGCTAATTTCCAAATAATAGAGCAAATTTTTGAGAAACATGAGGTGAATTAATATACCTTTTGCCAAATATGCCATTACTAATAATATTTAATTGTTTTGTTCCACCTCATTATTATTATTGTCTTTTTTTTTTTTTAATTTTGGCAAAAATAGCAGTTGTGAAATTAACGGTGATTGGTACTATTTGTCATGTGTCAATGTCAATAAGATGACCCCTGATAGTGATAGTTTCTATTGTGAAAAATGTGATCACTTTGATGCAAATGGAGAGTTGAGGTGATAGTTTCTATTGTGAAAAATGTGATCACTTTGATGCAAATGGAAAGTATAACAAATGTGGCAAGGATTTCAAACGAGGAGAAATGCCAAAGGAAATAGATGATTTGGTGGATCGAAAGGTTCTATTCAAAGTTCAGGTGAAGCCAGGTCAAACACTCGGATCTAATATTATTGACACGTTCCGTGGAGAAAGTTTAGAAAGTCAGGTACACTAAAATCATTAAGCTTAGTAAATAAATTGAACTGAATATATATCTAATAATTTATACAATGCATTTCCTTTGGCTAACATAGGAATTTGATATTTTGTCCAGTTGAAGAGTACTGAACATGGAGAATGAATGAGGTATTCGAAAAAATCATTTTGAAAATTTTATTTTATTCTTAAATTTTTCTTTAATTCTTTTAATTTTATGGTAGATTTGTTCATCAAGAGGACATGGTTGTTGGATTACAGTAGTTAACCAAAATGAACAATATCATAATATTATAAAGATATTTTAATTTTTTTAATCCTAACAATTAATATCAGAACTCAAATTGTTAAAAAAACTAATTACCGACTGTGCAACAGAACGATAAGAGCAAATATTTTTGCAACAATATTCAATCTTGCAATAATATATTTTGCTTTATATCAATGGAAGGAAAAATAGACTCAAGTTTAAATAGCGACCACTCTCCTCAAATTTTTAAATTACATGGCTGGAGTTATCATTTAATTGGAAGTCTATTTTTATGTGAAGGCTCAATTCTCAAGTTTGCTCAATTCTCAGGTGTTTTTTTTATGTCCACATCTTTTATTAAATTGATACATACTATAAACATATGTAGTTACTTAACTTATATTGAACACATACTATTTATGCAGGTAAAATAATGACAGGAATACTTCGTTCTAAAATAGTACATAATTTAAAATTAATATTAGATGACAATAATATTTTGGTCAAGTCATTAGGAAGGTCAAGTAAAAGATGACGGATAAAGAATAACCTAACATGAAATTAAAGTTGATCGATAAAAGAGGTCGGGATGCAAGAAGGTATAATCTTCCTTGCTGCATTGATCGTCGAAGATTCTGATCAATCCTTAGGCGTTAGGGATATTTTAGTAGAAACACAAACATGACAACTTAGACGTATCAATGAATTGAATGAATTATATCTAGGTCTTCAATATCCTTTACTTTCCCATATGGTGAGGACGACTATAAAGAAAATATCATTTTGTCTACTTCTCGCTCAAGTGTTGGGAAAAGAAACAATGTCAGTATGAGAAATTTTTTTACGTATCAACTATACGATAAGAATCATGAGTCATTGACAATTTTATGTTCCAAAAGACTTTTCTAGCAAATTGTTATCGATGCATACACAATGATTGAATCTGCAAGGCTGTTGTATATCAAGATGCATCAAAAGCAAGTATGATGTGAAATGTACAAAGATCTTCATGTTGCTCTTTTACATGGGGGAATAGATGCATCTACGCAAGGAAAATGAATTATATTGCCATCTTTTTTTACTTGAGGGGCTAGATACATGATTAAGAACTATCAAGATGTGATGTGACGGCTATATCTAAATGGGTAGAATATCTAGATTTGTTTATAACTTTTACATATAACCCCAAATGGTCCAAAATTATAAGATTTGTCGAGTCTAGGAGTTTAAAGTCTGAAGATCGTCCTTGTATTGTGGGAAGAATATTCAGAGTTAACCTAGATAATGTTTGCTCAAAGATATTAGTGACTAGTGAGAACAAAATTTTTGGTAATGTTCAAGAAGGAAATAATTTTAATTTTCGTGCATCCAATTATAAATATTTTTTTATATTGATTTATAGATGACTATTTTTTTCTAATAATTTCAAAAATTATTTATTAACTTTATTTCAATTATATATAGGTGGAATTTTAGAAGCAAGGATTGTCTTATGCGTACATTTTTATTTTTCTCCGTAAAGAAAATAAATTTCCAAGAGCAGAATCAATAGATGATATTATTTTGACTAAATTTCCATGACCCATGTGGCGAGGCAAGAAAGCATTTTCCATGCATGCTAAATGGTTGTTGCACAAAGTATTTTTCAAAAAAATTTGTTGACATCACATCGATAGATGAGGATGGATACTCAATCTATAAGCGTAGAGATAATGGGATAATTGTTCTTAAAAATGGTATTAATCTGGAGAACAGATATGTAATTCCCCATAATCATTATTTATTGATTTGTTATGGTGCTCATATGAACGTTGAATGGTGTAACCAATTTCGAGCCATCAAGTATTTGTTCAAGTATATAAATAAGGGGCATGATTGTATAACTGCATCATTTTATCAGAGTGATAATAAAAAGAACTCGGATAAGCATGTTGACGAAGTTAATCTGGGAGAATTTTTGGATTTGATATTCAATACAGAGATCCACCAGTTGAGCTATTGATTCAAGGGTGGAATGTTCTTTATTTACAGTTATGGAGATACTAGAAAAATGTTTATATGGAAGACACTATCAACAACCTTGAGATCGAAGGGAGAATTTGTGTTAAATGTGGCTTCCAATGGTATCGCATCTCTTCTTCTTCCTGGTGGAAGAACTTGTCACTTTGCAATTCCATTTAATTTTAATGAAGAATCAACACGTAATATCAAACAAGGGAGTCCTCCTGTGGAACTCTTTATGAAATCCAAACTTATCATATTGGATGAGGCTCCAATGATGTACATGTTGTTGAGTTTTAATTCACATTATTTCTTATGCTTTTAGTCTTACATTGCTAAGCCAAGAAGGTTGGAAGGCCTTATATATGGAGTCCTTCCATCAATGCTTAGCAATGTTAAAGGGACTTACACGCATGCGCGTGCTGAGTTCAAATCAGGTGGTTTCGGGGAGTTCGAGCCGGAAATCCATAAACCAGGCGCGACGCACGCGATCATCGCGCAGGGGGGGTGCAAATCCCCAGCTCGTGGGCCTCGCGCTTACGGGTGGCCTGGTCTATTTTTGGACCTGGTTTATTTTTGTTGGTCCGGTTTGGTTCCCCAGCTCCGGTGGTTCGGTTCTGTCCGCGTCACGTGAGGATGCAAAGCAGCGCAGCGCACCCGAGATGAGGAAGCAGAAGCAAAGCGTGCGTTGCTTCCTCTGCACTGCTTTAAATGTATAAATACATTTCCTCTGCTCCTTCTCAACTCACTCCGAAAAAAGCAAAGCATTCCTCTGCTCTCTGCTTTCTCCTTCTTATTCTTCTTCTTCTTTCCAAGTTCTGAGGCTTGGTTCTGCGATCTGAGGTTGAGTCCGAGTGCGGCGTTCGTCTTGGAGTGCACATACGAACGACACGAGCGGTTGTCGGATCTTGGGAGGATTTTGCCGGAGAGCCTCTACACCGTGGGCGGCAATAAATTCTCTAAAGACAGTCGGCAAGCCCGACGCTTCAACCGGAGATACACAAATTCTTAACCTTACTTTTATTACCGTTTATTGCATGCTTATCATTTATTGGTGCAATTATAGATTACTGTATTAGCGTAATCATATCACAACAATTTTAGATAATTTATTGTAGCATCAATAGACATGATGAATGATAGGGTAATGGGATCTGATGAGGCTAGCGCCCGACCCGAAAGATTTTTCGGGCAAAACTTCAGACGTTGGCAACAACGGATGAAATTTTGGCTTACTGCACTAGGGCTATTCTCCGTTATAGAAACAGATCCTCCTTCACCTGATGAAGAGGAACTTGCCTATAGTGCTGCCTTACAGAGGTTTAAGCAAAGGGATTATCTCTGCCATGGGAGGATCCTGTCTGCTCTCTCAGACGCACTATTTGATGTGTACTGTTCAACCTCTTCAGCTAAAGAGCTGTGGAAATATTTGGATAAAAAATACAACTCCGAAGATTCTGGTTTATAAAAGTACACTGTGGTAAAATTCCTAAACTTCAAAATGGTTGAAGGCAAATCTGTAATTGAGCAGACACATGAATTCCAAGTTCAAATTCATGGTCTTGCCGAAGGAGATATGCCATTACCCGAAAAATTTTAGGTCTTATCAATCATCGAAAAATTACCTTCGAGTTGGGAAGATTTTGGCATGACTCTTAAACATCGGAGAGGTAAAATCTCTCTAGAAGATTTGATGATTGCATTAAATATCGAAGAAGAACATTGGAAGCAACATAAAAATGATGATACAAGAATGCCTATGGATTTTATTTCAAAGGCAAATGTAGTAGTCTCATCTGACAAGAAGAAATTCAAAAATCAGAAAATGAAGAACAAGATGAAACCCAAACCAAAGGTTCAAAAGAAAAATGTAACCAAGCCGTGCTGGGCATGTGGACAAATTGGACATTATGCCAAATTCTGCCCTAAGCGAAAAGATAAGGAGAAAAACCAAAGCAATACGTCCAACATCAAAGCACAAGCAAATGTCATGACTGCTAGTGACAACACCAGCAATAGGTTTGTTACCTTCAAACCTGAACAAACTTGATCTATCAACCTAATGAATGATTAGTTGATACAGGTGCAAATGTGCACTGTTGTGCTGATCGCTCTGCCTTCCTTACTTATCAGGTAATTGAAGGCACTTCCATGACCATGGAGAATCATTCTGCAGCCAGAGTGTTTGGGATAGGACAAGTTGACCTGAGGTTCACCTCTGGAAAAGTCCTGTCACTGCATGAGGTGCATCATGTTCCAGCGGTCCGTCGGAATTTGATTAGCGGGTCAAAGTTAGTCCATGCTGGTTATGAGTTGAACTTTAAATGTAATAAAGTTGTAATATTACATTTAAGAACCTTTATTGGAAAAGGTTACCTTAATGAAGGTTTATTTAAACTCAATGTAGAAAATGCTACCTTAAATAAATCTACTGATATTGGTTGTTCATATAACATTGAGTCTTATGATATACGGCATGATAGATTAGGACATGTCAATTTTAATACCGTGAAAAGGATGATGAACCTAGACATGATTCCTAAGCATGCTATAAATGATAAGAAAAAATGTGAAGTTTGTGTGCAATATAAACAAACCCGAAAACCCTTCAAATCAGTTGAGAGAAATTCTGATATTTTAGAATTGATCCATACTGACTGTTGTGAGTTTAACGGTGTAATAACGAGAGATCATAAAAGGTATTTATCACCTTCATTGATGATCACTCTCGTTATTATTATGTTTATTTGCTAAAAACTAAGGATGAAGCTTTAGATAAATTTATGATTTTTAAATCTAAAGCTGAGAATCAAACAAATAAATCTGTTAAGAGGTTAAGGTCCGATAAGGGTGGAGAGTTTACCTCAAACCTGTTTCAAAAATTTTGTCAAGATACAGGTATAATTCATGAGGTAACTGCTCCATATAGTCCTCAATCCAACGGTATAGCAGAACGAAAAAAATTGAACCCTTGAAGATATGATTAATTCCATGTTAGGCAGTTCTGGGTTACCCAACTTCATGTGGGGGGAAGCTTTATACACTGCATGTCATGTGTTAAATAGAATCCCCATGAGGTATAGGGATAAAAGCCCATATGAGCTTTGGAAAGGCCGGAAGATAAGTTTGAAATACCTTAAAGTGTGGGGGTGCCTTGCAAAGGTACTAGTACCTGAACACAGAAGGAAAAAACTTGGTCCAAAGACCGTAGATGGTATCTTCTTGGGTTATGCTCAAAATAGTATTACATATAGATTTCTGATTATTAAATCAGAAATTTCTGGAATAGATGCAAATACTATTGTCGAACTTCACGATGCTACATTTTTTGAGGATATATTTCCTATGAAGACAAGAACACCTCAGTCTATATCTAGTATTCCTATAGAGATAAGCCTGCTTCCGAAGAGGCCCCATTATCCGTAGAAGGTATACCTGCCTCAAGTCACTCTAGACTAGATGAATCTAGTGAGTGTACAGAACTGAGAAGAAGCAAGAGGCAACGTGTGTCTACGGATTTAGGTTAGGACTTTATCACCTATAATATAGAAGGTGACCCTGTGACATATAGAGATGCTATGGCTTCTCCTGAAGCTAAACACTGGAAAGAGACCATTAAAAATGAAATGGACTCTATTATCTCTAATGCCACTTGGGAGTTAGTAGATTTACCTCCTGTGTGTAACACTATAGGATGTAAATGAGTGTTTAAAAGAAAACTAAAACCTGATGGGTCAGTAGATAAATTCAAAGCCCCCCTAGTTGCTAAGGGATTTAAACAGAAAGAAGGGATTGACTATTTTGATACTTATTCTCCTGTTACTAGAATTACTACAGTCCGAGTGTTGATAGCATTGGCATCCATATATCATCTTGAGGTTCATCAAATGGATGTTAAAACGGTATTCCTTAATGGAGATATTGAAAAAGAGATATATATGGATCAGCCTAAGGGACATGTAGTTTTTAGAAATGAGAATAAAGTCTGTAGGTTAGTTAAATCTCTTTATGGTTTGAAGCAAGCCCCAAAGCAGTGGCACAAAAATTTGATAGTGATATGCTATCGTTTGGCTTTGAAATGAATGACTCTGATAAATGTGTATATGCTAAAATGAAAGGTGATAGTTGTATTATCTTATGTTTATATGTAGATGATATTCTACTTTTTGGTTCTAACATTTCTATTATTAATGAGACTAAGGTCCTCTTAAGTGGTAAGTTTGATATGAAGGATATGGGTTGTGCTGACATGATTTTAGGGCTGAAGTTGACTCGATCAACTGATGGAATAGCAATTTCTCAATCACTCTATATTGAGAGAGTATTATAGAAATATGGCTATAGCCAAGTTAAATCTGTAGTCACACCGTATGATCCTTCAAAAACTCTCAACAAGAATAAGAGTGGTGTGGCAGTGTTTCAATTAAGATACTCACAAATAATAGGTAGTCTAATGTATTTAGCAAATTGTTTTAGACCTGATATTTCTTTTGCTATATCGAAATTGAGCAGGTTTACCAGCTGTCCGGACAGAACACATTGGAATGCATTAGACAGAGTACTCAGATACCTAAAAGGCACTATATCTTTGGGCTTGTGGTATGGGAGATTCCCTGCAGTCCTGGAGGGATATAGTGATGCTAGTTGGATAGCGGACACTGCTGAGTGTAAATGTGTTACTGGTTATGTCTTTACACTTGGAGGTGGTGCAGTTGCTTGGAGGTCTGTTAAACAGACGATTATAACCCGTTCTACATCTGAGGCAGAATTGTGTGTTTTGGATACCACAGTAACTGAAGCTGATTGGCTGAAGGGTCTTCTTTCTGAAATTCCCTTCATGATGAAGCCAATACATTCTATTTCAGTACATTGTGATAATCAAACAACAATAGCTCAGATTAGAAGCTCCAAGTATAACCAGAAATAGAAGAGACATGTACGAATACGATTAAAGTCTATTCGTGAGTTACTGTCTCTTGGAGTGGTGTCATTGGACTTTGTAAGTTCAAAGGACAATATTGTTGATCCACTCACTAAAGGACTTGATTCTGAGAAAATCAAGAGATCCAGTAAGGGAATGGGACTGAGGCCTGTCCTGGATTCATCCATAGCAGTAACCCAACCTATCTGATTAGAGATCCCAAGAAGTAGGTTCAATGTGGTATAAACAAGCTATAAGGATGAATCGTAAGCATCAAATTGATTGAGATGTAATCTCATAGTCTCTTCCCTGGATAGATGCTTGACTGCTAGTAAGGATGAGCTTAGGAGCTCTTAATGAGTTCAAGGTCTTAATGACAAGATGCTTGCAGTACATCCTTGGAGAACTCACCTATGTAAGTGCAACTGTGGGGCCGCAGTATGGGGAGTCTAGGCAACTCTCCTTAGCACTTATGAAACAAGATTCGGTGGCATGGCCATAATGCACCAACCCAGAAGGATTTAACCATCGCCAGTGATGAGTTGTTACCAATTGATCTTCACATATAAAAGGTTTAAGATCAAGACTCAGTTCTCTTCAAACCTATGTGAATAAGATTGATGTACTTAGGTGAAAATTCAAACCGGAAAGTATTTTCACTAAAAGCTCATTGCAACCAAGTCTCAAAACTTATCTTTGTTTTCGACTAAAATAATTTGAATTAGTGGGGGATTGTTGAGTTTTAATTCACATTACTCCTTATGCTTTTAGTCCCACATTGTTAAGCCAAGAAGGTTGGAAGGTCTTATATATGGAGTCCTTCCATCCATGCTTAGCAATGTTAAGGGGACTTACACGCATGCGCGAGCTGAGCTCAAATCAGGTGATTTCGGGGGGTTCGAGCCGGAAATCCATAAACCGGGCGCGACGCGCGCGCAGGGGGGGTGCAAATCCCCAGCTCGTGGGCCTCGTGCTTGCGGGTGGCCTGGTCTGTTTTTGCCAGTTTGGTGACCTGGTTTATTTTTGTTGGTCCGGTTTGGTTCCCTCACACCTGGTGGTTCGGTTCTGTCCGCGCGAGGAAGCGAAGCAGCTCGACGGCATCTGTTCGGTTCTGTCTGTGTCGCATGAGGATGCGAAGCAGCGCACCTGCGCGTGAGATGAGGAAGCAGAAGCAAAGCGTGCGTCGCTTCCTCTGCACTGCTTCAAGTGTATAAATACACTTCCTCTGCTCCTTCTCAACTCACTCCGAAAAAAGCAAAGCATTCCTCTGCTTTCTGCTTTCTCCTCCTCCTCCTTCTTCTTCTTCTTCTTTCCAAGTTCTGAGGCTTGGTTCTGCGATCTGAGGTTGAATCCAAGTGCGGCGTTCGTTTTGGAGTGCACCTACGAATGACGCGACCGGTTGTCGGATCTTGGGAGGAGTTTGCCGGAGAGCCTTTGCACCGTGGGCGACAATAAATTCTCTAAAGATAGTCGGCAAGCCCGATACTTCAACCGGAGATACACAAATTCTTAACCTTACTCTTATTACCGTTTATTACATGTTTGTCATTTATTGGTGCAATTATAGATTACTGTATTAGTGTAATCATATCACAACACATGTTTTGTTTTAAATCACTAGACAAAAGCATGTGCGACATTTGAGATTTGCAAATCTTTTAAGCTTTCAATTCCTTTTCAAGGCAAAACAATTGCACTCAATGGTGATTTTAGATAGATTTTTCCAGTTATTCCGAAGGGTAGCAGACAGGATATTGTTCGTGCAACTATTAATTCGTCGTATCTGTGGAGACATTACAAAATTTTGAGATTGACTAAGAATTTGCGACTTCAGAATTTAGCTTATGATGAATATGGTGATGAAATCAGGATATTTTTTGATTGAATTTCAAATATAGGAGATGGAAAAATTGAAGAACTAAATGACAGCTATGCAATGATTGATATTCTAGATGAAATGTTGCTTAAAGACAGTGGTGATCCCATTGCAATAGTCATCGAGTGTAAAATACAGTACCCCAAATAAAGATTGAATAGGTGAATAACTTTAACCGAATTTTTTAGGAGCTCGTATGACATATTTGGAGGGGATGCATTTATGGATTTGGAAAAATCCTATTTGGAATACCCATAAATGGGAGTTGATTGAGGAATGCACCTAGGGTTTGATTAAGCAAAACCTAAGTTAATTTCTTTTTATTTCCTTTTCTTCCTCTCATCTGCTCGAGCACCGCTAACTCCTCCCTTCGACGTCAACCCCCTTTCCTTCTTCCACTCCCGATCCTCTTCTCTGATCTCCACTTCGCCAATGCCCACCTCAGCCTCGATCACACCGACAGTCCGATCCCTCTCGTGCCTCTGCCCTAGTTTTGTCCGGCGCCACTGGATCGAGTCGGTGCCACCCGATCGCCGGCGTGAGAAGGTGTTCAGGGACCCGAGGGTCGTCCAACCACACTCGATCTTCCCTCTCCTGGTCACGGACACACTGAAGCAAGCTTTCTTCCGTGCCCTAGATCGTCGCCTAGCACCTAAGGTACATCTCGTGCCCTAATCATATTCTTCCCCTCCAGTAGATCATTGTTGATGCTTTTATCTCCTTCTGAGCCATCGCAACCATTAAGATTTGAATCTTCCAATCACTCATCGCAAACAATTCAAACAGAAGGAATTCACATACCTGAATCCAGTTGGCCAGGTAATTCTCTTGTTGAAAGACCTTAACCTAAATCCACCACAAATCCAAACACAGCTTAAATTCATCAATCATAAAAAAAAAAAAAGAATAAAACAAGTGCACGATGTAGGAGTGCCAAAAGGAACCTTCTTTCTGAGTCCGCTAGTCCCAGTTTTCTGCCCTTCGACTGGCTTCGTGGGGATCGCTTTGATCTGCAAACTCTCGGCTATTACTGATCCGATCATTGTGCAAAAATAAAGCGAAAAGAATAAAAAAAAGAGAGAGGTACCTGAAGCCCTTCAGAGGCGGTCTGGACGGAGGCTTTTACTACGAATCTAAAGCTCCTGCCGGAAATGTAGCAAGGTAGAAGTTTCCGTGGGAGAAGAGGCGAGCTCGAAAACAATGCCACACGAGGCGCAGCGATCGGATGGAGAATGGAGATCGAGGGGAGCGTTGATCGAGCGAGTGCCCCTTCCAATTTCAGAGACGGAACGGCCATGAGCTATCTCTTCTCCGCCAACTAAGCTATCTCTTCTCCGCGTTACAGAGGGCGCGATGGAGAGCGGCAAATAGGGAAAAGCTTTTATAGAACGACAAATCGAGGATCAGGTCTTGTTGAAAAGGTTTAAAGCATGCCACCTGTATATAAACATTCCAATTGAACTAAATAAAATATTTTTGTTTAAAATATAACATTTTTAAATATATTTATTTGCAAAATATTTTGAATCGTTGATTATAGATTTATAAATAAAATATTTTAATTATATATAAATATTTTACTTAGATATTGAAAAAAAATCAAATTGAGATTATTAAATAATTCTAATTAAGTTTATTTAAAATATAGTTATTTTAAATTTAAGTTTGTAAATTTATCTTATGCCAAGGTGAGTTTTAAGATTGATCCTTAATAGTTAGAGCATTCATCCTCATTAAAAAAATATAGGATAAAAAAAAATACTTTATTAAATTTAGGTATTCATTTTCATTTTATGTTTCTTTATAATTTGTCACTATCTATTTTTTTATTATTTTTTATCTTTTCTTTATTTTTTATATCAGACATAGGAGAGAAAAATTATTTTATTATTAAAGAGATGAAAGAAATATTATTTTAATATTTAAGAAATGAAATCTATTTATTAAATTTAGAGAATTATTATTCATAAAATATATATTTAAGGAATGAATAAGGTAGTTGATGTAAATATTTTTTTTAATATAAAATGTAAATTTTAAAATAAAAATTTATTTTAGGATAATTGATATGGATATTGTTAGCATTTGATTGGATTTATTAGAAAGTTTTTTTAAAAAAAAATATCAATTATTTTAGATTGATTTTGAATTTTAAATTTTATTAAACTATTTTTTATTAAATAATAAAATTGAAAAAATTGTATCGAAATAATTGATTTCATATAAAAAAAATTATCGGTTAATAAAAAAAAACAGATTTGGCATTAATTTTATTAAATAGATTTGGTTGAAAATGGATTTAGTTGGTTAACTAAATCAAATCAACATTTTACTAAAATCGAATTAACCAAATTGATTATTTCAGTTAACACTAAATTGACTAAATTTATTTAAAATAATAATAAAACAAATTTATATAAAATTAACATTAAATTAACTAAATTAACCGAATATCATAGCGGGGTGGGGGAAGAAGGTCTGCCGAGCTTGTGAAATGATAGATATAATATTTAAGCATTCGAAATTATATTTAAAATTAAAATATATTTGAAAATCATGAATATCTTGAATAAAAGCATTTATATATATATATCTTGAATACTAGATTATATAGATTCATAAATAAAATATTTGAAATAGATATAAATGTATGCTATCATATGAATTAGATATTGAAATAATCAATTCAGAATGATAAGCTTATCAATTGTAACCACAAGATAGTTTCAAACTCGTGAAATACTAGATTATAAATGTATTTAATTGAGGGGTATCTTTGATAATATTAGTTATTCATTCAAGATTATCAATTAAAATCTTATTTAATTTAGGTAATCAATGATTCTCAAGTAATATTTCATGTCTAATACATTAGCAAAAGGACATGCAATTCAGAATCGGAAAACGTCGAAAAACTAAAATTTTTTAGAATTTCAGAGTTAGTGAATGTAAAAAAATTGTAAAAAAAATGAAAAACATTAAAAATAATAAAAATAAAAGGTACAAAACGGTAAACAAAATGTAAAAAATATAAAAAAAAATAAAACCCCTAAAAAATAGAAAACGAAAAAATAAAAACAATGTAAAAAAGGAAAAAAATAAAAACAAAAACCAATAATATATTATTATTATTATTTTATATATATATATATATATATATAACCTAAATCATTATGTCTTCATTTAAAAAGGTCAAATCTTCATTTTAAAAGGTCAATTAATTAACTTTTAATTTCTCTCGATTAAAATGCTTTTACAATTTCAATTCCAATCAAATGAATTAATGGAATGTCTGTTAGTATTCCAAATATTTTACAATTTAAAATTAATTTCAAATCACATTTAATGGGAATTAAAATTGTAAAAGTATTTAAAATTCTGATACGTAGTAATAATTTAACTATAGTAGAAAAGGTCAAATCTTCATTTTAAAGGTCAATTAACTTTGATTTTTTCAAAATTAAAATGTTTTTACAATTTCAATTACAATCAAATCAATTAATGGGATGTCTGTTAGTATTCCAAATATTTTACTATTTAAAATGATCGTGCACACGCGTTACGTGCAGGGGCGCCGTGGCGTAGAAAAAATTGCAATCAAAGCAGCCAGCAGGAGACGGGGAAAACGAAGAGACGAAGAAGAACAGTTCATTTGATTAATTGTGGACCACATGTCCAGTTTGACACAATCACATATTCACGTGTCCACTTTGTCATATTTCCATTCCATATATAATTTATATAAAGGTTTATTTTTATATTTATTTAATTGTTTTTATCTCTCCTCCTCTGTTTGTTTTGTTTCCGCCGTCGCTCACCCTTTATCTCTTCATATTTTTATTTTCCATTCCACTTTAACCTTGTGATCTTGGTCTTGCCCTTTGTTTCTTCTCGCTGCTGAGCACCAATCAAAACGGCAAAGCCGGAAAGTCCTACGCCAAAGGTTTTTTTTTTCCTCTCTTCCGAGTTCCGATCAAAGCGGCAAAGCGCCAAAATTCAAAGGTGAAGTCTTCAACGGTTCAGCCTTCATGTAAGTGGATTTTATTTTATTTTATACCTGAATTTTATTTTATTTTTTTAATAATTATTTGATTATTTCTTGATTACCATGTATGATACAATTAATAATTTAAAATTTTAATTGTTTAAATATTTAGTTGCTTTTTATCACCTCTCTTGTTAAATGGTTCACATTATTTTATGTTGATAATTTTTTCCCATATATTATTATTTGTAGAAAATGTTGAGATATTTTGCAAAGAGACCTAGGAGTTCAATTGAATCGTCTAGTGTTCCGGATGAAGAGTCTACTCCTGCACCACAACCACCACCACCTCCTCCTCCACAAATTTTATTTGAAAATATTGAAAATCTGAGTAGTGAAGTAGAAATTGTTGCTGATCCTGGTTTACGAAAATTGATTGAAGAGTATGATGTTGGTGCTAGAGATCGTATTCGAAAAGAATATGTTGCTATAGGCCCTTGTCAACCTCGAGGCCATAATTTTCCAAGAAAAAAAATGGGTAAAGATAATAGATGTTTCAGAGAGGTTTGGTTTAAAGACCGTGATTGGTTGGAGTATAGTGTTTCAAAGGATGCAGCCTTTTGTTTCTGGTGTTATCTTTTTAGACCTAGTAATATAGGGTTTGGAGGAGATGATGTGTTTACGAGATCTGGTTTCATAAATTGGAAAAAAGCAATTGAAAAATTCAATGAGCATGTAGGTGGAGTTGGTAGTGCGCACAATGAGGCAAGGATACAGTTTGAGGGTTTCAAGAATCAAAGACAAAGTGTGGAGTATTCATTTTCATCGGGGAAACATGAGCTTGAAGTTGCTTATCGCAAACGCTTGACTTCCATTTTAAAAGTAATTCGATTTTTGTTGTTACAAGGATTACCTTTTCGGGGACATGATGAGTCTTCGACATCATCCAATAGAGGAAATTTTTTAGAATTGCTCAAATGGTATAGTTCAGAGTGTCCAGAAGTTGCGGCAGTTGTTGGAATGAATGCACCTGGAAATAATCAAATGATTGCCCCAAAAATTCAAAAGCAATTGGTGAATGCTTGTGCAGTTGAGACCACAAATGCTATTCTAGCTGATCTTGGAGATAGATGGTTCACTTTACTACTTGATGAGGCTCGTGACTGTTCAGTGAAAGAGCAAATGGCAGTTGTTATTAGATATGTGAACAAGCATGGGGAGGTGATTGAACGATTTATGGCTGTAGTTCATGTTGCAACAACTACAGCTGCTTGTTTGAAGGAGGCAATCGACTCTTTATTTGCTAAGTATGGTTTATCAGTGGCGAGATTGAGGGGTCAAGGATATGATGGTGCTTCAAATATGTCTGGAGAATTTAATGGCTTAAAGTCACTGATAATGAAAGAAAATCCGTATGCATTATATGTTCATTGTTTTGCTCATCAACTCCAGCTAGTGGTTGTAGCCGTTGCTCAAGCAAATCAATATGTTTGTGATTTCATGTGGATTGTTGGTTCGATTGTGAACACATCTGCATCATCTTGCAAAAGGGCCGACAAACTTCGACAACTTGAACATGATAGAAAAGTTAAACTTCTTGAAAGAGGAGAGATTAGTTCTGGTAGAGGACTAAACCAAGAAACTAGTCTAGCTAGACCTGGAGATACACGATGGGGGTCTCATCATTCAACTTTATGTCGTATTGAACAAATGTGGCCATCTGTTATAGAGGTTCTTCAAAATTTGATTGATGATGGTGATCGTTCTTCTAAGGGTTTAAGTAGAACTTTGGTTGAAAGAATGGAGAGGTATGAATTTGTGTTTATTCTACTATTGATGAAACGTATATTGGCAATCACAAATCATTTGTCAACCGTTCTACAAGAGAAAGATCAAAATATTGTGAATGCGATGCGTTTGATCAATAATGTGAAATGCAAATTGCAAAAGTTGAGAGATTCTGGATGGGATATTTTACTTGAGGATGTGAAGAAGTTTTGTAACACTCATTCCATTGAAATAATTAATATGACAGATAACATCAACAACCGTAGTCGTTTGAAGAGAGATGGAAAAAATGTTAATTTTTATCACTACTACCATGTTGAAATCTTTTGTGAGGTAACTTCATAATTCTTTTTTTGTTTACCGTCAATTAAATTCTTTTAAACATTAACATATTTATTAATTTTTACTTTTGTTGTTTGATTTTTAAATTGTAGGTTATCGATATTATTCTACAGGAGATGGATAGTCGTTTCTCTGAAACAACTACAGATTTGTTGATTTATATGTCATGTCTTGATCCTAGAAACTCGTTCTCTAGATTTGATGTACAGAAGTTAGTGCGCCTGGCTCATTTTTATGAGGATGATTTTTCTTGGAATGAGCGTATGTTGGTTGAACAAGAGCTTGAAACATATATTGATGACGTCAGATCGGATGAACGGTTTGAAGGCATTTCAGATTTGGGAGCTCTTGCAAAGAAAATGATTGAAACAATGAAGAACCGTGTGTTTCCTTTGGTTTATCGGATGATTGAGCTAGCCTTACTTCTTCCAGTTGCTACTGCAACTGTTGAAAGAGTGTTTTCGGCAATGAATATTGTCAAAACAGATTTGCGAAATAGGATTGGAGATGAATGGATGAATGATAGTTTGGTAGTATATATCGAGAAAGATGTTTTTAATACTGTCGACAATGAGCCAATTTTACAGCGTTTTCAGAACATGGAGTCTCGAAGAATGCAATTGTCACGTATTCGTTAGTAGGTTGCTTTAAAATTTTAATATTATTGTACTAGTTTCTTTTCATAATATTGTACATTTTTCTCCTGTATGCAAGTTATTTAATTTTTTTTTTAATTACATAGAAGTTATTAACTGTTCAAAAAAATTTCATCGCGCTTAAATCACGGTCGCCCCTCCATGATTGAATTCCTGGATCCGCCACTGGTTACGTGTGTGATATAATAATATATAAATTATTTGGATCTTTAAAAATTCGAATTGTTTGGATTTTCTAGTGTCACCCTTATAAACCAAGAATTAATTATTTGAATAAGATTCGTCAGACCCATACAATAATGACGCTAGAGAATCCCATACAATAGTGACGCTAAAGAATTCCACTAGAGAATCCCATACACTAATGATGCTAGAGAATCTCATACAATAGTGACGTTAGAGAATACTATTAACAAATTATTATAATAAACTTTTCTATACAAAAAATTATTTTAATTTAATATTATATTTGTCTTAGTGAAGTAATTAGAAGAAGAGTTTTATTTAATCAATGAAGAAAATCATTTTATTTGTTTTGCCTTTTTGTTACATTTAGATGAGTGCATACTGCAAGACACTAAATACAGTCGACACTATGACACCGCCCTCTACCAATAATAGCTTAGAACAAATCTCTACTTCAAAAGCTAACTTCCAAATAATAGAGCAAATTTTTGAGAAACATGAGGTGAATTAATATACCTTTTGCCAAATATGCCATTACTAATAATATTTAATTATTTTGTTCCACCTCATTATTATTGTCTTTTTTTTTTTTTTTTTTTGATTTTGGCAAAAATAGCAGTTGTGAAATTAACGGTGATTGGTACTATTTGTCATGTGTCAATGTCTCAATAAGATGACCCCTGATAATGATAGTTTCTATTGTGAAAAATGTGATCACTTTGATGCAAATGGAGAGTTGAGGTGATAGTTTCTATTGTGAAAAATGTGATCACTTTGATGCAAATGGAAAGTATAACAAATGTGGCAGGATTTCAAACTAGGAGAAATGCCAAAGGAAATAGATGATTTGGTGGATCGAAAGGTTCTATTCAAAGTTCAGGTTAAGCCAGGTCAAACACTCGGGTCTAATATTATTGACACGTTCCGTGGAGAAAGTTTAGAAAGTCAGGTTCACTAAAATCATTAAGCTTAGTAAATAAATTGAACTGAATATATATCTAATAATTTATACAATGCATTTCCTTTGGCTAACATAGGAATTTGATATTTTGTCCACTTGAAGAGTACTGAACATGGAGAATCAGTTCAGATTCTGTCCTCATTTCTCTCTGTCCCCGTGTCCCATTGTCGATCGGACGGATTAGATTAAATCTTAAGACATCATGACATCTTTAATATATATGCAGTATCCTCGTGATATGCAAAACATCCTTGAGATTTAATCTGATCCGTCCGATCGATAATGAGATATGGGGACAAAGAGAAATGGGGACAGAGGATCTGAACTAATGGAGAATGAATGAGGTATTCCAAAAAATCATTTTGAAAATTTTATTTTATTCTTAAATTTTTCTTTAATTCTTTTAATTTTATGGTAGATTTGTTCATCAAAGGACATGGTTGTTGGATTACGGTAAATTTCACCCTACCTGTACAGACACTGCCCCAACCTCTCACAATGGGATGATAAGACCCACTACTTAAGTGTGGGTCCCACCGCCTCATTGTGAGAGGTTGGGGCAGTACCTGTACAGGTAGGATCGAATTAACCTTGGATTACAATAGTTAATCAAAATAGACAATATCATAATATTGTGAAGATATTTTAATTTTTTTGATCCTAACAATTAATATCAGAACTCAAACTGCTAAAAGAATTAACTACCGACTGTGCACAAGAACAAAAACGATAAGAGCAAACATTTTTGCAACAATATTCAATCTTGCAATAATATATTTTGCTTTACATCAATGGAAGGAAAAATAGACTCAAGTTTAAATAGCGAAACTCTCCTCAAATTTTTAAATTACATGGCTAGAGTTATCATTTAATTGGAAGTCTACTTTTATGTCAAGGCTCAATTCTCAAGTTTGCTCAATTCTCAAGTGTTTTTTTTTATGTCCACATCTTTTATTAAATTGATACATACTATAAACATATGTAGTTACTTAACTTATATTGAACACATACTATTTATGCAGGCAAAATAATGACAGGAATACTTCGTTCTAAAATAGTACATAATTTAAAATTAATGTTAGATGACAATAATATTTTGGTCAAGTCATTTAGGAAGGTCAAGTAAAAGATGATGGATAAAGAACAACCTAACATGAAATTAAAGTTGATCGATAAAAGAGGTCGGGACGCAAGAAGGTATAATCTTCCTTGCTGCATTGATCGTCGAAGATTCTGATCAATCTTTAGGCGTTAGGGATATTTTAGTAGAAACACAAACATGACAACGTAGACGTATCAATGAATTGAATGAATTATGTCTAGGTCTTCAATATCCTTTACTTTCCCATATGGTGAGGACGACTATAAAGAAAATATCATTTTGTCTACTTCTCGCTCAAGTGTTGGGGGAAGAAACAATGTCAGTATGAGAAATTTTTTTGCGTATCAACTAGACGATAGGAATCATGGGTCATTGACAATTTTATGTTCCAAAAGACTTTTCTAGCAAATTGTTATCGATACATACACAATGATTGAATCTGCAAGGTTGTTGTATATCAAGATGCATCAAAAGCAAGTATGATGTGAAATGTACAAAGACCTTCATGTTGCTCTTTTACATGGGGGAATAGATGCATTTGCGCAAAGAAAATGAATTATATTGCCATATTCTTTTACTGGAGGGGCTAGATACATGATTCAGAACTATTAAGATGTGATGGCTATATCTAAATGCGTTGAATATCTAGATTTGTTTATAACTTTTATATATAATCCCAAATGATCCAAGATTATAAGATTTGTCGAGTCTAGGGGTTTAAAGTCTGAAGATCGTCCTTGTATTGTGGGAAGAATATTCAGAGTTAACCTGGATAATGTTTGCTCAAAGATATTAGTAAGAACAAAATTTTTGGTAATGTTCAAGAAGGAAATAATTTTAATTTTCGTGCATCAAATTATAAATATTTTTTTATATTGATTTATAGATGACTATTTTTTTCTAATAATTTCAAAAATTATTTATTAACTTTATTTCAGTTATATATAGGTGAAATTTTAGAAGTAAGGATTGTCTTATGCGCACATTTTTATTTTTCTCCATAAAGAAAATAAATTTTCAGGAGCAGAATCAATAGATGATGTTATTTTGGCTAAAATTCCTGATGAGAAGGAGGGCCCAGTTTATTATGTAGTTGTGCATGACTTCATGATTCATGACCCATGTAGCGAGGCAAGAAAGCATTCTCCATGCATGCTAAATGGTTGTTGCACAAAGTATTTTCCAAAAAAATTTGTTGACATCACATCGATGGATGAGGATGAATACTCGATAGAGATAATGGGATAATTGTTCTTAAAAATGGTATTAATCTGGAGAACAGATATGTCATTCCCCATAATCATTATTTATTGATTTGTTATGGTGCTCATATGAACGTTGAATAGTGGAACCAATTTCGAGCCATCAAGTATTTGTTCAAGTATATAAATAAGGGGCATGATTGTATGACTGCATCATTTTATCAGAGTGATAATAAAGAGAACTCGGATAAGCATGTTGACGAAGTTAATCTGGGAGAATTTTTGGATTTGATATTCAATACAGAGATCCACCAGTTGAGCGATTGATTCAAAGGTGGGATGCTCTTTGTTTACAGTTATGGAGATACTAGAAAAATGTTTATATGGAAGACACTATCAGCAGCCTTGAGATTGAAGGGAGAATTTGTGTTAAATGTGGCTTCCAATGGTATCGCATCTCTTCTTCTTCCTGGTGGAAGAACTGGTCACTTTGCAATTTCATTTAATCTTAATGAAGAATCAACACATAATATCAAACAAGGGAGTCCTCCTGTGGAACTCTTTATGAAATCCAAACTTATCATATTGGATGAGGCTCCAATGATGTACATGTTTTATTTTAAATTACTAGACAAAAGCATGTGCGACATATTGAGATTTGCAAATCTTTTAAGTTTTCAATTCCTTTTCAAGGCAAAACAATTGCACTCAGTGGTGATTTTAGATAGATTTTTCCAGTTATTCCGAAGGGTAGCAGACAGGATATTGTTCATGCAACTATTAATTCGTCGTATCTGTGGAGACATTACAAAGTTTTGAGATTGACTAAGAATATGCGACTTCAGAATTTAGCTTATGATGAATATGGTGATGAAATCAGGATATTTTTTGATTGAATTTCAAATATAGGAGATGGAAAAATTGAAGAACCAAATGACAGCTATGCAATGATTGATATTCTAGATGAAATGTTGCTTAAAGACAGTGGTGATCCCATTGCAACAGTCATCGAGTGTAAAATACGGTACCCCAAATAAAGATTTAATAGACGAATAATTTTAACCAAATTTTTTGGAAAATTTTCAGAGTTCGTATGACGTATTTGGAGGAGATGCATTTATGGATTTGGGAAAAGCCTGTTTGGAATACCCATAAGTGGGAGTTGATTGAAGAATGCACCTAGGGTTTGATTAAGCAAAACCTAAGTTAATTTCTTTTTATTTCCTTTTCTTCCTCTCATCCGCTCGAGCGCCGCTGACTCCTCCCTTGCGACCCCGACCCCCTTTCCTTCTTCCACTCCCGATCCTCTTCTCTGATCTCCACTTCACTAATGCCCGCCTCAGCCTCGATCACGCCGGCAGTCTGATCCCTCTCGTGCCTTTGCCCTAGTTTTGTCCGGTGCCACTGGATCGAGCCGGTGTCACCTGATCGCCAGCATGAGAAGGTGTTCAGGGACCCGAGGGTCATCCATCCACACTCGATCTTCCCTCTCCTGGTCGCGGACACGCTGGCAGCAAGCTTTCTTCCATGCCCTAGATCGCCCCCTAGCGCCTAAGGTACATCTCGTGCCCTAATCGTATTCTTCCCCTCCAGTAGATCATGTTGGTGCGGGAAGCATCCGACGATCGAACCTTAGTTTTGATAATGACAAAGGATTCAAAGTTAAGTTAGTGTGTGATCTAACACGTTTGAATGAGTGTTTCAGGAAAGTCCTAGCTGCGGTTAGGCAGGTGAAAAACCCTAAGGGGTGGTAACCTTAGGTCCTAGGGGGCGGTAACCCTAGGTGGAGGAAAACCCTAAGGGGCGGTAACCTTAGGTCCTAGGGGGCGGTAACCCTAGGTGGAGAAAAATCCTAGGGGGCGGTAACCCTAGGTCCTAGGGGGTGGTAACCCTAGGCGAAAAGTCCAGTCGGTCTGGAGGACCGGACTGGCATCAGGTAAATCTCCTGAGTGGAGTAGGTGAGGACGCGTTCCCCGTAGAGGGAATAGTAGGCATCGGGTCGACCTAGGGTTTCCGGTTGGAAATCCGAAGTCAGACTCGGACAGTCCGAAGACTGTCAGCTCTTTTTCACTTATGAATTATCAGATTCTAACATTGTCTTGCAGGGTATGCAATTGCTCGGACTAACCTTGTTTTGCAGGAGAAGCGACTCCTGGAAAAAGGAGGTCCGGGCGCCCGGGATGGATCCGGGCGCCCGGAACAGGTCCGGGCGCCCGGAACAGGTCCGGGCGCCCGGAACAGGTCCGGGCGCCCGGGACCAACTTTTATCCCCTGCGCGACTTCACCACGTGGAGCAACCTAATTGGCTGGCCACGTCACACTCCAGGCGCCCGGAAAGGTCCCAGGTGCCCAGAATCTCATATAAAAGGAGGGTTGAGGTGCAACTTCAAAAACAACAATCTTCTAAGCAATCTCCGTGCGACAAGCTGCTAACGTCTCGACTCAGAAGTGCTGCAACGACAACCCGGAGCTTCAGTTTTAGTCTTTTTATTGTCGGTACAATATTCTTTACTGCTTAAATTGTACTTAGCTTGTAATAGCTTTAACGAATAATAGTTGTTGCCCATCGGAAGCGATCAAGGATCGCGGGCCTTCGAGTAGGAGTCGTCACAGGCTCCGAACGAAGTAAATCCTTCGTGTCCACTTTATTTACTTTCCGCTGCGTTATTTCTGAACAAGCTTTTACGATTTCGAAAATTAAAATAGCCTCGAGCGCTATTCACCCCCCCCTCTAGCGTTTTCGATCCATCAATTGGTATCAGAGCGGGGTCATTTTGAATTTGTGCAACCACCATTCAAAATATTTTTTCGTGGTATTTTTTAGATTTTCGGAGTCGATTAGAATTTAGCCTCATAGCTATATTCTAATTCTTTGTCCCTCGAATCGGTTTTTCTCGGAATTGGTGCAACACCACCCGAGTTCGTGATCCATTTTTTTTCCTTCCGCATTACTAAGCCAGGACCAAGTCCTGGGACATTTTGTTGGTTGTTTTTCGTTTTAGGTTAATCTGAAATGGCCCTTCAAGAAGGCTACAGTACAGCCCGCCCTCCGCTATTCACCGGAGACGACTTCGGGTACTGGAAGGGTCGGATGGAGGCATATCTCCAGACTCACTTTGAAGTCTGGATGATTGTCAAAATCGGATTCCAACTACCATCTGATAGCGCCGGCAAACCACTACCGTACGAGGACTGGGATGCATCTTTGATCAAGAAGGTGGAAGCTAATGTCAAGGCAACCTGCACCCTCCAGTGTGGCTTATCAAAAGAAGAACTCAACCGCGTCGGCCCCTTCAACAGCGCCAAAGAATTGTGCGAGAAGCTAATTGAACTTCACGAAGGGACATCCGACACCAAAGTAAGTAAAAGAGACTTAATTTTTAATAAATTATTTGACATCAAATTGCAGGAAGGTGAAACAGCTGCCCAACTCCATGCCCGGATTCAAGATCTGCTCAATGGTCTTCATGCAATTGGACAGAAGGTAGACAACCGGGACATCATAAGGTATTCTCTAAACGCCTTTCCAAGGAACACCTTGTGGGCATCCATGGTAGATGCCTACAAGGTCTCCAAGGACTTATCTACCATTAAATTAGATGAACTTTTTACAGAATTCGAACTTCACGAACAGACTAATGCACGCCCGACCAAGAAAGGGTTGGCTTTGGTTGCAGGAACAGGGAGAACGCGCGAATCAAGAATCAAGCGGAGAACCGAACCAGAGTCAGAAGAAGAACCAGACTCGGAAAACGACGATGAACTTACAACCGAGATAGTCAACTTAGTAAAGAAGCTCTGCAAAAAGAAGGGCTTCAACAAAAGGATCTCAGAAAAGCCATCCAGTCTAAAGAAGCCCAACCAAGCTCGAAGGTTAAATTCGAAGTGACCTGCTACGGGTGCAATCAGAAGGGTCACATCAAGGTAAATTGCCCGAACCAGAAGGATCCAAAGAAACCCAAAAGAAAGAAGGCATTGAAGGCAACATGGGACGAGTCTTCTTCCGAGGAATCCGACGACGAAGAACTAGAACAGACGAACTTTCTCGCCTTGATAGCCCGGGACTACACCAACAAATCCGGAAGTGAGGACGAATCGGAAGCCGAGTCCGAGAGAAGCCACGGATCCGCATCCGTTTCCGAAGGACCGAACCCCTCTGTAAGTAAAAATCGTTTATATAGCTTAATTAATTATTTAATGCATAAAGTCCAAGATTCGAATCAAATCGCTTCTAAAGGAGGTAACACTCCTTAAAGAAACGCCTAACAACGAATCCTTAACTGATCAAGTTCAGACTGGAACCTCAACTCAAGTTCAAAAACTTGAGGAAGAGAATTCCAATCTGAAAAGTCAGGTAAAGGATTTGAAAACAACCCTAGAACGATTTTCCTTGGGATCCAAGAATCTTGACTTGATTCTTGGAATACAAAGGGCAATCTATAATCGAACTGGACTAGGATATAAAAAGAAATATAAATCTTACCTATCCTTAATAAACAAACCAAATAGAAAAATGGTCTAAGCATGGGTTGCCAAGTCCAACCTGATCAATCAAGTTGGACTTGGACAGTATTGGGTCCCTAAGGATCAAATACATTACCTCAATAGACCTTATCGAGGCTATGATCCAGGGGGAGCTAAAACAATAAAAATTCAAAATTAAAATTCAAAATTCGAAATTAATCTAAAACTTAAAAATTCAAAATTAAGTTAAAATTCAAAATTCAAAATTCAAAATTTGAAATTAATTTAAAACTCAAAATTCAAAATTCGAAATTAATTTAAAACTCAAAATTCAAAATTCGAAATTAATTTAAAACTCAAAATTCGAAATTAAAATTCAAAATTCAAAATTAATCTAAAAATTCAAATTCGAAATTAATTTAAAATTCAAAATCCAAAATTCAAAATCAGTTATTCAAAATTAATTCAAAATAGAAGGAGGGTCCAGAATAGCTGGCAACTCCGAAACCTATCTACCCGAAATGGGTAAACAATAAGTTAGGATAGATTAAAAAGGGTGAGGTATAACTTGACCCACAGTACTGGTGAAGTTTTTGGATGATAGTACGTTAGGGAAGCTTGGGCATCGCATGTCTAGGAAGATATGGCTTCAACCTGGTGCATTTGGCCAAATGGAACTGACCGAAGCTACCCTTAAATGGATCCTAACTAGTTAGACCAAGGTTTAGTATTAAGCTCAATGGGTAGGACTATTTGGGAAACCTCGAAGGCATGGTTACTTTAATGAGCTCCTTGTGACTCACCATAGCCCAGAAGTTAATCCAAAGAACGCTTACTTGTTGAACCCAAAGTTAAATCCGAATCTAACATAAAGTTAAACAAAACCCAATAAATTGAACTAATTCATCTCATAGAATAATAGGATCCCTTGATTGAAAACATAGATCGGGTGAGATGACTAAGCAAACAAAAAAAAATTAAATGTTACTTAAGTTAACTTAAACATTTTCAAAATAAAATTAACTTAAACATTTTTTAAAATTTAAATTAAGTTAAACATTTTTTTAAAATTAAAATTAACTTAAACATTTTCAAAATTAAATTAACTTAAAACATTTTCAAAATTAAATTAACTTAAAACATTTTCAAAATTAAATTAAACATCTTCAAATTAAATATTTCTCAATTAAACATCAAATCTTGGGTGATCCAACTGTAGGAGTAAGAACTAGGTCATCCTATAGAAACCAGAGTCAAATAGCCCTAATTTCAAAAATTGAACCCAAAACCATAGAAGAAGCCCTACCAGACCCAGATTGGACTATAACAATGCAAGAAGAATTGGCCCAATTTGAAAGAAATCAGGTATGAGAATTAGTGCCTAAACCCATTAACAAAATCATAATTGACACTAAATGGGTTTTTAGAAACAAATTAAATGATCAAGGTGAAATAGTAAGAAATAAAGTCAGGTTAGTAGCTAAAGGGTTCAATCAAATAGAAGGGCTAGACTATGATGAGACCTATGCTCCTGTAGCAAGACTTGAATCCATCAGGATGCTGTTGGCCTATGCAGCACACAAAGGATTCAAGCTATTTCAAATGGATGTAAAATCAGCATTCTTAAACAGATTTATAAAAGAAGAAGTATACGTAGGCCAACCCCCAGGATTTGAGGACATAGAACATCCAAATTATGTCTTCAGATTAAAAAAGGCCTTGTACGGACTAAAACAAGCACCTAGGGCTTGGTATGAACGACTATCCAACTATCTAATATCAAAAGGGTTCAACCAAGGTCAAATAGACCCAACCCTCTTTGTAAAAACCTTTGAAAACGACATCTTTATAGCCCAAATTTACGTCGACGATATTATTTTTGGATCAACCAACTCAAAGTTTCTAAAAGAATTTACCAAACTAATGGAAAATGAATTTGAAATGAGTCTAGTAGGTGAACTCAATTTCTTTTTAGGCTTACAAATTAAGCAAACCAAAGATGGAATTTATATTTATCAAACCAAATATGCTAAGGAATTAATTAGTAAATTTGGAATGGAAAATTCAAAAATCATTAATACACCAATGGTTACTAATGTTAAAATTGACTCAGACTTAGAAGGAAAACCAGTAGACTTGAAATACTATCGAAGTTCGATAGGAAGTCTACTGTACCTAACTGCAAGTCGACCAGACATCATCTTTGCAGTAGGTATGTGTGTAAGATATCAATCTTGTTCAAAAGAGTCTCACTTAACACTAGTAAAAAGAATCCTTAGGTATGTTAAGAGAACCCTAAACATAGGACTTTGGTACCCTAGATCCTGCACCCATGATCTAACCGGCTATTCTGACTCTGACTATGCCGGGTGCAAGCTAGATAGAAAAAGCACAAGTGGCAGTTGTCAATTTTTAGGGCACTGCCTAGTAAGTTGTGTTGAATCGAAAAGAATTTAGATATCTCCACAATGACATGATATTGTCCACTTTGGGCCTAAGCCCTCATGGTTTTGCTCTTGGGCTCTACCCAAAAGGCCTCATGCCAATGGAGATATCTTTTTCTTATAAACCCATGATATTTTCCATGTGTTTTCAATATGGGACTATGTTTGCAACCTTGCAACCCCAACAATCCCCCCCTCAAACAAAGGACCATGGGCTTCCCACGTCCGATCCTCGACCCACCAGGTCTTCCTGCCCCTCGGTCTACTCGACCTACTAGGACTTCCTGCCCCTCGGTCTACCCGACCTACTAGGACTTCCTGCCCCTCGGTCCACCCGACCTACTAGGACTTCCTTGCCTAGCCGCAACTAGGACTTCCTGCCCCTCGGTCCACCCGACCTACTAGGACTTCCTGCCTGGTGTCTGGTCCTCTTGATCCGAACATAGGAGCCCCTACTTTCTTTGTTCGAGGTCAATATTGTACTCACATGGTTCAATCAGACCATAGCTCTTGTGCACAATCGGCGGTTAAACCTTCTGGCAGTCCGGGCTCTGATACCAATTGTTGAATCGAAAAGAATTTAGATATCTCCACAATGACATGATATTGTCCACTTTGGGCCTAAGCCCTCATGGTTTTGCTCTTGGGCTCTACCCAAAAGGCCTCATGCCAATGGAGATATCTTTTTCTTATAAACCCATGATCTTTTCCATGTGTTTTCAATATGGGACTATGTTTGCAACCTTGCAACCCCAACAAGTTGGTCAAGTAGAAAGCAACACTGTGTTGCCTTATCTACCACTGAAGCTGAATATATAGCACTAGGTGAATGCACATCTCAATTACTATGGATGATGCATACCCTTAAAGACTATCAACTTGAATATCAAAAAACAAAAATCTCAATTGATAACATAAGTACAATAAATCTAACAAAAAACCCAATTCATCACTCAAGGACTAAACATATAGAAGTGAAGCACCACTTTGTAAGGGATCATGTAGCTAAGGGTGATATTGTACTCAACTATGTTAAGTCCAAATCAAACCTAGCTGACATCTTTACAAAACCCTTACCTGAACTTGAGTTCAGTATACTTAGAAGACAAATAGGAATGTGCTGGGTAGAATAGATACTTTCAATTCAGTCCTTTTTATGCCTTTTTTTGTTACATTTTTATAACTTCTAGGCAAAATTTTGATTTTTCAAAATCCCTACTTTACTAGACTTTCAAAAGTTGGATTTAGCCTAGGATTTCCCCTAGAAATAATGTTCCCCCAGGACTCAGCCAGAGCATCTCACAAACACCTAGGTTTACCTTGATTGTGTTTGTAAAACATAGAACGGTGTGAGATGCATAGGGTACAGCCTGGACTCAAGAATGCTTATTTCTGTGCATCAATATGAGTTTGGGCGTTAAATACGTGATTAAAAGTAATCAAATCAAGTCTTCCAGCCTTAGTCAACTCTAACTGGAACATTTGACTTGACTTGACTAACCAAGTGAACACTGTTGCCCTCTAGGCAATCAGCAAGTAGCTAAACGGTTAGACAGTTAGTGAAGGAAATAATAAGTTTAACCATGTCTGTACTTAAGGGATCTGATATTTGATCAAAACAAATCTTGACTCATGCTTGGACTTTAGGGCTCTGATACATCACTACAACAAAATGGCAAGCTATCAAACATTCAAGTTAAAACTTTCAAAAACTTTAGGTTATGCTTATTTTTCAAAAACTTTCTCCAAATTTAAAACTTTCAAGTGTCCTCTATTTTGAAATTTTTTTTTTTGAAATTTTTGTTAGAAAATTATTTAAGTTGAAACTTTTTCGAAAATTTGTTAAAATTTTTAAGTTAGAAAATCTCTTTAAGCTAATGCCAATTAACTTCTTTAAGTTAAAAATGTTTCTTGGAAATTTTCTTTAAAAACCTGATTATGTTTTTCTGGAAAATTTCTGAAGTTGAAAATTTCTCAATTGATAAAATTTTGAAAAATGTTGTCGTGCTCCTTGCCTAATGTTCTCTGCTAAATTCTGTCTTGAAAAGTTAAGTTTTTCAAAACTAGCTCATTTTTGATATATGACAAAGGGGGAGAGTAGAGAAATTCAAGGAAAGAGTAGAAAAATTCAAATTCAAAGAAAGAGTAGAGAAATTCAAATTCAAAGAAAGAGTAGAGAAATTCAAAGAAAATATTTTAAAGGGAGCTTGTATTAAGGGGGAGCTATGTTTATTAGTAAAAAATTCAATAACTTATATTAAGGGGGAGCTATGTTTATGCTTATATTGCTATCACGCTTATCTTGTTTCCTGTGCTTATACATAACTGCATATTTTTTCTTAACATTGAATTTCGGTTGTCATTATCAAAAAGGGGGAGATTGTTGGTGCGGGAAGCATCCGACGATCGAACCTTAGTTTTGATAATGGCAAAGGATTCAAAGTTAAGTTAGTGTGTGATCTAACACGTTTGAATGAGTGTTTCAGGAAAGTTCTAGCTGCGGTTAGGTAGGTGAAAAACCCTAAGGGGTGGTAACCTTAGGTCCTAGGGGGCGGTAACCCTAGGTGGAGGAAAACCCTAAGGGGCGGTAACCTTAGGTCCTAGGGGGCGGTAACCCTAGGTGGAGAAAAATCCTAGGGGGCGGTAACCCTAGGTCCTAGGGGGTGATAACCCTAGGCGAAAAGTCCAGTCGGTTTGGAGGACCGGACTGGCATCAGGTAAATCTCCTGAGTGGAGTAGGTGAGGACGCGTTCCCCTTAGAGGGAACAGTAGGCGTCGGGTCGACTTAGGGTTTCCGGTTGGAAATCCGAAGTCAGACTCGGACAGTCCGAAGACTGTCAGCTCTTTTTCACTTATGAATTATCAGATTCTAACATTGTCTTGCAGGGTATGCAATTACTCGGACTAACCTTGTTTTGCAGGAGAAGCGGCTCCTGGAAAAAGGAGGTCCGGGCTCCCGGGATGGATCCGGGCGCCCGGAACAGGTCCGGGCGCCCGGGACCAACTTTTATCCCCTGCGCGACTTCACCACGTGGAGCAACCTAGTTGGCTGGCCACGTCACACTCCAGGCGCCCGGAAAGGTCCTAGGCGCCCGGAATCTCATATAAAAGGAGGGTTGAGGTGCAGCTTCAAAAACAACAATCTTCTAAGCAATCTCCGTGCGACAAGCTGCTAACGTCTCGACTCAGAAGTGCTGCAACGACAACCCAGAGCTTCAGTTTTAGTCTTTTTATTGTCGGTACAATATTCTTTACTGCTTAAATTATACTTAGCTTGTAATAGCTTTAACGAATAATAGTTGTTGCCCATCAGAAGCGATCAAGGATCGCGGGCCTTCGAGTAGGAGTCGCCACAGGCTCCGAACGAAGTAAATCCTTCGTGTCCACTTTATTTACTTTCCGCTGCGTTATTTCTGAACAAACTTTTACGATTTCGAAAATTAAAATAGCCTCGAGCGCTATTCACCCCCCCCCCCTCTCTAGCGCTTTCGATCCATCAGATCATTGTTGATGCCTTTATCTCCTTCTGAGCCATCACAACCCTTGTGTTGGAGGGTAGATCATAGCATCACCGGTTGTTGCCCTTGTGAGCAGCTTGCACAGGTTTGTTGACCACTAGTTTCGGCGGTTCCACTGGTCACCGTGAGTAGTCGCTACTCATCGGAGAACAAGAAACGGAAGGTAACCAAATTCTTAACCTAAGCATTGTTGCTCTATCTTAATTCCATTTAGAATTTGGGACTGTTAAATTAGGAGAAGGAAAGGTGAGCAGTAGGTTTCTTCGGCTGCGAGTTCTACAACAGAGCACTGAGAGATTTGGGTGAGTTATTGGGATTGATTCAAGTTTGTTTATCCTAGGTTGATTATGGAATGATTAGGGTTAATGGAGCTAGCCCCAGTTGACCAGTGGATTATAACCAGGTTTGGAGGATTCTATTTAGCTACTTAATTTATATGAATTTAGTTAAATAAAATATATGTCTTGATTGATACAGGACTCTGATTTGAGACGAGTGTCTCGACGTTGGATTGGTTGGATACGATCTCCATTTTTTAGGCGGATACCTCTGACTTATCTCCTTGATATGGTCATTTTTTACATGTATAGTAGTTTATAGCTAGTAGTAATGATTGTGTTTACTTCTACTTTGGTATGTCACTTCTTGGTTCTTGTAGTCTGCCTATATTCCTATCTGTTATGCATTCATATTTATATTCTCTTGTTTGTTGTCATGTTTACCCCTATTCATAGAAATAGTGATATACATTGTCCTACTATGTAGTTGTTTAGTTATTTGACACGTCTGACTTGTGTACCTAGTTTATTGTTACCTAGATCATTGTATGAATTTATTTCATTTTTGGTACATTTTATATGGAGGTGTATACTGTCAGTATCTACATGTTTAATGTCATGTGTTAGAGTGTATACTAAAAGCCTAGCTTTTGTAAATATTTATTTTTGAAATAAAGGAATCACATTGGTCAATATCTACATTTATTTGTTAAATGTAATTTGTGCAATTAATTTATATTGTACATAACATGGTGTGTGGTGTCACACACAGAAGATCATGTTATCGGTTATTTATAAATTATAAACAGTTGCTCGCGACTAAGATGGAAAAGGAACAAACTATTGGAATAGTCGTAGTGTAATTAAGTATTAGTTTATCTTGACTAATAAATTACACTAGTACACTCTAAGTGTATTGAGTAGGACCATTTTAGGTAAGTTCTTTTCGTACTGACTTTATAAAAGAACTAGACCTTGGTTATTATGAAAGTGTGTGCTCTTAATCCTAATATAATAACAAGCACATATATTTAGTATTTATTTCTTTAACTTATCAAATGGTGAGATTTAGCTCGATAAATCAATAGCCCCCGATAAGTTGGGAAATGATACTACTTATAGTGTGTATTATTGATTATAGAAGGAATCTGTGTCCTAGTTATCTAGGTTGAGAATGTCCCCAAGAAGAGCTCATAAGGATTGTCATGTTAAACCCTGCAGGTGGACTTAGTTCGACATGACAATGAAGTTGAGTGGTACTCCTCTTGGAGCTAGATATTAATTAAGTGAGTTGTCAGTAACTTAATTAATGGACATTTGTTATCTTAAACACAGGGAGACTAACACACTCATGATAAGAAGGATCCCATAATATAATTTGGGATTGGTGCAGTAGTGCGATAATAACTCTCTAGTGGAATGAGTTATTATCGATGAACTTGAGTTGTGTGTTCGGGGCGAACACGGGATACTCAAGCTCATCGGAAGGTCAAAACCAATTTCTCCACTAGGTCCCTGTCGTAGCTTCATTATAACCTCAAGTCCATCCAAATGTAAGGCTCTTCTTGGTATCCAAGAAGGGGGCCGGTCCAATGCTTGGTGACCAAGCAAGGGCCGACCACATCCTCTTCTATAGGGGCCAGCCCTTTGCTTGGTGACCAAGCATGAAGAGGCCGGCCACAATAATTCAAAAAGGGAGGGTTGTTTTGAATTTTTTAAAATCTTCTCTTTGTAGAAAACTATAAGTTTTAAAAGAAACTTTTTAATTTTTAAAACTTTCCTTATTTAAATTAGGTCACATGTTTTAATAGAGAGTTTTAAAAATTTTAAAACTTTCCTTTTTTAACCATCCTCATGGTTTAAGAAAAAAGGAAGATAAGTTTTAAAATTAAAATTTTCTATCATCATGTTAAAAAAGAAAATTTTATAAGAGAAGTTTTAAATTTTAAAACATGGTTTTAATTTTTAGAAACTTTCCTTTTTTAACTCTCACTTTAGGAAATTAGGAGAGAGCTTGTAAAATTTTATAATGGCTTATAAAATTTTATTAAAAATTTATTTTTTCTTTTTTCTCTTGATGAGGTGGCCGACCACCTTGCTTGGTGCCCAAGCAAGGGGCCGGCCATAATTAAAATAAAAAATCATCACAAAAATAGTTGGTGATTGATGCAATCAAGAGGAAAGAAAAGGAAAAATAAAAAGGAAAAAAAAAAAAAACTAGAGGATGATTTTATTTTTGTAAAAATTTTTCCTTATTTGCCTTGAGCAAGTAATATAAAAGAAGGGGTGAGGAGGCCTCATGAGACACAACTCTTATTCTCTTGCTTGGAGACTCTCTTGGTGTGGCCGACCTGTTGGGGTTGCAAGGTTGCAAACATAGTCCCATATTGAAAACACATGGAAAAGATCATGGGTTTATAAGAAAAAGATATCTCCATTGGCACGAGGCCTTTTGGGTAGAGCCTAAGAGCAAAACCATGAGGGCTTAGGCCCAAAGTGGACAATATCATGTCATTATGGAGATATCTAAATTCTTTTCGATCCTACAATTGGTATCAGAGCCCGGACTGCCAGAAGGTTTAACCGCCGACTGTGCACAAGAGCTATGGTCTGATTGAACCATGTGAGTACAATATTGACCTCGAACAAAGAAAGTGGGAGCTCCTATGTTCGGATCAAGAGGACCAGACACCAGGCAAGAAGTCCTAGTAGGTCGAGTGGACCGAGGGGCAGGAAGTCCTAGTTGAGGCTAGGCAAGGAAGTCCTAGTAGGTCGGGTAGACTGAGGGGCAGGAAGTCCTAGTAGGTCGAGTAGACCGAGGGGCAGGAAGACCTGGTGGGTCGAGGATTGGACGTGGGAAGCCCATGGTCCTTTGTTTGAGGGGGGGATTGTTGGGGTTGCAAGGTTGCAAACATAGTCCCATATTGAAAACACATGGAAAAGATCATGGGTTTATAAGAAAAAGATATCTCCATTGGCACGAGGCCTTTTGGGTAGAGCCCAAGAGCAAAACTATGAGGGCTTAGGCCCAAAGTGGACAATATCATGTCATTATGGAGATATCTAAATTCTTTTCGATCCTACACGACCCTCTCCCTTCTCTTTTCCCTTTTGCTCTCTTCTCCTTGGTGGTGGTGGTGGCCAGATTTTAGAAGAAGAGGAAGAAGCTTTTGGGTGGTGTTCATCTTGGAGGATCGTTGCCCACACGACGTCCAAGGCGAGACGAGTAATTCGACAGAAGATCTCGAGGTCATTGGCTTATAAAGAAAAAGGTATAACTAGTAATTTTCTTCCGCGTCATACTAGTTATTTTCTTTGTAAGAATTCTAAATACAAGAGACAATTAGATCTAGTTTATCGAATTTATTTTTCGAGTTTGTGTTTTCTTCTTTTTCGAATTTGTGATTCGATTGTTATTTTTGGTTAACCTAGAGTTATTTAAGGAAATTAAATATTAACTTTCCTTAAAAGGCTTTGTCTAGGCGGTGGTGGTTGCTCCCATATCCAAGAAGGTCATGTGCCTCGCCATGCAGTCCTGGAAGTCAATTTTGAAAATTAATATTTAATGGAATTAATAACATAGATGGATTTGAATCAATAGTGTTAAGTTCCGCTTACGATTCAAATCTAAACAATTAAGAACAGACAAGTTAAATTTGGAATCAATGATGTTAAGTTCTGTCTGCGATTCCTAATTTAACTTCTAAAGAACACAATAGGTTATTTAAGGAAAGATTTGACACTTGTACAAAATTTTTGTATAGTGGAACCGGTACGTTTTCCTAGGACTAACCAACATCATGCACCATCTTGCATGATTACATGCTGAGCTATTGTCGGCTCCATTATTGTTGAGCACATCGCCAGTTACATGATCTGCACACACAACCACTCATGGGTTAGTGGTACATCATGTAGGGTGTATGCAGTTTGCTCTGTCAGGGTTCCGTTGGTCCGCTCATGGGTAGCGATGACTGCAGCGTGTAGCGGGCAGAGATCCCTCCCCTTGACCATGATACAGGGAGATGAGAGCTTAGGCCCCCCCACTATGTTTGGGGTAGGAGGATAAGTGTATTCCGACAGCATCCTACTCACTCGGTCACTCAGGAGTAGTGATGGCAGAGTGAATAGTTGTCATAATCCTACCCACTCAGTCTCACCATCGCGTGTGAGATAGCTGACTAGTGTCAGGGGTGACCATGCCATTTTTACATCATATATATGGATTGCATTTATTGTTTGTACTTGCTGCATTATGTATGTTGTATTTTGGTTGTTGCATATGATTGACATGCATACAGGTGACATTTTGTATCTAGTCTGACGACCCTTATTTCCGGATAGGAGGTTCTAGTGAGTACAATTTCTTTAGCTTTTTCAGTCTGCATTTTCTACTTTTGTTCAGAAATTGTACCGCATGATGATTACTATTAGTTATATCTTACTATGCATATCTATCCGGTATCCGCTGAGTTGTTGAACTTACATCGTTGATTTATTCCTATTTCAGGTTGAAGCTGTCAGGAAGTTCCAGTTGCTAGTCCCCTTGTCACAAGAGTTTACGTATTGGTCTTTTAGTATTATGTTTATTTGCTTAGAGTTGTGTTTCGAACTTGTATTGATTTTGCACCCTGAATTTGTATGACTTTTCTTAAGGCATTGTAATGGTTGGTCTTTTGTTTAGTTGGTGGGTTTCTATTTGGTATGTTTTGCTACATGCCTGCCGGACAACAGAAGAGGTAAGTTTGGATGTTGTTTTTGATTTCTTTTCTTATTGTGATGACAGCCGGAGGCTGATATATTATAATTGCGTGGATTCTGTCATTTTTGTATAATATATATTCTAGCCGTGTTGGCTAATGATTGTGAGCCCTGAGGGTTATATAGGTATGTTTCAGATTGTCACCCGTACAGAGGAGATGTTGCCAAAATATTTTTTGGCAGAGACTTCCCTGGGGCGTGACATCGAGCGTACATATCCGTTGTTTGGTAGTACAATAATTGATACAACATAGTTCCATCAAAGAACTATATTAGCACTACTCTTGATGTTGTTCAGTCCATAAATGAATACATGATATCGGTAAACAATTCGGAGGAAAGGTTGTATTTAAGTTCTGATTCAACATGTCATTCAGATAGAAATATTGATATATTACACAACGTTCATACACCCAAATTCTTAAATGGAATTAGATGTTCTGGAGTTCCAAATCACGAACAAAATTTGAAGGTTGGAACTCCTGTTATATTCTTAATTACGAAACACAGATCATTCTCTTAGATTATGCAATGGAACTAGATTGACCATCATGAGGCTTGGAAACCATTTTCAGAAGGAAAAATTTTTATCGGAAGTAATGCAAGTCATAAAGTTTTTATTCTAAGAATGTCATTGACCCCTTCTGATCCAAGACTTCCTTAGTTCCTTTTAAGTTTCAACGAAGACAATTTTCATTGATTGTTTCATTTGAAAAGCCCTTCACTTGCCCAATCTCTGCAATCTGCATGGAGGAGTTGGTCGAAGTGGTGTCATCCACTATTTGCAGGCATATTTTCTGTATGGTCTGCACAAAGCTCTCCATTGGAAAACAAAAGAAATGCCCAAGTTGTAGAAGGAAACTTAACAAGAAAAATGTCCACATTTTTTATCTTCCTAATTAGAACAATATCCAATATCCTTTCTGTACATGTATTCATGATTTCATTTTAATTGATATAATTCTCAATTGCAATGGATATTATTATACGCATCAAGTTGCACAGAAAATATACAAATGGTTATTGAGTTGATACTTGATACCATATATTTGATTTACAGAAAGTAAAATATTAGATTTGTTTTTGTTTTTGTTATTGTTTTTGCTTTTGTTTTTACATGATGGTTTAATTCATTTTGACTAATTCTTAATTAAAGAAAATTATCTAAAAATAAAAATTATATTAAGTCTTAACTTTGTTTTAATACATTTGTTCTTTATATCTTGATTAGTACTTTAACACAATGATTCTTAATATTTTGATTCTGCATATTTGTAATTAGGGGTACAAATGAATTGTACTTGAGATTTTTAGACTGATTCAAAAAATATTTGAATAGTATTTGTAATTATTAAATTTGAGTTGAATTTGAAATTTTAAATCGAATTTAAATTTATAATATTTTATTTGATTGATTGCAAATCCCTCACAAGTCAACTTGAATTGAATTTAAACAATATATTTTAATTTAAATATGTTTAAATTATGATTTGAATAACTAGAATTTGAATTTAAATCATTTGGAATTATAATTTTGATTTGAGTTGTTGTAATTACCACTTGTAAAAGACACTTAGAAAAGATAATAAAATAAAAACTCACACGTAAGTAAAACATTTACTTGTTCATAGGTTAAAGAAAAGAAAACATCAAAGTAATACAATTTTCCGATATATGAGGGCGAACATATTGGGCAGAAAAATAGACAGCAAAAACAAAGTAAAAGATAGGTCGTAACTAAAATGTAGTTCTTATTAGAGTAAAAAAAGTTGCTTGATCCTTTGCTTCCACCATTCAATCCTTCTTAATACTTTGCTCACAGATTTAAAGTTGCTGGAAATAAAAAAAATATCATTAATATTATTAATGCTATAAAATTAGCAAATAATGTGGCAGAGTTATAGGTAAAAAATAACAGAAGTATACCTTATACGCCATGAAACGGATGCTGGTATTGAAAGAATTATGACCAGTGTGACTTCTTTTTCAAAAACTAAATCACATCTAATTTGTCTGTACTGATTAGAAAGGTTCTAAGTATATCTGTCTACTATTCATTTTGGCAAAATCTTAGACTCAGGTGTTGATGTCTATGTTTCCTTCTCTCAAAGTTATCTATAAAACAAGGTCAAATTATAAGATAAACTAATTCATTAGTATAACATATATATTAAAAAAGCATATTACGTAACTTGAGTTATACGTAGAAAGTATTTCGTATCTACTATTGCGTCACGCATTAGGGGAACTTTCAGACCTTAAATATAAGGAAATCGTGAAACTAATCCCAAAATCGGATACATATTTAAGCATACATATTTGAGATGAGAAAGAAAATTGAGATAATGCCGAAACTAATCACAAGACCGAATACATATTTGAGCGAAGAAAGTAAATTGAGATAACCGTGAAACTAATCTCAAAGCCAGATATATATTTGAGTAAATAAAGTAAATTGAGATACAGATGTGAAGCTTAAGCATACATTTCTGGGTGTTGGAATGGTAAGATATTGTATCTAATCACAAATTATGGTGAAACTAATCTCAAAACACTACCAAAAAAAATTGCTATTACTGATGAAAAATTTTATTTTAATTCCGTTGGTCTATTTATTTAGTGACGGAATTACGATGAAAAATCTTTTATTGGATAGTTATTCATCGGAAATGATTTTACCGATAAAATTTAAATTCTGTTGGTGTATACCAACAGAATAAATTTTTGTAGTAATATTTTCCAATGAAAATTAAATTTCAGTAATAATTTTTTCTGACGGAAACACTGATTCCATCGACAGTAACTAAAATGATTTATCGACGAAATCACTGTTTCTATCAGTAAATACCTAAATATTTTCTATATTATATGCAAGGAAAAATCCCACTTCTACTTTTGAAAAACCTCCGTCATGTTACATGATTTGTTGTATGGAGTGAGCGATAAGAGCAAACATTTTTGCTACAATATTCAATCTTACAACAATATGTTTTACTTCACATCTATGAGAGAAAAAATAGAGTCAAGTTTAACTCGGAGGCAGTTTGGACGGAGGAAGCCTTCACTAAGAATCTAAAACTCTTGTCGGAAATGTAGCAAGGTAGAAGTTTCCGTGGGAGGAGAGGCGACCTCGAAAACGATTCCACACGAGGCGCAGCTATCGAATGGAGAATGGAGATCAAGGGGAGAGTTGATCGAGTGAGAGCCACTTCCAATTTTAGATACGGAATGACCATCGGGAAGAACTGAGCTATCTCTTCTCCGCTGTTGAGCGAGTGCGAGATAGAGAGATATTTTTCGACAAATAAAGGAAAAGGTTTTATAAATCGACATAATGGAGATTGAGCATCAAGTCTTGCTGAAACTGTTAAAGTCATGCCACGTATATGGAAACATTCCAACTAGACTAAATAAAATATTTTTGTTTAAAATATAAAATTTTTAAATTTATTTATTTGCAAAATATTTTGAATAGTTGATTATAGATTTATAAATAAAATATTTTAAATATATATAAACATTTTACTTAGATATTGAAATAATCAATTTGGGATTATGAACTAATCCTTTATTTTAAATATAGTTATTTTAAGTTTAAGTTTGTAAATTTATCCCAAGACAACATGAGCTTTAAGATTGATCCTTAAAAGTTAGAGAGTCTAAGTTAATTCAGAAATTTGATTCGATTTATTATAAAGTTTAATCTAAAAAAAATATATCAATTGTTTTAGATTGATTTTGAATTTTAAAATTTGATTAAACTATTTTTTATTAAATAATAAAATTGTAAAAAATTAAATATATTAAAATTTTATATTATATATATATTAAAATTTTATATTATATATATATATTAAAATAATAAAATTAATTATGAATCGAAATAATTAGTTTTATATCGATTTAATTTATTCCATTGTAATAAAAAAAATTATCGGTTAATAAAAAAATAAATTTGACATTTGGATAAATTAAGCTATCTCGGGGGTGGGGGAAGAAGGTCTGCCGAGCTTGTGAAATGATAGATGTAATATTTAAACATTTAAAATTATATTTAAAATTAAAATATATTTGAAAATCATAATGAACAGAGGGATATATATATATACACATTTAAACTAAATAAAGCATTTAAATATATATTTTTTTGTAAAATATCTTGAATTGTAGATTCTAGATTTATAATAAAATACTTTAAATAGATTGCCACATTCAAATTGACTAAGTCAACTGGTATGCATTGTTCCAGAAGTCAATTAGGGAAGCAATTTTGGTGAGGGAGAGTAATTTGATTTCCAGCCGATTTACATTTGGAACCAAAATGGTGGATGAGAGATCTTTCATTCATCTGGTTTTCCATCCTCTCTAAGATATGTATGTTAGTGTAAGTTCATTCAAGAGTTAGTTGCCTTAGGACATATTATATCATGTTTCATTAATAAAAGACAATAGTTATTTTATTTACTTCAGATTTATGCTAGATGAATAAGAATAATAATGTCCGAATTTAATAGATTCTCTAGTTTACAATATATCAATTGGTTGAATTGATAGTAGGAGTTTGTATATATATATATACTACTACTACTACTACTATTTCTACTACTCTTAACTATTCATAATCAAATATTAATATGTAAGGACAATATTAATCCGTTAAGACTAGCATGTAGATCAATTGATGACTTAATCTCACAAGCCATGAATATGAGATATCAAATTGACATATAAGTATAAATTAGAAATTATGTATCCATGAGATGTTTCATGGATTGTTATATGAGTGTCATAAACATTCTTATAGTGACTATTGATATGAATAGTTCTTAGACCCGAAGTCACTACGATTCCCTACATAAAGAGTTTGTACTTTGGTATCGGCAAACGTCACATGTAACAAGGTGGACTATAAAATCGATCACTGAGAATGCAATAAGTTATGTGGAGGGATGTGAGTGATGTAGATGGGATCTATCCTTTCCATATGACAGAAGTGATATTTGTGGACCTCTTGATTAAATAGGACATAAGAATACATAACCATGCTTAAATAAGTCAATATGAGATATTGAACTTATTTGATTGAGTGTGTCTACTTAGAGATCAAGAAATATAAAGATTGATAAGAGAATGATACAGTCTATGCCTCATTGATCAATCTAGATATTAAAAATAGAAGGACCAAGTTATACAAGTTAATAGACACAGAAAGATTAGATCGGATCTTAACATTCTCGTCACTTGGGTAGAATTAATACATTGCTAGATGTCACTCATGGTTTATGTATCTAAAATAGTTTTAGATATGTTGCCAACGTTGTGAGAATCTATTGGGTCACACACAAATAATATGTTGATTTGGAGATATATTTAATTTAGTTTGACTGAATTATTATGGGCCTAAAGATTATTGGGTTACTCATTGAGTTAGACTCATTGAGTTAGACTCAATTAAATTCATTCATTGAAGAAGGAAGGTTAAAAGACAATGATGATTAATTTGGATTAATCATGCATTAATAAGAGGAAGACCAAAGGAAAAAACCCTTGCTATTCCATAGATGAATATAAAAGGATTTTTGGCATTGTATTTTATACATAAGATTTATCATCTTCTTTTTCCTTCTCTTCTTCTTCTTGGCCGAAACTTCCTTGAGGGGTTGTTAGCACAACCGAGGTTGTTTCTTCTCCGAGTCGTGAGTTCGTGAAACGAACGGGAGAACGTGTTCGTGTGAATATCATAAAGGCGCGAAGACTTAATCGTGTTGAGATCTGCATAAAAAAAAAAAAGTACTCTCGAGAGTTCATGTTTACGCAACAAAGATAGAACTCCCAATTCAAATAGTATACGATTTCCTTCGTAAAGATCTTAGAAGGATCTTGATAATATTTCACTACGCTTATATTCTTTTGCGTTCAAGATTCTAACAATGTATACAAGAAAGTCAAGGGACATAGTGATATTTACTCATGTTGATATAGTAACAGAATATTCAACAATAATAATGATATATTTTACTAGTATTGACCAATACTATTGATTAACACTTAAACCATGGACTACCCATTTTACTAGTAACAATACTTTTTTAAGACGACTGCACAAACTGAAGGGAAAAGGTGACATATGTAGGTATCCATCCAAAAGCTTACTTGGATAGAACACTGGAAAAATAATAAACATAAAGCTGGGTCAAATTTCTAATAAGAACTTAATTTGCGCGCTTACATTAAACAGGAAATTATCAGACTTACCATGAGGTGCAACCACAGACAAGGTGAAACCAACCACGTAACAACGATTGAGAACCTCCACACATTACAAAGTCACAAAAGACCCAATAGTTTTCATGAAAATAAGAAAAGTAATGTCAGAATTCACAAGGGTGATCGTGGAAGTCAGTCAGGACAATTGCAAGAACTTGAGTTGTGTTTACACAAGAATCTAATTTTTATGTAGTGATGTCGGCTTACATTTAAGATCTAAATAATGGGCAACCAAAAGATTGGGTAGGATACGACCTGCAAGCAGTTAGGAGGTCTGTGCTCTACTCAGATTCGAAATATAATAAACTATAAATCCATGATCTCATCGTGTACAACAACAACAGCAATCAAATCTTTTTCCACTAGGTGAGGTCTGTTGTATGAATCCTTTTACGTCATTGAACTCTATCTCCTATTATATCATCATCTATATTTAAATAAAATTTATCTTGTTTTATTGTTGCTAACCAATTCTTTTTTGGTCTTCCTCTTCCTCGTTTAATATGCATGTTTATTATAGTTTCACATCGCCTAATTGGAGCATTTATTGGCCGTCTAAGTACATGTTCGTATCATCTTAAATGTGTTTCTCGGAATTTTTCCTCAATAGATGCAACTTCGACTTTCTTTCTAATGCTCTCATTTTTTATTTTGTCCATCCTCGTATGTCCACACACCCACCTTAACATCCTCATCTTTGCAACTCTCATCTTCTGCTCATGGGCTCGACTCATAGCCCAACATTCAGCTCCATATAATACATCATGTCTAACTGCGGTTTTATAGAACTTACTTTAAGTTTAAGAGGTACTTTACGGTCACATAAAACATTCGACACTCCTCGCCATTTCCTCATCCTACTTATATTCTATGTAAGACATCTTTCTCAATCTCTCCATCGTTTTGCAAAAATGATCTTAAATATTTAAATCTCTTAGTTCCGGGTAACTCGTCCTCTCCTATCTTAACAATTGTTTCATTGCTTCTAATATTGCTAAACTTAAATTTCATTTATTTTATCTTTAATCTACTAAGTTTAAAACCTTTCCCTTCTAGTGTTTCCCTCCAAGATTCTAGTTTAGCATTTACTCCTTCACGTGTTTCATCTACCAAAATAATATCATCTGCAAGCAACATGCAACACGGTACTGTGTCTTAAATGTGCGCAGTGAGTTCATCCATAATTAGTGTAAAAAGATAGGGACTTAGAGTTGATCCTTGATGTAACCCTCTCTTTATTGGAAATGCTTCAGTTACTTCGCCCGAAGTCTTTACTCTGGTCATTACATCCTCATATATATCCTTAATTAGTTCAATATATGTTACGCTAATATCTCTCTTTTCTAGAATTCTCCATATAATTTCTTTAGGGACTCTATCATAAGCTTTTTCTAAGATAATGAATATCATGTGTAGAACTTGTTTTTACTTTCGATATTTTTCAATTAATTGTCTAAGAAGATGTATATCTTTTATTATCGACTTTCCAGGCATGAACCCAAATTAATTTTCTGTCATTGTGGTCTCATTCCTTAATCTTTTTTCTATTATTTTTTTCCAAAGTTTCATAGTATGACTCATTAGTTTAATACTCTTATAGTTTGCACAATTTTGTACGTCTCCCTTGTTATTATATAAGGGAATTAGAGTACTTATCCTCCATTGATCAGACATTTTTTTCATTTTCAATATCATGTTAAATAATTTTGTAGGTCATTTAATACCTTGTTTCTCTAGGCACTTCCATACCTCTATCGGAATATCATCTGGTCCAACGGCTTTTCCATTGTGCATCTCATTTAATTTAAAATAAGTTTGTTTTCCTTTTGAAGTTTGAATTCTACGATCAAAATTAAAATTTCTATGCTCATTTGACTTACTTAAATTACCTAAGTTAAGTTGGTCACCTAACCTTCATTAAAAAGTTGATGAAAATACCTCTTCCACCGCTCTTTTATTTTTTCATTGTTTACTAATATCCTACTACATTCATCTTTCACTACTACAAAATGAGCCTAAGGTATCACTTTGGGAGCAACACTTTAGTAAATTGTTGTCATATATCAAGTTTTGGAAAAAACACGCAACACTTTCAAATAAGTGTTGCATTATAACTAAAATGCAACACATTTTTTAGAAGTGTTGCAGTTGATATTAGAAAAGGTAACACTTTTGTAAAAGTGTTGTAATAGTGTAGGAATATGTGACACTTTTTAAATGTGTTGCGGTAGTAGTAATATTTGTTGCAATCGGAAAAAATGACATGTTTATTTTTCGTAAATTGCCCACAACACTTTTGCCAACACTATATAATAATTAAATAATAAGTGTTATTAAAGAAATAAACTTATAGAATTTTTTAAAATTTTTTAGAAATTTTTAGAGATTTAAATAAAGTTCATAAGATATGTTTCAATTACAAGGAGAGAAATCTTGTTTTGATAATAATTATGTAAGATATAGTGCTCAAATAATAATTAAATAATAAAATTATTTGAGAAATAATGAACTTTTAAGAAATTTTAGAAATTTTCTAAGATTTAAACAAAGCTCATATATGATGTAGATTAAGAAGATTAATTATTGGGATATGGAAAAGTCTATTTAAACTATCATATTTAAACATGGAAATGATTAATTTCCCTTGCCCTAACCCGACGCCGCTCGTATGTTTTATTTCCTTTCTTTTTTTCTTTTCCTTCGTTTCTCCCTTGCCCTAACCCGACGCCGCTCCTCCCCTCTCCTCTTCGCGCGGCCGCCGACCTCTATCTCCCCACCCGATCGTCGCCGGTGAAGTCCTCAGCCGACAATGTTCTTGTGACCTCGGAGCTGTAGCATCGTCTCCTCCCACGCGATGCCAACTGACAAGCTCTCCCAATCTCTTCATCGCCGACCCTCTTCCTCTGTGGTCTCCGCCGTCGCCGAGTACAGTCGTCGCCCAGTGCAGCCGTCGCCGGAAGGAAGGAGCAACACCAGCCTCCGCGTGCCTCTACCCTAGTGCGATCGCCACCTTCTCATCGCCGCCCCGATCTCCTCTTCCCTCCCAAGCCGCGCACCACCGCCTGACGCCGCCACCCTCTCCGACCACCGTCCAGTGTCGAGCCCTTCCTCTCCCCTTGCTGCCGTCATGAAGCTCCCGGCCAAGATCCCCCAACTGCCCTATAATGGCCGAACAGCATGGTTCCGACCACAAGAAGGTAGGTGGTAACGTTTAAGGGTGTTTCTTTACTTGTCCAATCACTAGCATATTGTAACCAGAGCTATGTGTTCTGGATAGCAGATCAATATCGCGATGAATTCCCATTCTGTATTGGGTCCTGTCCACTCTTTGCTGGCCAACGATTCCCTATGATGGTGAGGGCAGCTGGGCAGAACGAAGCTTTGTGCCTTGGCGTGGATGTAATGAATAGAGGTTGTTTCTCATCTCTATATGAGATTGGTTATTTGATTATGAATGTGGTTAGGTTGTGCTTAGTATTTGATTCAGGGAATTCTTATTTCTCGGATGTATGGATATGGATACATTACTGATTTGAGGTGATTGTTTGGATAGCAGTGGCTATGTTGATGAATTCGGTATGTTTTCATCATGAAAGAATGCTATGATTTAGTTGCTTGAAGGTAGCTTTAACTAATGTTCTCTTGGAATTGTCATCACCTGCTACTTTTCAATCCATCTATGAACTAAATTTTATCCTTCAACAATATGAGTAGCTCTAAAATTTTGAACTATCCCTTTCTTTTATCCACCTGTTATGTATAAGACTTATTTTTATTTTTTTTCACTGGTTGAACTCTTAATGGTTGGAAGTGGTTGAATGTTTGCCATGTAAGTTTAAATTAACTTATTTTTATTTATGTATGAATTACATGAGCAATAAAATTATTTGAAAAGACACTTTGAACTTTGCATGTTCACTTGGAAGTGGTTGTGAATGTTTGCCATGTAAGTTTAAATTAACTAAATCCCCGGTCCTTATTTCCATTAATCATAGAAAAGCATTTCATTTTGACTATGGAACTTACCCACTTGCTACAATTTGATGCTTGAGGTTTAGTTCTTCCTGATGTGGTTTTGTTGATAGCTATTTATTATTGCTATTGACTTTGCAAGTTTGATGCTCAATTATATAATTGATTTTGCAAGTTTGATGTTCAATTATATAATTTTTTGCTCTGAATTATGCTAAGTTTATCATCCAATTGCAAATTTGTAGCATGAGAGATTACTTGGATTAGTAACATGTGAGTTTGTCATTGTGTTTGTATATGTTTTACCTCTTGCTCTTCGCTAACACCCATTTCACTACTATTTCCTTTTTTTTCCAGAATTTCTAAGACCAATGTGCTTTTGCATGCATTTTTCTCATTTAATAGTACTTAGTTTATCATTCTTTATATGGTTGGTTCCTAGTTGTGCTATGAGGTTTGGTACTTCTTTGCAGTTACTTATTTTGATATGCTATCATTTTTAACTCTCATTGCAGTGTGTATCGCCAAATTTGAGTATTCTCATACTAAATTTAGTAGATGTTATTTTCCAGCTGAAGGATGGTGGTTGGATAAAGTGTATTTAGATATATTGTCAGTTGATACAAAGGTTATTACTTTTGCTACATGATCAAATCTCTATTCTTACTTTTATTGTCCATATTGTGATGCTTTTCTTGTAGGCAGCAAGCATTTTGGATAGCTAAGCAGCTGTTATAGTTGGGAATGAGAATGAGTGTTACATTTTGGATACCTATGTGATTTTTTTAAGGCAAGCAAAGAGTTTGTATAGTTGGCTTTTTGTAAATGTATGGTTGCCTTTTTGGGGAGATTCATGAAGGTATTAATTGGTGGCTTTTGTATAGTGCTTTAGTTGGTGATATATTGTAGATGTCAATTGTTGGATTTTTATAAAATTCTTAAGCAGAATATAATGTGGTACAATTTTTGCAATATAATGATTATATTTTGAATAATCTATTTTTATACAAATGTGTTTGATTGGATAATAAAATTGCATTATCAATAATATATTGGTGAAAAAATAAGTATTACTATTAATGGGTAAAAGTGTTAGGTGAAAATTTTAATAAAAAGTGATGCATTTAATGGAAAATGTTTTGTATTATTGGGTTAAAAAAATTGTAAAAAAGTGTTGCTATTAATAGTTAAAAGTGTTGCAATTTTTTAAGAGTAACAAAAGAATAAGTGTTGCTGGTGAAAGAAAAAAGTGTTGCATATAAAGAAGCGTTGTCTTTGCTATATATCGTGACAGTTCAAAAAAGTATTGCATAAAATGGCAAAAGCATTGTGTTATATCTAACATGACAGGACCTGATAAGATAGAATGAAAAGTGTTACCTTAGATATAATGCAACATTTATATGGCTAAAAACAACACTTTAGGGGTGATGTCTTAGCCTCAATTTGTAGTAGTGTTTAATACATTTTATTTGGCTAAGATCTCTTGTTTTCCTTTTCTTCTCACTTTAGCTATTATATAAATGTCTCTTTCCCCTTCTTTTGTATCCAATTTTTGATATAATCGTTCAAAATTTTCATTTTTTACTTCACTCATTACTTTCTTAGCTTTTTTCTTGGCTATTGTATATTTTTTAAAGTCTTTCTCGTTCTTAGAAATATATAATTACTTATAAGTTATTCGTTTTTCCTTCGCTTTCTCTGGTACTTTCTCATTCCACCACCAAGATTTTTTACTTAGTGGTGCATGTCCCTTTGACTCACCGAGTATACTCTTAGTTATTATTTTTAACTTTGATACCATTTTATCCCATATTGTATTACAGTCATCGTATATTTCACCTAATGCTTGTACTTCTACCTTCTCCTTAAATATATTTTGCTTCTTATCCTTTAACTTCCAACACATAATTCTAGGAACCATATATATTTTCTTTCTATTGATACTATGTTTGAGGTGTAAATTCAACACTACTAACATATGTTGGGTAATTAAGCTTTCTCCAAGGATGACTTTACAATCATTACAAATCTTTCTATCCTTCTTCTATAACCATAAGAAAGTCAATTTGCGATTTATAATTCCTACTTTTGAATGTGACTAAGTATTCTTCTCTTTTCTTAAAAAACATATTAGCTAATATAAGGTCATATGCTATCGTAAAATCTAATATAGTTTTCTCTTCCTCATACCTCGTTCCAAACTCATAACTCCCATGTACTCTCTCATATTCCTCATTTTTCACTCCGACATGCCCATTTAGATCACCTCCTATTAAAATCATTTTATTAGGTGGAATATTTTGTAATATTTCATCTAAGTCCTCCCAAAATCTCGATTTAGTAGCTTCATCTAATCTTACCTGTGGTGCATATACGTTAATTATATTCATAGTTTCTTTCGCTACTATTATCTTAAGGGTTATAATTCTATCCCCTTTTCTAACTACTCCTATAATTTCATCCTTTAACAAACTATTTACAATAATACCCACTCCATTTCTTGCTTTACTTTTTCCAGTGTAACATAATTTAAAACCAGAGTTCTCTATCATCTTTGCCTTCTCGCCTGTCCATTTTGTCTCTTGTACACACAAAATACTAATTCTTCTTCTAATCATCATATCTACTGTCTCCATTGATTTACTAGTGAGAGTTCCTATGTTCTATGTTTCAAATCTTAAATTATTAGTTTTTCTATCATATTTGTTCTTATCCAACCTATGGTGTGAGAATTCTTGCTATTTAACACTACACCCAAGTTCTCATGGAGATGTAACGGTCATTGCTGAGACGTTATAGTTAGACCCTGTAACGCGAACTCTTGCATATTTAGCACTATACCCGAGTTTTGGAGATGTAGCGGTTCTTGCCGAGACGTTACAGTCAGACCTTGCAACGCGTTCCTTTCGGGGAACAATCTAGCATTAGTACAATAGTTTAATAGATCCATTCATTGAATATTTGTCATAGTTTTGACGCTGGCCGATAACCTAACGTAACCCTCCTCCTTTATCCGGGCTTAAGACCGACCATGACCGGTCGTCATGGGCCAAGTTTATGATCTCATCGTATAAAAGAAAAAATATCTCATGAAACCCATATGAGAAAGAAGTTAAGCTATCAACAAATGCTAGTAACCCAATCAGACTTGAAATTGAATGATTGAACAACCCAACACGAAAAATAAAAGGAAAGAGAGAGCGATGAGGACCTGCATCAATCAAACATCGTTTCCCTCTGAGCCTCTCCTAAGCGCCTGCCGTCCAAGTGACTTCTTCTTCTTCTTCTTCTCATCTACCACCATCTCTCTCTTCTCCACAGCGGACTTCGAGACCCTAGCTAACTTCTTCGAGGATCAATTCCTGGACCTCGGTCTCCTCCACAAGCGCCGACCAAGGAAGGTAAATTTTCACAGTTAACAGCTCCAATCAGAGCTATCATACATAGCATCTCAATTAAGTTGAGAGATGATCAAGATTGATGCAATAACCAAAGCAAGATTTGATCTTACTGCTTAAGAAGCCAGAAAAGGCATCGCACTAAGCAATTAACATCAGCCAAAATCATACTTTGAGACTTTAATGAAGTCATACTTGTTGGTGCGGGAAGCATCCGATGATCGAACCCGAGTTTTGATAATGACAAAGGATTCAAAGTTAAGGTGCTTTGTGATCTGACAGCTTTTGCTGAGTGTTTCAAGAAAGTCCTAGCTGCGGTTAGGCAAGGGAAAACCCTAGGGGGCGGTAACCCTAGGTCATAGGGGGTGGTAACCCTATGCGGAAAGTCTTGGCAGGTCGATGGCTTCAGGCAAAAGTCCTAGGGGGTGGTAACCCTAGGTGGAAAGTCCTGGTGTCGCGAACCAGGTGAAAGGCTGGACTAGCCGGGAAGCGGATGTCCAGCAGGAAGTCCGGAAGCGTCGAGTGCTGAGCAAAAGTCCAGTCAATCTGGAGGATCGACTGGCAACAGGTAAATCTCCTGAGGGGAGTAGGTGAGGACGCGTTCCCCGTAGAGGGAACAGTAGGCGTCGGGTCGACCTAGGGTTTCCGGTTGGAAATCCGAAGTCAGACTCGAACAGTTCGAAGACTGTCAGCTCTTTTTTTAGTATGGAATATCAGTTTCTAACGTTGTCTTGCAGGGTATGCAATTGCTCGGACTAACTGTTAGGATCCTTTGTACGGCTAGAGGGGGGGTGTGAATAGCCGACCCCAATCTTTCGCGTTTCTTCCTACGATTAGGTTAGTGCAGCGGAAATACAACGTAGAAAGAAAACAGGAGAAGAAAGACAAACCATATAACGAGGTTCGGAGATGAACTCCTACTCCTCGGCGTGTCCGTAAGGTGGACGAAGCCTACCAATCCGTCGGTGGATGAGTCCCCGGAAAACCGGCTAATAAAAACACTCCTTCTGGGTGGAGAAACCTCGCCACAGAAACTTCTTGCAACAGCAAGAAAAGAGTACAGGGAAAACAAGAAATAAAGTACAATACAAATGTAAACTTTCTTGCCTTCTCTTCGACTGGAAGAAGCAGCTGCTTCCAAGCGCCTACAACAGCAGGTGACCCAGCTGGAAGCTCACGCGAAGCTTCAAAGCAGCTCAACAAAGCTCAACAGCAAGCTTAGCAGCACCAAGAACAGGAAGAAGGAAGAAGAAGAAGTAGCAGTAGAAGAGTACTTCACCGAAGTCCTGTAGCCCTCTTTTATACCTGCGAAGAAGAAGAGCAGAGAACTAGCCGTTGCGTCGCAACGGCTAGATTCCTGATCGGTCCATGGACCGATCAGGGAACCTCCGATCGGTCCACGACCGATCGAGCTCGAGACCCTACATGTCGTCTTGTACTCTCTTGAACGTTTATGTCACTAACGACGAAGCATGTCCAGCCTACCAATCATATTTTAGATATTCTAGCCTGTCACATCAAATATTGCATGCTCGCTCAAGGACCATCTTCGTGAGGTTGCGTTGCCTCCTGGTCGGTCTCCAGACCGATCAGATTACAATCAGTGAGCCACTGATCTGATTCTGATCGGTCACCAGACCGATCAGGGCAACCGCAGTATCACTGGATCGGTCACCAGACCGATCCAAACTTCTCAGCCCTAAACCTAAGGCATCCACACCAACATCCGGTCAACCTTAACCTGTTGGTATATCATCCCTAGCATCTGGTCACTCCCTTGACCTGCTAGCACTCCCCGCTAAGTGTCCGGTCAATCCTTTTGACCCACTTAGACTTTTCCCAACCAGATGTTCGATCACCCTTGATCCATCTGGATTTTTCCCTTGCCCGGCTTCACTCACCAGGACTTTCCACACTGCCTAACATCCCAGTTAGGACTTTCTCGCTGCCTGGCTTCACTCACCAGGACTTTCCACTGCCTGGCTTCACTCACCAGGACTTTCCACACTGCCTAACATCCCAGTTAGGACTTTCTCATTCACCTAGCTTCACTCACTAGGATTTTCACCTGGCTTCACTCACCAGGATTTTCCCGAATGCCTGGCTTCACTCACCAGGACTTTCACCTTCACCTAGCTTCACTCACTAGGATTTTCACCTGGATTCACTCACCAGGATTTCCCGACTGCCTGGCTTCACTCACCAGGACTTTCCACACTGCCTAACATCCCAGTTAGGACTTTCTCACTGCCTGGCTTCACTCACCAGGACTTTCCGACTGCCTGGCATCACTCACCAGGACTTTTCCCCGTGCCAAACTCCCTGTTTGGACTTTCCCCGTGCCAAGCCTCCATACTTGGACTTTCCGCGTGCCAAGCTCCTGCTTGGACTTTTCCCCGTGCCAAGTCTCCGTACTTGGACTTTTCCAGTGCCAAGTCTCCATACTTGGACTTTTCGCGTGCCAAGCTCCCTGCTTGGACTTTTCCCGAATCAGGTCAACCAAGTCAACCTTGACTTACGGTTGCACCAATAATCTCCCAAACATCTATTCTTGTCCCATATCAAGAATAGAACTCTCTCACGAGTGTCAAACATCAACATGCAACTCAACTAGGTCAACCTTGACCTAAGGTTGCACCGACAATCTTCCCAAGTCAAACATCAAAATACAACTCGAGTCAAGTCACCTCGAGTCGGGTCAACCAGGTCAACCTTGACCTAAGGTTGCACCAACAATCTCCCCCGGTTTTGATGTTTGACAACACCCATAATCAAGTTAGGTTAACTGATAACCTAACTTAGGTTTTCAACCATCTTCCAATGTCGATGTTCTTTCCTTGAACATTCTCCGGACATTCTCCCTTAGGTTAACCCGATAACGACTTGGGTTCCTAATTCTCCCCTTTTGACACACATCAAAAGAATTCCAATGTTCTTCCTTGAACATTCCTTGACATTCTTCCCCTAGCTTAGGTTAACCCGATAACCTAACTTGGGTTCTCCAATAATTCTCCAATGAACACTCTCCCTTTTGACACACATCAAAAGAAAAGGAGGGTATCAAGGTCAAGAGTTTCTTCCTAATGAAAGTCTCATACCTTTCATTGAAACTCTTAATTTCCCCCTTGATACTAAACTCAACAATCAACTTAGTGATAATCCCATATCACTAATCCTCAAAAGTCTTAAGGAGTAAAAACTCCCCCTAAAAGTCAACTCCCCCTTGACAATTAGGTAAAATCCCCTAAAGGTCAACTCCCCTTTGACCATTGCACCAACAATGTCTTTGAGAGTTCCAAACCTTTAGAAATCCAAAACACCACTTCCATAACTGAAATTTCAGACAACAAATCAAAATTCGGATCATCACTGATCGGTCCCCAGACCGATCAGCCCTTCACCAGATCGCACTCGTGCTACTGGAACTCACTGGATCGGTCTGCAGACCGATCCACAATACTCTGGATCGGTCCCCAGACCGATCAGATCTTCCCTGGATCGGTCCCCGGACCGATCCAGCCACTGAAATCAGAACTTCTGATTTCCCCTTCCGGAAAATCAGAAACTCCTAATAAATTCAAGAAAATTCCAAAAATTATGAAACTTTGAGGTTACATTCCTCATATCATACACTATCATGGAAAAATAGTTTTCTATGAAAATAACTTCCATTTTTCAATCTTGATACAAAGTTCAAAAACTTTGAAATAGTTCAAGTTTAACTCAACTTTGTATCACAATGATCAATGATGAATGCAATCACTAGGAAAGCTTCATCAAGGTTTTTCAAATCAATTTTGAAGTGATGTTAAACCCTTTAATTTAGGATCATAATCTTAGGACTATATGTACATGACTTGTACACAAGTTTTCCCTATGATCCTCCATTTCTTGAATTAGGCTCATCTAGGTACAAGAACTATGCACCTTGATCCTAACTCATGATCCTAATATCTCACACACATCTAAAGTGTATCAAACACATCCATGTCAATTTTGATGTGAGATATGGGTTTAGGTATCTTAGACTAAGGTCTCATGCATTTTCTAAACACAAATTTGATCTCAATATCAAAATGTGTTTTTCATCCTTAAATCAATTCAATTGATTACTAATGCAAGAGATGATGACATGGCATAAAATGGTATCATAAATGAAAACATGTGCCAATGACATGATGTCATAGCATAAAGTTTGAAATTTAAATAAACATGACATAAAAACTAGCCTAAGCATTATCATGACATTTCAAATGATAATAAAACTAAACATGATGTCATGACATGTGAGGGCAAACAATCATGGCAAGATTTAGCATAAATAAATATACCTAGATTACCTATCTAAGTATCCTTAACCACTTGGCTAACTTCAAATTTAATCCTAGATTGCCCCAAGATGCCAAAATCCTAATTTTGACACTTCTTGAACTCTAGATTAATTCATGCCACTTAAAGATCAAATTTATCCTCAAAACTTGGCATGTTTCATTTTTCCTCGAGAGTTCTCTAGATTTTCCCAAATTGTGCCAATTGAGATTAAAAATGAAATTTCCCATCTTTAGGCACATTTAACTCTTCAAAGGAGTAAATGATAATTCCATTTCATTTTCAAAAGTTCTCAAAACCTTGAAAATGCTCCTTGAGTGTCAATTTCCTCAAAGTTGGGTTAACTACCCTTCTAATCGGAGTTGACACTCTCTAACCCATCTATGGGGTAGAGAAGATGCTCCTAGGAACCCAATACCTATTTGAGCTCATTGGGTTCACTAAATATTCACTAGGGATAACTTCCCTAGCAACCCTCCTAATGACCCTCTTAGGCTTTGAAGCCTTGGTCATTTGGGACTCATCAAGATCAACTCTAGGGGTGACTCCCCTTGTGACCTTGGTGGTGGTCTTCCTAGCCCTAGGTTTTGTTCCATAATCGAATGGAACATTGTGGTAAGTGGGCTTGACCACTTGGGACTTAGATTTGTGACCCAAACCTTTCTTGTCCTGGGACTTTTGACCCTTAGTCCCTAGAGTTGACTTCTCTAAATTTTTAAGGGCCTTTTCTAGGGTATCAAGCCTTGACCTCAAGACTTGATTCTCCTTTTCTATTACCTCAAGTTTTGATTTGTCATTCTTTCTTGAGGTGTTCCTAGGCATGTGTCTAGTTGATTTAGGGTTTCTACCTAGGTTTTCCTTAACCTTAGAAGTGTTAATCCTAGGGTTAGCATTCCTAGTAGTATCCCTATCTAGGTTGACATGTTTAGCACCTAAGCACATGTATTGATTTCTAGTGTTAACATGCTTATCATTATTGACTAATGCAATAAAATTACTAGCATGTATCCTACTAGAATTGCACGAATGAGCCTTAAAAGATACCTTAGGGTTTGCCTTAGCTCCCCCTATCGATGTGCATCCCTTGTCCTTGTGAGGTTTCCTCCCCTTCGGACATTGGCTCCTATAGTGTTCCCGTTGCTTGCATTGAAAGCACACCACGTGCTTCTTGCCTTTGCGTGTTGGGACGCCAGCTTCCTTGACCTTTGGTGCCGGTGGAGTCTTTCTAACCCTCTTTGGACACTTGCTCTTGTAGTGCCCAAATTCCCTACACTCGAAGCACATTATGTGTAATTTGCTAGAAATTAAAATGCTTGAGTTACCTAGGGTTGAGGATGGATGAACGCTCTCATCTTCATCCCTTCCGGAGGTAGAAGCTTCTTCTTCTTGCTCCGATCTTGAAGAGAAACTCTCCTCCTCTTCTTCTTTAGATGTTGAGTGGCCCTCAACTTCTAAATCTTCTCCACCATGATGTGAGCTACTTGGCTCACTTAGCTCATCTTCATGGCTTGAATTTGAGCTTCCCTCATGGAACTTGGCCAAGTTATCCCATAATTCCTTGGCATTGTTGTAACCTATCTTACACAAGATGTTAGTAGGCAATGAAAATTCAATTATTCTCGTTACCTCTTCGTTGATTTCGGATTTGTGAATTTGTTCTCTTGTCCACTCCTTCTTCTCAAGTGGTTTTTCTTCCTTATCCACCGGAGGAGTAAAACCTTCTTGTACACAAAACCAATTCATTATGTTAGTCATAAGAAAGTACTTCATCCTTACCTTCCAATACGCGAAGTCGTCGCATTCGTAGAAGGGTGGAATGGTGACGTCTTCTCCATAGAGATCCATTCTCTAGCTTTGCTCCCACGGGTGTGAATCCGATGAAGAGCAACCTCGCTCTGATACCACTTGTTAGGATCCTTTGTACGGCTAGAGGGGGGGTGTGAATAGCCGACCCCAATCTTTCGCGTTTCTTCCTACGATTAGGTTAGTGCAGCGGAAATACAACGTAGAAAGAAAACAGGAGAAGAAAGACAAACCATATAACGAGGTTCGGAGATGAACTCCTACTCCTCGGCGTGTCCGTAAGGTGGACGAAGCCTACCAATCCGTCGGTGGATGAGTCCCCGGAAAACCGGCTAATAAAAACACTCCTTCTGGGTGGAGAAACCTCGCCACAGAAACTTCTTGCAACAGCAAGAAAAGAGTACAGGGAAAACAAGAAATAAAGTACAATACAAATGTAAACTTTCTTGCCTTCTCTTCGACTGGAAGAAGCAGCTGCTTCCAAGCGCTTACAACAGCAGGTGACCCAGCTGGAAGCTCACGCGAAGCTTCAAAGCAGCTCAACAAAGCTCAACAGCAAGCTTAGCAGCACCAAGAACAGGAAGAAGGAAGAAGAAGAAGTAGCAGTAGAAGAGTACTTCACCGAAGTCCTGTAGCCCTCTTTTATACCTGTGAAGAAGAAGAGCAGAGAACTAGCCGTTGCGTCGCAACGGCTAGATTCCTGATCGGTCCATGGACCGATCAGGGAACCTCCTGATCGGTCCACAGACCGATCGACTTCATCCTAGACCGATCGTCTGATCGCATGAGGATCTCTGATCGGTCCATAGACCGATCGAACTCCCTTTTCCCTTCCGCGATCTTATCACCTGATCATAGTATCGATGGATCGGTCAGCAGACCGATCCACGGCTTCTTCTCGCGAGGTTGCGTTGCCTCTGATCGGTCTCCCGACAGAACCATGAGCCATCGATTGATTCTGATCGGTCACCAGACCGATCAGGGCAACCGCAGTATCACTGGATCGGTCACCAGACCGATCCAAACTTCTCAGCCCTAAATCTAAGGCATCCACACCAACATCCGGTCAACCTTAACCTGTTGGTATATCATCCCTAGCATCTGGTCACTCCCTTGACCTGCTAGCACTCCCCGCTAAGTGTCCGGTCAATCCTTTTGACCCACTTAGACTTTTCCCAACCAGATGTTCGATCACCCTTGATCCATCTGGATTTTTCCCTTGCCCGGCTTCACTCACCAGGACTTTCCACACTGCCTAACATCCCAGTTAGGACTTTCCCACTATCTGGCTTCACTTACCAGGACTTTCCAACTGCCTAACATCCCAGTTAGGACTTTCCCACTGCCTGGCTTCACTCACCAGGACTTTCCAACTGCCTAACATCCCAGTTAGGACTTTCTCATTCACCTAGCTTCACTCACTAGGATTTTCACCTGGCTTCACTCACCAGGATTTTCCGAATGTCTGGCTTCACTCACCAGGACTTTCACCTTCACCTAGCTTCACTCACTAGGATTTTCACCTGGATTCACTCACCAGGATTTCCCGACTGCCTGGCTTCACTCACCAGGACTTTTCCCCGTGCCAAACTCCCTGTTTGGACTTTCCCCGTGCCAAGCCTCCATACTTGGACTTTCCCGTGCCAAGCTCCTGCTTGGACTTTTCCCCGTGCCAAGTCTCCGTACTTGGACTTTTCCAGTGCCAAGTCTCCATACTTGGACTTTTCGCGTGCCAAGCTCCCTGCTTGGACTTTTCCCGAATCAGGTCAACCAAGTCAACCTTGACTTACGGTTGCACCAATAATCTCCCAAACATCTATTCTTGTCCCATATTAAGAATAGAATTCTCTCACGAGTGTCAAACATCAACATGCAACTCAACTAGGTCAACCTTGACCTAAGGTTGCACCGACAATCTTCCCAAGTCAAACATCAAAATACAACTCGAGTCAAGTCACCTTGAGTCGGGTCAACCAGGTCAACCTTGACCTAAGGTTGCACCAACACTAACCTTGTTTTGCAGGAGAATGAGCTCCTGGAAAAAGGTGGTCCGGGCGCCCGGGATGGATCCGGGCGCCCGGAGGTCTGGGCGCCCGGGATCAAACTTTATCCCTGCCGCAACTTTGCCACGTGGAGCATCCTAGTTGGTTGGCCACGTCACACTCCAGGCGCCCGGAAGGGATCCAGGCGCCCGGAACCTCATATAAAAGAAGGGTCGAGGTGCAGCTTCAGTACAACGAATACAATAATCTTCTAAGCAATCTCCCTGCGACAAGCTGCTAACGACTCGATCCAGAAAGTGCTGCAACGACACCCCGACAACCCGGAGCTTTAGATTTAGTCTTTGTTGTTGGTATAATCTGTTTACTGTTTTGAATTGTAATTAGTCTGTAATATCTTTATCGTGCTTATAGTTGTTGCCCACGGAAAGCGATCAAGGATCGCGGGCCTTCGAGTAGAAGTCGCCTTAGGCTCCGAACGAAGTAAATCTCCTTGTCTCTCTGTGTTTATTATTTCTTTATTCCGTTGCGTTTTTACTCGTTTGTTTTACGAATCGAAAGAAATAGCCACGAACGCTATTCCCCCCCCCCCCCCTCTAGTGTGGTCTCTATCCAACAATACTTTACGACTTTAATGACTATATACTAACTTGATAAAATAGTAAACTTATAGAGTCACAAAATGGAGTTTGACCTTGAACCTAATTCAAAATTTAATTGTTTCCAGTTTAATTGTGATAAACAAGATGAGCTGCTAAAACTTCATCTTAACAAAAACATTTGTATTTAAAAATTTCTAACCTGTCTAGTTATTATCTGATTCTGGTGATGGGGAGGATCTACATCTATTTCCTTCCGCAGTTGATGAAACTTGTTGTTGCATAATATTTGTAAGCATAGCTGCCATCTACAAAAATAAATAAATTTGCTATCATGTACTTAACTATACAAATAATTTTAAACAAATTCTTTTATTTTATTAATGTTATTACCTGTGCCGGTAATGATTCAGGTCCATGAGAACCTCCAGCACTACCCGACATCATACTGAGCATTACCCGTGCAAAATTTTGGAATTGATCATTTTCTTTCATTTGTCTTTTCATCTGCTCTATTTCCATTTGTCGTTGTGCTTCTCGCAACTCCATATCTTTAATTTTCTCTCCCATTTCCTTAAATTTGTCCGTCTTATCTGAATTAGAGTGATAGTCTTACCAATACATTGAGCTACGTTTACATAGCTCTGGGAACACTTGACTAGGCAGCGCACCAGCTCCTAAACATCGTACCCGACGAGAATGCTCGGGTCCAAAAACCTCACTATATATTGAATAAAATTAAAGTTGAACCATTTGCAACAGCTTTTACAAAAATGAAATGAAATTAAAAAAATATTATTACCGAAATGCCTCCTCATGGACTTCTATTGGTTGTGTTCCTTCAGGTTTATCTTGAAGGTGACGATCCACAGTCTCTTTAAGTAAATTCTAACAAGAAAATAAATTGTTAATAGAATAAAAAAAATATTTAAAAGTTGACTTAAAAAGTGAAATATATTATTACCTCAATTCGTATTGCCTCGTCATCAATAGGGGCGCCTCCTTTCTTTCTACTTCTTCGACTCAATTGTTGTATTTCAATACGACTCGGTTTTCTTCCATTTTCTTGAGACTAACAGGATAACAAATCCACATTTAGCACCAAATATTAATAGCATAAATTCTTCTATTTGCATAACAACTTATACTTCTAATTTGCAAATTCCATCAAAAACTAACTATATACATTACATTGCTTGTAATCAATTTCTAGAATCTCATAAAACCTTGGAACTTCAAGGATAAGAGCATTAAAGTGTAAAATAGTAAATAAGCAGTGTGAAACTAACTGTAAGAAAGAAAAGAAATAATTTTGATTCTTACAAATTTATATTCCAATGATGGAATATTAGTGCGTCCTTGTGCATGAGTCCCTTTCTTTTTGTTCGCATTTTCTCTATTGATTTTTGAAGTTTTCTGGCACAAAAATTTATAAGGAAATTATAACATCCATAACCATATATAAAAACCTATTAATACTAGTTGTACCTCGGTAGACTTCCAATAGTTACATAAAATTTCCCATGTTTGAAGTGTCAACCCATGAGGAATGGGTTGTATTGCAACAAGCTCTTCTAGTGGAGTATTTGAATCATAAGATGTAGCTTTCACTTCAGTCCTCCACCGTCTCCACGCAGCCCCCATCATTTGCATTATAACTCTTCTATGGCAATTGGAGATGCAGAAACGTGCCTATAAACATAAAATAAAATTTGTACATGCTTTAAATTCATAATTGAAATTATGATCTTGTAAACTTACAGTAACAAGTTTCCATGCATCATTCAAGCGATTTGTCGGCATTTTTCTCCAATCTAAAAAGCTCAGGGGCAACACAACTCCATTCCGTGCAATAGTCCCAATATAATTTGCAAGAGTCGGTTGTAGATCACCGTAAGGCTGTCCCCTTTAATTGAATTTCACTACCAGCATATGATCGGGATGTAATGCATGAATATCTCTCATAATAGTCTTTCCACGTTTTCTTTTCTGAGCTTGGGATAAAGACATGATCTCATTTTCATCTGAAAAATATAATTGTCACTTAGTGTTGTAAAAAATAATTTTCTATTCATATCCAAAAATGTTTTTTCACCTTGCTCATTAACCTCCTCATTTTGTAGCTCTAATGGTGAATGAGATGTTGTGTCTTGTGATTCATTTTCATGATCAACTCCTCTGTTACTTGAATCTTCTCTTGTAGATCATCTTTGGCTATTTTGTATTAGCTTTCGCATTCTTTTGTTTGCCATTTTTGAAAGTTACCTACAAATCACAATATAGAAATATGAATGAAGTTTGAAGTGTAAAATCTGAAATTGTCATAAAATGTTCAAGCATAATAACAAAAGAGAACAAATTTTCTGCATTAAAAAAACATCTAGATAATTGACTCAGGTATCAATAACAAAAGAGAAACAATGTTCCGCATTAAAAAACACAAGGAATGAATTGTATTAGTCAAAATGAATAACTCTAGTAGCTGTAAGAAAAGATTTCTATCAAAAAAAATTTAATCTAGTTGAAGTGGTCGGAGACCTACTTGAGCTAAAAATCACTACAAACAATAGCATGAAAAAAGCATTAACCTTTGCTTCTAATAGCATTAAATTTAATCTAGGTTAATTTAATAGCATTAACCTTGTACACCATATATTTCTTTCAAACTATATCACAAAATAAGGAAAAAAAATTAAAACAGAAGCTCTAACAACCAAAACTACATCAAAGTTGATAAAAGTAACTACAAAACAATGCTAATAAAGAGTGCTACAAGGATATTTGTATACTTCTCAAATTCCATAAAAAAATATCAAGAACATTGCTAGTGATTTTGTCTCGACATTGCTCAAACATCCTTTGCCTTGAACTGCCTATATCAAGAGATTCATCCCTTTGACAAAACCCATAAAAAAAACCCTAAACAAATTCCAAAAGCAAAAGCCTTTACCTGCAAAGAGTCGAAGGATCAAAGATAGGGCAAAGAGAGGTTGAAGTATAAAAACCCTATCAGCAGATAGGATTCGAAAATAGGTCTAATAATCTGTAGAAGGCTTCCAAAATCAATATTAAGCAACATAATAAAAAATCGGAATCAGCGGCGGAAGGAATCAGCGGCGGAAGGAAGAGGCGGAGGTTATGCTAGCTGCGTACCTGGGAGGAGATGGAGGTTCCTGGCTGTGTGACTAGAAGAGGCGGAGGTCGGAGGCTCGTCGACGATGGGATGAAGGTGAGTGTGTTTGTGGAAGACGACGCGACTTTAGTAGAATCGGTAGAAAATAGGGAATGTAAATTATGTTAAGGTAATGGGAGGGGAGGGAATTAATAGCGGGAATGTGAAATTTGCGTGGTGTGTAAGGGAAATTAATATCAAGTCTTATTTTTATTGTATTAATATTAATATTTTATTTAATTAATTTAATTTATTAAAAAAAATTTAAAAAATAGGGAATATAAATTATGTTAAGGCAATGGAAATTTTGATTAAAATTTTGAAATGGGGAGGAAAGTGATAAATTATAAAATTTGACACGGATTTGATAGTTTCGGCATTATTCAAGTTTCGACCCTAAAATACACAGTCTAGATTTTTTTTCAGAGCTGAGGAAAGTATTAGATTATAAAATTTGATGTTGATTCAATAGTTTTATTTTATATTTTGGGTATTTTGATTAATTATAATGTTTTGTAGCATAAGGTAACGGGAAGGAAGATGAATATATAAAATGAGAATAAGATATTTTGGGATGAAAGTATGAACTAGGGAGTAAATACAAGGGTCTCATTTATTTTATTTTATTTTATCTTATTTTTAATAAAAAAAAATTAATATTATATGAGCTAACCTTGTGCATTGCTTATATTGTAAATAAAAAACTTCTTAATCAATGTAAACTAAGCGACATTTTATAAGAGGATCATAATTGAATACCTTATAAAAAAATAATAATTTATAAGAGCTGACACTTTATTTTAGTTGACATATTAATCAAAAGAACCAAAATCTCACATATTATTATTTGTTTAATAACTAAAAAAAATCCATTTAAAGAAATCCTCAGCATCGTTCGAATCCAATTTAACAGACCACATGAATCGATTTGGATGTTTACACAGTTTGCAGTAGTTTCAATTTTTTTTTGCTTTCAATGCCTTTTAAACCGAACCAACAAAGCAATGATATATTCTGTTAACTATGCTCTTTGGAGCAACATTCAGATTAGCATCGACAATTACTTTTGTCAATATTTAAAAAGTATACACAAATATGAAACATGCAGTGGAAAAAATGTAAACTCCAAAAAAAAAGCTTTAATATTTTTAAAGGTTACAAGAAATGCCCTCGGAACAAAAACTCCCTAGGGAAAAACAATATAAATCTACCAGTTGTTATAGTTCGAAAGCGCTCTTGACCAGCTGTATCCCAAATTTGAAGTTTAATTCGCTTGCCATCCAATTATATAGTTCTTATTTTAAAATCGATATTGCACAAAACATGGGCATCATAATAAACAAGTTGCAGAAGTTGGAGATTTGTAATATAATCAAGTTAAAAACGGAAGGGCCTAATAGAGTTTCAAGCAAAACCCGCCCAATTGTAGTAATGAAACTTGTTGTGAAGGAACCATCAGAGAACCACAAGAGAAGACAACTCTTCCCGACACCTATAGAAGAAAATCTATCATCAAAATAATGGCAACTCAATAACAAAGAAAATTGTGAATATGTGAGACTAATATTTATACAAACTAGGTCAGATTGTATTTTACTAAATATGAATATATGCATCTTTGCATGAAAAAGTTGCATAAATAGATTAAACCTAATAGACTTGTATACAAGGATAACACAACTCTATATAGGAGTCATATGTGTCCAATCTTCAGAGTAACAGAACTAATAAATCAATTTTGAAGAATTACACAGCGCTGAATTTTTCAAAAAGCAATAAACAAGGAAAAGAGGGATGTAAAGACCATAAAGCCAAAAAAAGACTCAACAAAATCTGACACGCAGTAAATTTGTAAAAAAAAGTTATTCTTATGGATGAAAAGACCAGTAATTTTGTAAAAAGAAAAAAATGTGATGAAAGAAGTCAATTCAGTAGGTCCATGTAATGTTCTGCATTATCAGAGCTGCTTTCCCTTGACTCTACTTTCATTCTTATGGAATAACTTCCATTCACCAGATAGTGGATTAGAGAATGGTAAAATATCATAGACTTCCTTAAATAAGAATTAGTAAATATATTATGAGGCAAATCCTTGCATGAATCTTAATTCACAATGAGAAATGAATAATGTCACGGATTACAGAAACTGAAAAGTTGTGATAATAATACCATACCTATCACCAATATGTTGCTAAGTCTAAACATGACAAGAAGTATATAACCCAGGTAGTCAGATAACATGTCTGAAGAGTCAAAATATCATGGAAGTGTAATTGGATTATTTTGAAAGTACTAAGTACAAGGAAAAATTGTCCCCCTCAATTCGATGATCTTCTGCAGTTTGTCCTCAGAGGTTGAGATCTTCTGCCTTAGGAACCTATTTTTGTTACACCAGTTTCAGAACTTCTGATTTCTGAAACTGTCTTCCATAAACCTGCACATATTCAGTAGGATTAGTTATTTCACAGTTGTAGTACAGCTACAATACATGTTTGTGTTCTGCATTGAAGGATCTTGATGTGGCTGTGAATTCCTGAAACTGCATTTATCACATACCCTATCTCCTATTTTTGTTACACCAGTTTCAGAACTCCTGATTTCTGAAACTACCTTCCATAAACCTGCACATATTCCTCCAAATTGGCACAAAGACAACTCAACAACAACATTTTGAAAACAGGTTTCTCAATTTCTGAATTGCAATTGCTTAAAAATCAGATATAGAAATTAGAAATCAGCTTTCATTTCAGAAATCAGATTCAACAAATAATTCTATGGTTGCTGAAATAAAACTCAGCAGAACAGCTTCACTTCTTTTTCAGAATTTTGATTTCTAGGAGATTACAACTGAGTTCATGGAGAGTTTAGATAAGTAACAATTCCCTTTTTCCATATTGATTTGTACTCACAATACATTAGAAAAAATTCTCATTGATAAAGCTTTAGAATTCTAAAGATAGTTTCAACATAATGAACGAAAACAAAAAAATCAACTAAAGCTTTCATCATCTGTTTCATTGTTCACAACTGGAAGAACATCAACTATTGAGCCCTCTATATCAGTTCTAATTAATTCAATATCTACTCTATTTACATCGCCTAATATCGATTCCATATTAGAAAAATTATTATGAATAAAATGCATCATATCCATATCATCTTCATTGCCAATGTTATACGTATCTCTTGGTGTGTGACAAATGGCGCAGTACCAATCCTCCTCCTTTGGATCACAAACATAATAAACTATTTGAGCTTGCGTAGCCAAAATAAAAGGTTCATGTTCCTCACGTTCTCCTATATGTATCAAGCATGAAAAATTCAGCATTGAAAATCCAAATGGATCAATTTTGAAACCTGTAGTAGTGTTAACCCAATCGCATCGAAAAATAACAATTCGTCCACGACCACCATAATCAAGTGAGATGACATCAGTTAGTCGACCATAATAGATTGACTCATGATCATCATTATCATGCATCGCCTGCACCATAACCCCACTATTATGCACCTTTTTGTTTTTTTTCAGATTCCACAGTGCGAAATGCAAAACCATTTATGTTGAACCCATGATAACTAAATGCTACTTGATTTGGACCACGCGAAAGCACCCGAAGATCTAAGTCATCGATTCGTTCATTTACTCGATCAACCTGTACGGTACACATATAATTTTTACAGTAAAAAAATTAACAAGTCCATTTATTAAAAATTTGTAATATAAAATAAATCACATATATTACTTACTCGTCTTGCAAACCATTCTGGAAATTGCATTCTAACCATGTCATCCAATTGAGAATTACTTGGGCGTTGACCATATCTATGTCTTCTCTTCAGTTCATTTTTTATTTCACTGTTCAATATCAACATTAATATATAATTAGAACCAATTATTGATCATAAAATAGTAAAATATTATGCAAAAAATTTAAAAAATAGTAATACTTACTCACGATATGGTTGCAACACTGTACAATTAGAGAGAATATATCTATGAGCTTGAGTTAGAGTTTTGTCATCTAAGGTAACTACTTGAAGCCCTTTTATTGGTCGCCCTACATGTGGAAACATTGAGAGTGTGGGAAACTCATCATTTGGTGTCTCTTTATGTCATGTTCCAGGATTGTTTAATAAGATGTTACCATCTACATAATGAGAACAAAACACAACACATTCATCTACTAAACATGCCTCTGCAATGTTGGCCTCTGGTCGTGCTTTATTTCTAACAAAATTTTTAAGTTTCCCCAGATATCTTTCTATTGGGTACATCCATCGATAATGTACAGGCCCAGCAATTCTTGCTTCATACGCTAAATGCACCACCAAATGAACCATTATTGAGAAAAAAGATGGTGGAAATATTCTCTCTAATTGGCATAAAAACAAAATAACTCCTTCTTCAGCCTTTTGTAATTCATCTTCTTGTAGGGTCTTTGCACATACTGTTCTAAAATATTCACACAACATAATAAGTGGAGCGGTTACCTTTTTTGACGACACGCGACGAAGAGCAATTGGAAGGAATTGTTCCATCATAATATCACAATCATGGCTTTTCAAGTCCATAATCCTACAACGTCCAACATCCACACACTTTGAGATATCATATGACATACCATCAGGAACACGAATATCTTTCAATACAGAACAAAATATCTTTTTTCATCTTTACACATAGAGTAACATGCAGGTGGCAAATACTCTCTACCATCTGAATGTGCCCGGGGCCATAATTGTTTCATAATACCCAAATTCTTTAAGTCTCTATGTGTTGCATAATTATCTTTGCTTTTGTTGGAATCACCTAAAAGTGTTCCAACAATATTGTCGCAAACATTTTTTTCAATATGCATAGGGTCCAAATTATGTCGGATCAAATTAAATTCCCAGTATGGAAGGCTAAAAAATATGCTTTGTTTTCTCCACATTAGTTCAATTGATCCTGTTTTTATTCTCACATTTGGTTTTGATGCATTACTCTTACCAAAAATCACATTCTTGTTTAAGGTCATTCGTAGAACATCAGATCCAGACAATGGTGCAAAATCTAACTCACGCAGCTCAGGTTTGCCATAACTTGGCATTGTTCGCATTTCTGAATCTGGTGGTAGAAAATGACGATGCCCTCTGAATGACCACTTTTTGCCATGTTTTAGGTACAGTGCATCTGTATTATCAGCACAAGTTGGGCATGCATTCTTGGCATATGTATTCCATCCAGACAAACAACCCAAACCAGGAAAATCACTAACTGTCCAAAGTAATGCAGCCCGCATTTGAAACATTTTTTTGTCACGAGCATCAAATGTGGCAATTCTATTTTCCCATAAATCTTTCAATTCAGTCAATAGGGGGCGCAAATATACATCAATATCATTGCTAGGTGCTTTTGGACCTGGAATAAGGGTGGATAAAATAATAGAATAAGGCTTCATGCATTCCCAAGGCGGCAAATTGTAAGGCATCAGGACAATAGGCCAAGTACTATGTGAAGTGCTTTGATTTTTAAATGGATTAAACCCATCAGCGGCGAGTCCCAAGCGTACGTTTCTAGGATCAGACGCAAATTCATAATGACGTTCATCAAATTCCTTCCATGCTCGAGAATCAGCTGGATGCCTTAGATTTCCATCTGAAACACGTTTTTTGAAATGACACTGCATATTTCAGATGTCTTAGATGACATGAATAACTGTTACAATCTTGGTTTCAATGGAAAATACCAAAAGACTTTGGCTGGAATTTTAACCTCGAGACGTTTTTTTCCACCTTTATACGATCTCCTTGATGATTTCTGCAAATTTTTCCATCTTGGAAGGTTACACACTTTGCAAGCCTGTTCATTCTCATTTTCCCCCCAATAAATCATGCAATCATTTGGACAAGCATGTATTTTTTCATAATGAAGTCCTAAACTAGAAATTAATTTCTTTGCTTCATAAAACGACTTAGGCACTTGAGCTTCAGATGGAAGTACTCGACGAAGGAAGTCCAACAATGATGTAAATGACTTATCACTCCATTTTCCATTCACTTTCAGTTGAAATAACTCAACAAGGAACGACAGTTTAGAAACTCTGTGCATCCGGTATATAGCTGTTGTTTCCCTTCCTCAATTAGTCGATAGAAATCTTTAATATTAGACTCCATCGGTATATGACTCGTTGATGCTTCAATGTAATTTTCATTACTTGTAGATCCTTCATGAATTCCAAATGCATCATGAAGCATTTCTTGTACCATCGGTTCATGGCTAGTTACTTCAGAAACTTGTTGCACTGAATAATGAAGTTCTTTGTTATCATGATCTTGTACAATTAGTTTTTCTCCATGAAAATTCCAGATGCGCAGATGTTTGTGTACTGTCTCACGATCATGACTCAATGAATTTATGCATTTGCAACAAGGACATGGTCTCATGACATCTGGAGCCGCATCACCAAATGCATAACGTAAAAAATATAGGATTTCCACCCGATACTCAAGACTGCCATGTGGCGCAGCCATCCATTGCTTCTGCATAATTTGATGCTATTCAATAATTTATAAAAGTTAAAACATTGAAGCAAGATTTATCAAAAATTAAAGAAACTTCGTAGATAAAATTTCCAAGAATTCAACAAACATATATATACTAAATATAAAAATGAAGCTTAGCATCATAGACACGTTGTAAGCAAACTACAATAATAAACTTGAAAAATAATACGGATAACTTGTAGAAAAAAACAAATCAAATTAAGGGATTCATTGGAAAAATTTACAAATCTACCGGCCAACACAAATTAAACCCTAATCGATTATAATTTTTATCACCGTTAACATATAAAAACATTGTCACCATACGAAAACTAAACCAAGAAATTACCTTGAGAAACAAAATCAAAGGCGATTTATGATGTGGATGTCGAAGGATGATGCTAGGGTGCAATTAATCTGATGTGTCGCTATAATAGAGAGGATCGCTAGAACATAGATGGTCGATAGAAAAGAGAAGGTCGCTGGAACAAGATGGTCGCCGAAATAGAAAGGTTTGCTGGAATTGTGAAAATAATATGAGATGCGAACAGGTTTTTTATTAATCTCGTATGTACCCTTTAGGACCTTTAGGAGTGGTCATATGTAACCTTTTAGAAGCGGTCATATGGTTCAAACCGCTTCCAAAACGCTTCTAAAAGGACCTTATAGGAGCGGTTCTAATAACCGGTTATATATGTGTCCAATAGCAACGGTTTACCAACCGCATCAAAAAAATCTCAATTGAAGCGGTTTTAGGAGCGGTTACACTTGGCCGATTCTATTGGATCTGCTGTTACAACCGCTTCATCAACCGCTGCTAATATTGCGGTCCTAATGTCCAATTTTTTTGTAGTGCCGGGAGCTCCTTGCTTGCCGCGGGCGCCACGATTAGGGCATCAAGACTCGGTCGGTCATGCTCCAGCTCCTCGATCCAGTGGCAGAGGGTCGCGATCTCTCGAAGGAGGGAATCGCACTCGGACACCCACCTAGACTCCTCTCGAACCCACCTCTTCTCCTCACGTAGTTACCTCTGCTCCTCGTGCAACCAACGCTGTTCCTCCCGCTCACAGGAGGACGAAGTGAAAGGGGTGACAGAAGCATAGAAGGGATTCTCTGTGAGGGGGCACTGCAAAGGTTCTTGCATGGCTGTCATGGGAAAGAGAAGCTGGAGTTGGTCGGCGGCCGGTGGAGTTTGGGGAGGAGAGAAGCAGCCATCGGGTTTGGTTTGCGTTGGGCTGGGATGGGGCGGAGATAGAGGCGGGGAAATGGAAATGGTTGGGATATTTTTTTTCTTCTTCCGGCAGTTAATCGGATTATGCATTGAGGTAGGTAGCGTCGCGGGGATGCACTTCCGATCCGATCTGATCATCCCAAAGCTTAAGAACCTGTTCAATATTTGAATTATCACTTCTATATATTCGAGCGATCCGATCCATTTCTTCCGAAAGCTCCATTATCCACAAATGGATTAACCACATCCCCTTGTTGTGCCTCCCTCGAGATTCAAGAATCTAGATTGAGCAATGGCGACCGTGGCCTGGCCCTTCTCCCGCACCGCCACCTTCCTCCCTCCTCATTTCCTTTCCCACCCTTTCTACTCCAGCTCTGTCCCAACGATGCCTTGTCGCCAGTTTCTCGGTGCCACGTTTGACCTCCGCCTTTACTCCTTTCGCCTTGCCAACACCCACTCCTTCTCCGTCCGAATGTCCTGGGATGGCCCCCTTTCCTCCGTCCGTCTCATTATCCAAGGGAAAAACATCTCCGTGCGTCTTCCCCCTTTTCTAGATTATTTCCGCTGCTGGATTTTGTAGGGCTTGATTTTAGTGTTATTTGATTGCTCTTCGCCGGTTGACAGATACACTAAAGAAGCACATAGAGGATAAGGTAGGGAAGGCTATGCAGAAGCACAACTACCTTGTCCAGGAGGTCGACGTCCAACTCTCAATTTGTGGAGGGGAGTTCGGACGAGGCCCATAATGGTTCTCGTAAAAACCTAAGCTGTATGAATTTTAGACAATCAAAATAAGAATTCGTATAGAAAAAACGAGAACATATTAACATGAATCTTCGTTTCATCGAGAACATGACATAAGAAAAATAAATAATACATAAATATAATGACAAAAAACCTGATTGAAGAGTCATATCTTTGTCCTTTAACGTCGTCCAGAAGATCCCGTGGAAGAAGAAACAACGGAAGGGAAAGGTATGGGGAACGAAGAGACATCTCAAGATGCCCTAATCCTCTGGGACCAACTCATTATATAGTGCACATCTATTATCAGCTCACTGATCATAATAGATGTGGGACTATAAGTTTATATATATATTGAACATCTATTATCAACAAATAGATGATAATAGATGCAGGACTATAGTTTAAACACATATGAGATCCACATCCAATTACCCGAAATCCACTAGACATAAGTTAGATCACTTTAAAGGGTTCGGATCGTAGTCACATGTGCAACTTACAAATAAGTCCACCTAATAGGGATACTTATATCCAACAATCTCCCACTTGGGCTATATGTGAGTTGTACGTGAAATACAAGTAAAACTTCAGTTGATATCAAACTTTATTGGTTCCAAATACCCTTATAAATAATCTGATCCATTAACTTCATTGGTATAGGACTAAAGAGGTCATAACTACTGTATATGATTGTAACAAGCCCCAACAGTAATCACAATACCAATGTTATTAATGACATAGATCAAGACGTAGATGTGTAGAGTGAAAATTACATGAAATGTGATCAATACATGTTAATTTTCAACTGGTCCTAAGATGACCTCAAAAGAGGTCAGATCATATTTACAAAATACTTTGGCTAAATTGCAATAACAAATCATGATCCACCTTATGATTCCAAAAGAAATTCGTATCACATTTACAAACACTAAATGTTAAACAGCAGTAGTAAATGATGATATCACAATTAGAGTGTAAAACAAACATATAATTTCCATTAATATTTTGAACTTTATGTGCGTACAATAATCGAAACAAAATGTTTGTCTTTATTAATCAACATAGAACAATAAAAATAAATACAGATTCCTACTAGATGAATTCTTCTTTCATAAGAAGAACTCCTATATCCACAACATGCGCATGAAACATTTTAGACACAAAGCCTTTGGTGAGTGGATCGGCCAACATGGAATCTGTTCTGATGTGCTCTACCATAATCTAACAACTCTGAACTCTTTCTTTAACCACTAGAAACTTGATTTCAATGTGTTTAGATTTTGATGAACTGCGATTGTTCTTAGCATAAAGTTCTGCGGCTTTATTATCAGAATAGATCCTCAGCGACCTATCAATACCATTAATGATCTGTAATGCTGTGATAAAGTTCCCCAACCAAATCCTTTGATTGAATGATTCATAGCATGCTACCAACTCTGCCTCCATAGTAGAAGTGGCTACTAGCGTCTGCTTGATGCTCTTCCAAGATATAGCTCGTACAGCAAGCATGAAAATATAGCTTGAAGTAGATCTTCTACTATCCAAACATCCAGCAAAATTGGAGTCTGAATATTCAATCACTTCCAGATGATCTGATCTCCGATACGTGAGCATATACCCTTTAGTTCTTTGCAAATACCACATCACTCTCTTTACCGCTTTCCAGTGTGACGGTCCTGGGTTACTAATATATCTACCTAATATTCTCACTATAAATATTATATCTAGTCGAGTACAAACTTGTGCATACATGAGACTTCCCACTGCTGACACATATGAGAATTGCTCTATCTCCTTTATTTCAAGTTCAAGCCGTGGACACTGCTGCAAGCTGAACTTGTCACCTCTTGACACAGGTATGTCACTGGGTGTATAGTTTTGTATACCATACCTTATAAGCACCTTTTCAATATAGGTCTATTGTGAAAGTCCAAGAATGCCTCTTGAACGATCACGATAGATCTGTATGCCTAAAACAAATGATGCTTCATCAAGATCTTTCATTTCAAAATTACCAGATAGAAATGACTTTATTTGATGCAACATACCCTTATTATTGCTTGCAAGTAATATATCGTCCACATACAAAACAAGTATAACAAAATTACTCCCACTGAACTTGACATATATGCACTGATCAATGAGGCTCTCTTTCAATCCAAACGAGGTAACCACTTAATTAAATTTCCGGTACCACTGACGGGATGCCTGTTTTAAACCATAAATGGACTTCTTTAATCTACATACTATGTGCTTTGAGTCGTTAGACTTAAAGTTCTCTGGTTGCACCATATATATAGACTCCTCTATGTATTGGATCGTAGACGTTCGATAGAGAGGGAGGGTGAATATCGATTATAAAAAATTCATCGATAAGAGTAAGCGCAGCAGAAAAAGTAAAACAATGCAATGCTAACACAAGAACTAATTTTACTTGGTTCAGAGCCTTTGGTGGGCTCCTACTCCAAGGCCCGCACACGAGGGTGCTTTCGATGGGCAATTCACTAGCAGTTCGAAAGATATTACAAACTAAGTACAGAAAATGCTAATGAAAGAATTAAAGCAATACCGACAAAAATAAGAGACTTAAAAAGAGAAGCAGCGCGTTTGTCGGAGCTTTGCAGCCTCGCAGGAGCATAGGAGAGCGAGTTCTTCAATTCAGAGTTGTTGATTTGAGCTCCACCGCTGAGCCTTCTTTTATATGAGGCTCGGGGCTCTCCGGATCCCTTCCGGGCGCCCTGGTGAGACGTGGCAGGTCCAATCAGCGAGCTCCACGTAGCGACGACGTGATCAGGATAAAATTGCCTCCCGGGCGCCCGGACCTGTTCCGGGCGCCCGGACCACCTTTCTCCAGAGATTCTTTCTCCTATAAGACAAGGTTAGTCAGAAGTAAATATATAATATGTTTCCCGCAAAATAAAATATTAGCACAGTTTTATAAATTCAATATTAAGAGTATGACTTAGATTCCGTCTTTCCGAGACCAGAATCTAGTCACGATCTCGACTTAGTTAGATATCTGAAATGGATCTAAGCCGGATCGACGCCTAATGTTCCCTTCCCGGGAACGCGTCCTCACAGTCACTCTCTTCCAGTGACTTACCTTTACTCACCTGCAAGACGTCCAGTCAGCCCTTTGACTTGTCTGGATTTCTCTCCAGCTATCCGGTCAGCCCGTCGACCTAGCTGGACTTCGTGCCAAGTGTCCGGTCAACCCGTCGACCCGCTTGGACTTTGTGCCAAATGTCCGGTCAGCCCATCGACCCATTTGGACTTCATGCCAAACATCCGGTCAGCCCGTCGACCTGTCTGGACTTAGCCTGTACACTCGATCAGAGTGTTAGATAACGACAAATCTAACTTAACCTGATTTGTCATTCATCAAAACCTGAGTTAGATCGTTAGTGCTAATCGCACCAACAATCTCTCCCTTTTTGATGGAATGGCAACCTGGTTAAGTTAGTTAAAATATATGCAAAAATCAATCATGATTTTTGAGGTTTTTAAGGTTTTAAGTTAGTTTTTCAAAATTGCATTCAGTTGCTCTAACTTAACCACCTATCCCTCCCCCTTTGGCATCCATCAAATAAGGACATAATCAACAATACATAGTACAAACAAAGTAAAAAAATTTTAAGAAATGATGTCAAGTTAACTTGGGGGAGTTTAAATTTTAACACATAGTAATTTAGCTTTTATTTCTTATCTTTTGTAACATAGCTAAGTTTAGGAAAGCTAAGTTTAAGTTTAAGTTTTAGATAGACAAATTTTCAAATATAAGTGTTTAAGTTTCAAATTTTTTTAAAAATTTTAAATTTTCAAAATAAGGTTCAACTTTGAAACATTTTACAAATATGAGTTTTCAAAACCAAGGTTTAAGGTTTAAATTTTCAAACTGAGTTTCGATTTTGAAACACTTTTCAAACATAAAAAAATTTCAAGGCTGAGTTTAAAAACTGTTTACTTTTCAAAACTAATTAAAACTAAGTTTGCAACAGATTCAAGTTTCAAAATCTTAGTTTATAAAATCTAATTGAAGAAGTTAGTTTTATGAAAACTAGTTTTCAAAAATAGGTTTAAAAGGAATTTTAATAGGGCAATTTTCAAAAACTTATTTCAAAATATTTTTAGTAAAGAAAAAATGAGTATGAAAATGATTAATCCTCCCCCTAAACCTGACATTCAAAGCAGCTGTCTAACCAATTAGGTACTTACTAACTATCAGAAGATAGTAGCTTTCAGTTGGTTAGTCAAGTTAAGTTCATTGTAATCAGTCAGTGTTTGACTAAACTGAATAACTTAGCTTGATCAATGTATGTTTTGTATTTAACGCACAGACTTATATTGATGCACTGACATAAGCATCTTAAGTCCAGGCAACTGGCCTATACATCTCACCCCTTTCTATGTTTGTCAATCACAAGCAAGGTAAACCTAGGGTGTTGGTGAGATACTCAAATACTATTCCTAGGGGAACATGATTTCTAAAGGGATTTTTCTAGTCTAAGGCTAAAATTGTTTTGAAATCCTAAAAGTAGGAAAGTTTTTAAAAAAAATGAAACAATTTTAACCTAGAATTTGAAATAGTCAATTTTAAAACAGTTTTGAATTTTGAAAATCCTAGTATATTAAACACATCCCTAATTTTCTACGCAGATTACTAAATTCACTTTCAGGGAGTGGTTTTGTGAATATGTCAGCTAAATTGGACTTGGACTCAATGTATTTGAGTTCAATGCCACCTTTAATAACATGATCCCTGATAAAGTGATGCCTAATTTCAATGTGTTTAGTTCTGGAATGATGCACTGGATTTTTTGTTAGGTTAATTGAGCTAATGTTATCAATTAAGACTTTGACATTTGTAAGGTTCAAGTTAAAATCTTTTAGGGTGTGCATCATCCATAATAATTGTGTAACGCACTATCCTATTGCTATATATTTTGACTCAGTTGTGGATAGGGCAACACAATGTTGCTTTCTACTAAACCAGCTGACAAGTGATGGACCTAGTAATTGACATCCGCCACTTATGCCTTTGCGGTCTAATTTGCATCCAGCATAATCTGAGTCAGAGTACCCTATTAATTCAAAATTATTAGTCCTAGGATACCAAATACCTACATTTGTTGTTCCTTTAAGGTATCTAAAGATTCTTTTAACTTGAGTCAAATGAGATTCTTTAGCACAGGTTTGGTATCTAGCACACATACTAACTGCAAATAAGATATCTGGTCGACTTGCAGTTAAGTATAGTAGGCTACCTATGGCACTCCTATAGTATTTTAAATCAACTGGTTTTCCATTGGGGTCATCATCTAGGATTGTGTTTACTGTCATAGGTGTTTTTATCTTTTTGGTGTTTTCCATTCCAAATTTTTTAAGTAATTCCTTAGTATATTTTTGTTGATAAATGTAATTACCTTCATTTGTCTGTTTGATTTGTAATCCTAAAAAGTAGGTTAATTTTCCTACCAGACTCATTTCAAACTAGTGTTCCATTAAACTTGTAAATTCATCTAAAAATTCTGAATTTGTTGAACCAAAGATTATATCATCTGTGTAAATTTGTGCTATAAAAATATCTTCTTTTATTAATTTGACAAATAAGGTTGGGTCAATTTGACCTTGGTTAAACCCTTTAGAGATTAGGTAAGAAGTTAGACTAAGCTTCCCTAACGTACTATCATCCAAAATTTCACCAGTATCATTTTTTAAGTTAAACTTGAACCCTTTTTAACTAATCCTAATTACCCTGTCAGGTAGGTTGGTTAGGGTTACCCTGCCGGGTAGGTTAATTTTGGAGGTGCCAGCTATTCTGGAGCCTCCCCTTGAATTAATGGTCATTAATTTAATTTTTAGTTCTCAGTTTATGTCTATTTCTTTTATAATTATATTTCACTTGGTGATAGTTTAAATTTTGTTGAGTTCTAATATGTTTGGATTTTAAATTTTTTTATTTAGGTTTGTGTTCTGATTTTTGATTTGGTTTATTTGACTTTACGTAATATATTTTATCTTTGGGGATATAATATTGGTTAGGTCCTATTTGCGTGGTTAAACACGCTTTCGGAACCCAGACTTTATTTGTTGGTTTGTATTGGGTTATTAATGATTTAAAAGTTTTATTTGAGTTCGACTTATATCCGAGTCCAATTTTATTATAACTGTTGGTGCAATATCCATCAGGTCAAGGTTGACCTGGTTGACCAAGCTTGAGTTTTGGTTTGGGTTTCGATGTTTGACAAAACAAGACTTCGATGATATGGACAAGTGCAGGTGCAGTTGTTCATGTGGGAAGATTGTGAAGGAGAGTCAAGTAGGTCAAGGTTGACTAGATACTTGACTGGAAAATCCTAGTGAGTGAAGCTAGGTGAAAGTCCTGGTGAGTGAAGTCAGACAGAAGGAAAATCCTAGTGAGTGAAGCCAGGTAGAAGGAAAATCCTAATGAGTGAAGCTAGGTGAAAGTCCTGGTGAGTGAAGCCAGACATGAGAAATCCAAATGGATCAAGGCTGATCAGACATCTGGTGTTGAGAAGTCCGAGTAGGTCAAAGGGATTGACCGAATACTTGGCACGAGAAAATCCAGATAGGTCAAGGTTGACCAGACATCTGGTAGAAGTTTCAAGTGGGTCAAAGGGATTGACCGGACACTTGGTGATGGAGTCCTAGCAGGTCAAGGGTGACCGGATGCTAGGCATGATGAACCAACAGGTCATGGATTGACCGGATGTTGGTTTGGGGGCTTGGGACTTGGTTTTGGGCAAAAACCAGCATCTGGATCGATCAGCCGATCGATTGGATGATTCCCAATCGATCAGCCGATCGATTGGATGATTCCCAATCGATCAGCCGATCGATTGGATGATTCCCAATCAATCAGCTGATCGATCGGGTGAGTCCCTGTGACAGAGCTCCTCCCAATCGATCAACCTATCGATTGGGAAGAAATGTCGTGCACATAGAACGCCTCTGGATCGATCAGCCGATCGACCCAGAGCTTCCAATCGATCAGTGGATCGATTGGGAGATGGCGATGTTGCACGATAAGCCCTGGATCGATCAACCAATCGATCCAGGCATTTCTCGAGAGCACAGAGGCGCTCTGGATCGATCAGTGGATCGATCCAAAGCCTCCCCGATCGATTGGGAGCAATCCAATCGATCGGGATCCGACCGTTGGCGTCGTATTTAGTTGCAGGCGTTCGATTCCTTCGGTACAACTCACGACATTCATCTCAGATTTTCACAGCAACTCCACAGCTTCTCCACAAAGTTCAGATCGCCAATTCTTGAAGGTTCTTGGAGGTTTTCCAAGTCAAGAGACGGATCTACAGCTGAAGAAGAGAGCTAGGGTTAGGGTTCCCTTGTAAGCTTGTGCTGTATTTTTGTTTCCCTTTCCCTTCCTTCTTGTAGTGTGAACTTGTAGGGTTTCTCCGCCTTCGGTAGTTACCGAAAATGAGTGTTTATTAGTGGAGGTGTGTGTGAGTGTGTGGATCCTTGGACTAGTCACCTCCTTTGGAGGTGGATACAAAGTAATCTACTTGTTAGCGTTGTGTGTGTTGTTTCTTGTATATTTCCGCTGCACATCTTTGAAGAAACAAGCAACGCTGATCACGAGCACGCGACGAGCTATTCACCCGCCCCCTCCCCCTCTAGCTACATTTTGGTCCCAACAATAACATGCTTTTTGATTATTTAGAATTAAGTCTAAATTTTTTGATCTGGTAGTAAATTTTTCTAACATATTTTTAAAATTATTAGTTTCTAATTTTAATGATGAATTCTCCTCCTCAAGTGTTAGATCTTGAATTGATTTATTATTTACAACTTGTTCCTTGAGGATTTGATTTTCCTCGAGGAGCAATTTGTTTTCATTTTCTAATTTAACTAACTTATTATTTAAGCACGAAATAATTTTAAAAAACTTTCGGTTTAAGGTTAGGAATACCTCTTCGGAACTTTCGGAAATGAGTACGGACTCGTGGCTCAATTCGGGTTCAGACCCTTCTTCCGATTCGTCTTCCTACTCTGCTTTGAGGGCCATCATCGCGAGGTGGCTCTGGTGCTTCTGATCTTCTGCTTCCGATTCTTCCGAGGAGGAGTCGTCCCACGTCGCTTTGAGGGCATTCTTTTTGGTCGGCTTTGGTTTGTCGATCTTCAATCTCGGGCACTCGTTCTTATAGTGGTCCTTCTTGTTGCATCTGAAGCACGTCACACTCCTCGATTTGGTTGGAGAATTGATCTTTTGAAGGTCCTTCTTGCTGAAGCTTCTTTTTCTCCTGGTGAACATCTTCCTTACAAGGTTCACCAGGTGTTCTTCATCTTCAGAGTTCTGATCAGAATCCTTTTCAGGTTCAGACTTGTTCTTCTTTTCTTTTGAGGAACCTGCAAATAAAACTACACCTTTCTCGACCCCAGCGTTAGTTTGCTCATGCAGTTCTAATTCACAGAAAAGCTCATCTAGTTTTAATTTTGATAAATTTTTAGAGATCTTGTAGGCATCTACGATAGATGCCCACAAGCTGTTGCGTGGAAAAGCGTTTAAGGCATACCTTATTAAGTCCCGGTTCTCCATTTGGTGTCCTATTGCGTGGAGTCCGTTGAGTATATCTTTGATTCTTGCGTGGAGTTGGTTGGTCGTTTCTCCTTCCTGCATTTTTATGTTAAATATTCTATTTAGAAGCAAGTCTCGTTTCGTTACCTTAGCGTCGCTCATTCCTTCGTGCAGTTCGATCAGTTTGTCCCACAGCTCTTTAGTGTTTTTATGTGGTCCGACCCGGTTCAGTTCTATTCAGTTTTTCTCTTTTAATCTGCACTGTAATGTGTTGATTGCCTTGTTCTCTATTGATGCCTTCTTCTTTAAGTCTGTTGTCCATTCTTCAGGATCCAGTAGATTCTCCGAGTTGTCTACTGGTATTTTGTAGGCTCTTGTGACGCTCAGCCACTGGTCAAAATCTATCTTGAGATATACTTCCATCCACTTCTTCTAGTACGGGAAATCATCCTCGTTGAAAAGGGGAGGTCGCACTGTGCTGAAGCCCTCGATCTGCGACATTTTTAATCTGCACAAAAAAACAAATAGAGAGGTTCCAAGACTTGGTCTTGGATTAGTAGTGCGGGAAGAATTAAAAAAAATAACTAAATTGATGTTGCACCAATTTAGATGTAATTACGACTGAAGAAGATTTCCAAAAAGATAATTGTACCAGTTTGGAATTTTACGAAAAATTGAAATCCAAAAATAGAAAAAAGAATTTTTAAAAACAAATCACCCCCTTGCCTGATTGGTGGTTGCACCAAATCAGAGCAGTACCTGCTCTGATACCACTTGTTGGATCGTAGACGTTCGATAGAGGGGGGGTGAATATCGATTATAAAAAATTCGTCGATAAGAGTAAGCACAGTGGAAAAAGTAAAACAATGCAATGTTAACACAAGAACCAATTTTACTTGTTTCGGAGCCTTTGGTGACTCCTACTCCAAGGCTCGCACACGAGGGTGCTTTCGATGGGCAATTCACTAGCAGTTCGAAAGATATTACAAACTAAGTACAGAAAATGCTAATGAAAGAATTAAAGCAATACCGACAAAAATAAGAGACTTAAAAAGAGAAGTAGCGCGTTTGTCGGAGCTTTACAGCGTCGCAAGAGCACAAGATAGCGAGTTCTTCAATTCAGAGTTGTTGATTTGAGCTCCACCCCTGACCCTTCTTTTATATGAGGCTCGAGGCGCCCTGGATCCCTTCCGGGCGCCCTGGTGAGACATGGTAGGTCCAACCAGCAAGCTCCATGTGGCGACGACGTGATCAGGATAAAATTACCTCCCGGGCGCCCGGACCTGTTCTGGGCGCCCGGATCCCCTCCGGACGCCCGGACCACCTTTCTCCAGAGATTCCTTCTCCTGTAAGACAAGGTTAGTCCGAGACAAATATATAATATATTTCCTGTAAAACAAAGTGTTAACACAGTTTTATAAATTCAATATCAAGAGTATGACTTAGATTCTGTCTTTCCGAGATCGGAATCTAGTCACGATCTCGACTTAGATATCCGAAATGGATCTAAGCCGGATCGACGCCTAATATTCCCTTCCTGGGAACGCGTTCTCACAGTCACTCCCATCAGTGACTTACCTTTACTCACCTGCGAGACGTCCGGTCAGCCCTTTGACCCGTCTGGACTTCTCGCCAGCTATCCGGTCAGCCCGTCGGCCTAGCTGGACTTCGTGCCAAGCGTCCGATCAACCCGTCGACCCGCTTGGACTTCGTGCCAAATGTCCGATCAACCCGTCGACCCATTTGGACTTCGTGTCAAATATCCGGTCAGCCCGTCGACCTGTCTGGACTTAGCCTGTACACTCGATCAGAGTGTTAGATAACGACAAACCTAACTTAACCTGATTTGTCATTCATCAAAACCTGAGTTAGATTATTAGTGCTAACCGTACCAACACTATGTCTCCATTGAGGAATCCAGTCTTTACGCCCATTTGATGTAGCTCCAAATCATAATGAGCTACAAGTATCATGATTACCCTAAGGGAGTCTTTCGTCAACACAGGTGAGAAAGTCTCCTTGTAATCAATGTTTTTTTTCTAAGTGAATCCCTTGGCAGCAAGACGAGTCTTATACTTTTCGACATTGCCCCTTGAATCCCGCTTGATTTTAAATATCCATTTACAACTAATGGGCTTCTTTCCTTCAGGAAATTCGACAAGTTCCCAAATGTCATTGTCTGCCATAGACTTCAACTCTTCTTGCATGGCGTTAATTCACCTTTCAGGGTTAGAGCATTATTTGACTTCTTAGAAAAATGTAGGATCACTCTCCAACCCTATGTCAAAATCATGCTCTTGGAAATAAACATAATCACGAGAATTCGTGGTTCTCCTTTCCCTTGTGGATCGCCTTAAAGGCACTTGTATTTTAGGTGGTTGAGGTACTTGCTCATCAATATGAGGTGTTCCTGTCTGGAAGCTGAGAAGACGAACCTACCGGTATGACGTGTCTGGAAGGTTGACCGCATCCCCATGACCCGGTTGATGATCTGTCCGCTGCGTTGACTAGGTCGTCTAGTCCTCCTCCGGTCAACTGTACCTGTATCCAGCGACCGGGTCGCCCCGGCCTCTGGTACCTCGGTGCTCGAGGCGAATCCCACAGATATATGAGTATCCAGATAATAACAGAATAGTAGTAAAATAAACAGATACCGAGTACGAGAACGTACCCTGGCCCAGGGGGGCGCCCTCGGATGGATGAGTGAGCTGGTCGTGGTGCTGATCAAGTCGTCGCGGTCGTGACAAGTAGATGGGTGTGAACCCGCTGAGAAGTCAAATCTAATGGTGGCGGCACGGAATCCGATGCAGCCTAGATCCGGAATGCGACGTGTAGGCTGTGACATAACGGCTCGCAGGCCGATACGCGGCACGCAAGCCGGATAACACAGATAGCTCGTAATCATAAGAGAGATGCACAGAGTAAAACCCAACGACTCAATGGCCGAAACAACCTCAGCTCGATGGCCGAACCCAATCTCGGCGCGATGGCCGGAATAACCCAAATAGTATTGAGCTGCGGCTATCTGGAAGGTGACGATATCCACTGAAGACAGCGGCAGTAGATGCGAGAGGGGGAGGCTGCGGCTGTGGCCACGGGGGAAGGCAGCGGTGGCTGCCGGTGGAGGTGACACCGGCGGTGGCTGTGGCAGTCGCCGGAGGCCGTGGCGGATGGAGACGCTGGCGGTTGCTGGAGGAGGTGACACCGGAGTAGGAGGCGGCGCTGGACGCCGTACGCGACGGCGGTGCTCGATTTCTCCCTGGCAGCGGTGAAAACGCCCTCTCCTAGGCGTCGTCGATGGCGTGAGACCGGAGGAAAGGGGTGGAGGAGAGGAAGAGGAGAGCTCCGGCGACTTCGTCGGTCGCCGACGAAGGGCGTGAGAGGGGCAAACCCAAGCTTCTCCCTGGCTGGCGGCGGGTCCAGCTCCCTGTCCCAAAAAACGCGAGCCCCCTTCCCCCTCCAAAACCCGATCCCTCCTCTTCCCTTAAAGCCCTAGCATGTAAAAAGACCTAAGTGCCCCTGTCTTTTCCTCCTAATTTCCTCTCTGCCACTCAACTATATCCGGATCACAAGCCTCCCCTTCAAGTCTAGTCGAAGGAGGCGTGAGTCCGACTGACTGGACAGTCTATTGCAAAGAATTGAACCGCTCTCGATGTCAAAGCCAAATCGCTGAACCAATAATATAATGTCGCTCGAGCGGTCGCTATAATAGTGGTGTCGTAGGGGATGGTAACAATATCGAGCAGACCAAGTCGGAAACTGGACCAATGCCAAGTGCGCAGCCGCGAAGATACCGACCGGACGATCGAAGCGCTGTCGATCGGATGGATAGATGCTAGACGAACGTTGTCGTGTGAGCGATCGAAATGACGCCGATCGGATGGATAGATGCTATACGGACGCTGTCGCGCGAGCGATCGAAATGACGCCGATCGGATGGATAGATGCCGGGCGGACGATGCCGCGCATGCGATCGAAATGACGCCGATCGGATGGATAGATGCTATACGGACGCTGTCGCGCGAGCGATCGAAATGACACCGATCGGATGGATAGATGCCAGGCGGACGATGCCACGCGTGCGATCGAAATGACGCCGATCGGATGGATAGATGTCGGGCGGACGATGCCGCGCGCGCGATCGAAATGACGCCGATCGGATGGATAGATGCCGGGTGGACGATGCCGCGCGTGCGATTGAAATGACGCCGATCGGATGGATAGATGCCGGGCGGACAATGCCGCGCGTGCGATCGAAATGACGCCGATCGGATGGATAGATGCCGGGCGGACGATGCCGCGCGTGCGATCGAAATGACGCCGATCGGATGGATAGATGCCGGGCGGACGATGCCGCGCGTGCGATCGAAATGACGCCGATCAGATGGATAGATGTCTGGCCGCGACGACTGCTCGACCCCGAACGGGGGAGATAGATGATCATGAATCTGGTCCGTGACCAGTGAAGGTCGCTCAACCCCGAACGGGGAATATAGATATATGATGTGCTGGTCAGCTGAACTGGTCCGAAACCGGTGATGATCGCTTGAATATAATCCTCCCGGTCGATCGGCTCGGGAGTCTTCGCCATCGAGCCCCTGGCTCGTATATAATCCTCCCGGCTGCTCGGCGCGGGGGTCTTCGCCATCGAGTCCCTGGCTCGTATATAATCCTCCAGGCTGCTTGGCGCGGGGGTCTTCGCCATCGAGCCCGTAGCAGCTACGGGCTCGTATATAATCCTCCCGGCCGAACGGCTCGGGGGTCTTCGCCATCGAGCCCCTGGCTCGTATATAATCCTCCCGGCTGCTCGGCGCGGGGGTCTTCGCCATCGAGCCCCTGGCTCGTATATAATCCTCCCGGCTGCTCGGCTCTCCGAGTAGCCCCAGCAGTATATAATCCTCCCGGCTGCTCGGCGGGGTTCGCCATCGAGCCCGTGCGCTACGGGCTCAGTATATAATCCTCCCCGAACGGCTCGGGGTTCGCCGCCATCGAGCCCGTAGCGCCTACGGGCTCAGATATAATCCTCCTACCGAACGGCTCGGGATCTTCGCCATCGAGCCCCTGGCTCGTGTCTTTGACATCGACCAGGGCTCGATAATATCTCCCGGCCGGCACGGCTTCGCGGGGTCTTCGCCATCGAGCCCCAGCTCGTATATAATCCTCCCGGCTGCTCGGCCCTTCGCCATCGAGCCCCGGCTCAGATATAATCCTCCCGGCTGCTCGTGCTCCTCCCTTCGATATCGAGCCGTGCGGCTCGTATATAATCCTCCCGACCGCTCGGGGGTCTCGCCATCGAGCCCGCAGCTCGGATATAATCCCCGGCCGAACGGCTCGGGATCTTCGCCATCGAGCCCCTGGCTCGTATATAATCCGATCGGCTCGGGGGTCTTCGCCATCGAGCCCCTGGCTCGTATATAATCCTCCCGGCTGCTCGGCTCGGGGGTCTTCGCCATCGAGCCCCTGGCTCGTATATAATCCTCCCGGCTGCTCGGCTCGGGGGTCTTCGCCATCGAGCCCGTAGCAGCTACGGGCTCGTATATAATCCTCCCGGCCGAACGGCTCGGGGGTCTTCGCCATCGAGCCCCTGGCTCGTATATAATCCTCCCGGCTGCTCGGCGCGGGGGTCTTCGCCATCGAGCCCCTGGCTCGGATATAAACCTCCCGGCCGAACGGCTCGGGGGCCTTCGTCTTCGAGCCCGTGGCTCGGATATAAACCTCCCGGCCGAACGGCTCGGGGGCCTTCGTCTTCGAGCCCGTGGCTCGGATATAAACCTCCCGGCCGAACGGCTCGGGGGCCTTCGTCTTCGAGCCCGTGGCTCGGATATAAACCTCCCGGCCGAACGGCGCGGGGGCGTATGTCTACCTCCCGGCCGAACGGCTCGGGGGCCTTCGTCTTCGAGCCCGTGGCTCGGATATAAACCTCCCGGCCGAACGGCTCGGGGGCCTTCGTCTTCGAGCCCGTGGCTCGGATATAAACCTCCCGGCCGAACGGCTCGGGGGCCTTGACTCGAAATAATACAGATCATATAACTAACCGAGAACAGATAACGGAAAAACTGACCTAGGTCATGAGGATAGCAGAACTCTTCGGCGTCGTCCATCTTCACGTTCCAGATCAGGCGCGTTCCCACAGACGGCGCCCTTCTTCAAGTACGCCATGGTGACCTTGACCGCCTCGAGGAAAGTTGAGGAGACGTTGCCACCGAATTTTGCGCCGAACTGCTCCGAGCGGAGGTATTCTTGGCGAGCTGCTGCTAGGCGACTCGACTCTCCCTCCTTATATTGTCTGAGCGCCGCTCGGGAGGCAATCAGCGAATCTTGAAGAACTTTCAGGTCCACCTCCGCTTTGGTGCGTTCAGCTGAGCGCCCTTCCCGTTCGGCAGCTAGTTGGGCTTCCAGATTCTTAGACTGCTGATCTAGGGCTCGGACTTCAACTTTCATTTTGTCCAGATCAGCAATCGCCCGCCTCTGGCGCGCTTCACGTCTGCGTCGCGTGTCCTGACCAGGCCTTCAAGTCGAGCCACCTCTGTCGCCAAGTCGGCGGACTTCTTCTGTTCGGCCTCGAGGGTTTGTTTCTCCCGCTCGGCCGATGGACCCCCTGACACTTGGAGTTTCTCCAGGAGATCCTCCAGCTCGGCTAGACGATGGCTAGTGGCGATTTGCTCAGCCCAACGCTGTAAGGGAAATAATAAGATCAACGACCCAACGGAAACATGGCACAAGAAGAGAAATGAATTTACCTGAGTCGCCTGTTGCATGTTGTTATCGCCGAGCTGCTTAGGCGTCATGAGGGCCACTTGAATCTGCGCGTCCTCAAAAAGCTTGGCGAGCGGACCCGTCAAGGTTATTTCGTGAACAGGGCTCGAGGGCCGATCGGCAGACAGTAAATAGTCCTCCGATGGGAATCGGAGGGTAGTCTTGATGGTCGGATGGCCGGACGGTGCTTCTCCAGTCGCGGCCGCCTGATGCGAGGACTCCCCTATGGTGGAAGTTTCGCCCAACCGACGTAAGCGGCGATGAGTTCTGGGAGGAGAGCCGGAGGGCCGTGCGGTAGGCGAAGCCACGGGGGTCCCGATCTGCGGCGGTGTGCGGTCCGGCGAATCTACCCCGATCGGCGCTTGTGGTTCGCCTTGAGTCGAAAGGCTGGTGTCTCTTCGACGTTTCTGCCGAACTTCCAGTGGGGGATCCCCGACCTGGGGGACTCCCAGCTCTGCTGGAGCAGAGGAAACAGGATCCGCCTCAACCTCCGTTGAAGCGGCTGAGGTGACTTCTGTTTCAGGGGCAGATTGCGTCCCCCCCTCTCCTGTAGCTGCCGGGCGGCTGGGGATAAGACCCCGCTCGGTGAGTTCTCTTTTAGTCGCCGCTTCGATTTCCACGGACTTCAACTTCAGATGATCGGTGGCCTTGGAGCGCCACATGACTTCAGCTGTAATGGAAGAAATTAAAATCAGTTAGACAAAAAAGGCGAAGAGAGTAAAAAGTCCTTACTCATGCGGTAGGGGAGATTGGCCCGAACGGGTGATAATCCGAAAATATACAACACCCCCTTGAGAAGCAACTGGTCGATCTTGTACCGCTGACCGGACAACCAGTTCGCCGCATGAAGGTAAGCCGGGTTGCTTCTGAATTTGCCGAGTTCCGGCTGGGTCGGCACAGCGGTCTGCCATTTGGTTCTGAATGCCGGCCGCTCGGGGAGTCGTATGTAGAAGAAGAACTCCTTCCAATGCTTGTTAGAGGTCGGCATATTATCAAAAAATTTAAAGCCTATTCTACTTTGGAAAATGAAAGTGCCCGGCTCGGATTGTTTGGGATAGAAGAAGAAGTGGAATATTTTGGGGTCAAGTGGGATACTGTGCAACTTAAAGAGGACAACCACCCCGCTCAGCAACCTAAAGGAGTTCGGCACAAGTTGGCCGAGCGGGATGTGGAAATAATTGCAAACCTCCAAAATAAAGGGATGGGTAGGAAATCTAAGGCCGCCCTGGAATTGGTCTAGAAAAAAACAAATGGTGTCGATCGGGGGGTCATGGGGCCGGTCAGTCGGGTCGGCTACAACTATTTCATAGTTATCGGGAATCCCATACGTCCGAGCAAGGCGCCGAGCACCCTCCTCATCAAACCGACTCTCCATGGTCAGATACCAAGGGCCATGAACACCAACAGCGGGTTCGGAGGAGCTTGCCATCTCGAAGAAGCAAAAAGATAGCGAGGAAGCGAAGGAATGGGAGCAAAAGAGGCAAAACAAGTTGGGAAGACCTTGTAAACGAAGGGAGAAGACTCACTGAGAAGGAAACGGACGGAAAAGATCACCGGGGAGAAGGTAGCAGCCGGAAGGTGGAACTGGATCGCCGGAGGCTGCAGCGGCAGAGGCAGAAGGAGAAAGCACGAGCGAGCGTGCGGCAAAGGAGGAGAACTGAGGCTTTATACAGCCGGGATCAGTCGGCCTCCGCCGTCCGATCTAGGTCACGACAGACAAGGACGCCATCGGGCCGTCCATTTTAAACGGGGGCATCCCATCGTGAGTGACGTCGCCGCCACACAATGGTCGACACGTGGCGCTCTGTCACCAAGCGCAATTAATGCGCCCATACCGCGCACGCTTCGCCTTAATGAAGAGGATTTGCGTGATTTTCGAGAAGATTTAGACAAGCAAACACCCACGTTGAGCGACAAGACAACCATAACTAAGAGCCGAGCGGCTGAACTTGGCAGAAGGGCCGAACGGCCCCAGGAATATTATAAGCGACTGAAAGGCGACGACCGCCCGCTCGGACACATAGTCCAGTCAGTCGGACTCACTGCCTCCTTCGACTAGACTTGAAGGGAAGGCAAGTGATCCGGCGGTAAGAATGGGGGGCCCACCCTCTGAAGGGTCCCAGCCTAAGGACGGATGGAAGGCTGGTCAAGCGGGTAATGGTCCGAGCGGAGCTAGAAATAACCCATCCATGGGCTTGGGTTTCCGACGCCAAGGCAGGAGGATCGAAGGGCCGAGCGAGAGACCGATCGGCTGGGATCGAAGGGCCGAGCGGGTGGTCCGTTCGGCCAAGATAAGGGCGAGGGTACAGAGGTAGCCGAGCGGCCTATGCGCTTGTCTCGGGATATGGGATGTCAGAGAAGGCATGTCTGATGATTAGGCCGTACACAAGATTGCACGATGGAAGATCTCGCCGTCACATCAGGGAGAGGTGGATACAGTAGCAGTATGGCCTCATGTATGCTCTTCTGACAGGCCCATACTTGGGTATGGTCTAAAGCAGATGACTGCTTCGATTGACGTGCCTGGGCTCTTTCGATAGTTCTATATAAGGCCTCCATTTCTTCACCGGAGGTAGGCGCGTCTGGATCTCTGAAGCCACTTCTTTGCTATTTCCTCGCCTGACTTGAGCGTCGGAGGGCCGTCGCCGGGACACCCCTCCCGGCTCGGTTTTGTTGCAGGTTCGCCGGAGCATCTGAGGATCTAGTAGGGAGCGCCACGTCCCCAGCGTTCGTTGACCACTGGTTCGGACAGGATCATGAGGCAATACTTCAATTTCAGTGGCAGGTTCCTCCAATTGAATTGGAGATGTCGTGGGAATATTTTGGTTCACTACGTTCACTGGATGTGTGATATTCATAATGTGTGTTATGCTAACCATACCGCTACTGATCGCACTAGTAGTAACCACAGGAGGATCTCCAATGCTTTCCTCAAAAGATACTTTCCTGATTTTATTACTCCCACTGTCCTCAATGAACTTAGCATTTCCCGTTTCGAAGAAGGATCTATTAGAGGGATCATAAAATTTATACCCTCTTAACTTCTCAGAGTATCCTATAAAATTACAGCTAACCGTTCTTGAGTCCAGTTTTCTTTCATTAGGCTTGTAAGGCCTAGCTTCAGCTGGACAACCCCAAACGTGTAAGTGCCTAATGCTAGACTTTTTACCCATCCACATCTTGAATGGGGTTTTAGTTACTGCCTTACTAGATACTCTATTGAGTAGGTAAACTGCAGTCTTGAGTACTTCGCCCCACAAAGACTCTGGTAGAGAAGTGAAAGTCATCATACTTCTTACCATGCCTTTTAGGGTTCAATTGCGACGCTCAACTACACCATTCAGACTGGGTGTACTAGACATGGTATACCGAGGCACAATTCCACACTCAGCTTTAATTTTCTTACCTAGTTGAAGTTCAACTTCGGTTTTGAAAATTTTGAACATGTCCAAAATTGTGATTTCTCATGAATAAGGTACAGATAACAAAATCTGGAATAGTCGTCTATGAAACTAATAAAATATGTGTGCCTATTTTAAGATGCCTTAGGGAATAGTCCACAAATATCCGTATGTATTAGCTCTAAAATATTACTATAACGGCTAACCCCTTATTCCTTTTGTTAGTAGCCTTCCTCTTGATACACTCTATGCAAACATTAAAGTCTGACATGCCAAGGGAATCGAGAATTATATGTGACATTAATCTTTCTAGGCGTTGTTTGGATATATGTCCTAAACGCCTATGCCACAATATGGAACAATTCTCGTTAATCAATTTCCGTTTCATAGCTATACTATGCATTATCACGTTGTCAACTGTAGGAGTAAAGGTGTTCAATTTATAAAGTTTATCAACCAAGGAATCATTGCCAACCAACACTGAATTAAAGGAAATACTGAAATTTCCATTTCTAAATGAACAAGAATAACATGATTTGTCCAAGCAAGAAATTGAAATTAAATTCTGTTGAAAATACGGTACAATAAATGTATTTTCTAAATCCAAAAAAACATTGGTTCCTAAACAAAGCCTAAAAACGTCAATCGACTCAACTTTAGCCTTCTTTCCATTTCCTGTATAGATGTATAAAGCCATCAAACTGAAGTCAGCTCCTAAGACAACCTTGCATAGTGACACTTATATGAGTAGTAGCACCAGTATCTATCCACCAAGTGTCAGTGGGTACTATAGCTAAATTAATTTTCGAACTAACAAAATTTTGAAAAATTCCAGAATCTGCAGTCTGCTTTCCTTTTCCTTTATTGATCCTCTTTCTCTTCTTGCTTGAACCTTGAGATCTAGATGCTAGGTGAGCACTTTCATGTGTCTCAAGCCTCAATCTCTCCCTTGTATTTCCTTTTCTAGTATACCGCATGGTTACCAACTTCGTAAGAAGTGTGGTAGTCTCGACCTTTTCAATTGAGGTGAATCGGTCTGCCAATTGGTCCAAAAAACTCCTAGCATCTCCTCCCTCGGTTATTGAGCTCTTTATTGGTGCCGATATGGAAAGGTTCATGATACTCAGACATATGTGATTGGATTTCTCCCACAGCTAAAATTCAACCCTCTACTCTATAGTGCTAGCACTAGTCAGAGGTTCGAGATGATCATTCCTTAATGCATAGTCTAAGTTCATCCAACCTAAGATTATGGTCACGTATTCTTTCTATTCAGCAAAATTTGAATCAGTTAGTGTTGGGATGCTATTAATATTGGCAGTTACAGATTGCACTGAAATTAAAGAGAGAAATTTATTTAAGCTCACGATTTAATTAAAGCTAAGAACATATAAGTAATATAAAATTATGCAAATAAAATAAAATTTTAAATGTATATAAATGAGTTCTTTATTAGATACCAAGTACAACATAATGTGTCTTCCTTTGGGCCAACACATTATTTGTTAGTGATACTCTCTGATATAACTCAAATTTTAATTGGCCACACAATGTGTCTTCCTTTGGGCCGACCCATTGTGCGTATAATATGATATTTTATATGAGTTATATTTTAGTTCATAGCTCATAACAACCTTAATCAGCCACATAATATGTCTTCCTTTGGGCCGACATATTTGTGCATGATCTGAACAAAATATTATTTTGTTCCATAGTTGTAAGCTACTTTATGCATATATCTAGCATAAAAGTAATCTTCCTTTGAGCCGATTACTTTTAGCATAGATATACGTCTATCGACACAAAATGTACTAAACCTACCTAAGATACCTTCCTTTGGGCCGACACATTAGTTAAACTTAGTAGCACGTTGTGTGGATAGATTCAAGAAAATTTTATGAACTTAATTTGAACAAAAATTATTTAATCAACCTTAATAACATAAAATTAGACTTATTAATCAATTGATACAATATGGTAATCGATTGGTATAATCCAATTGTTTATCTCAATTGATATAAAAACTTACTATATATGAGTACATGATAATATATAGAATCTTCCCTTAAAAAGTTAAAGCTCCTTCTAAGTTTTATAATTAAATAATATTATTTAATCTTTTAATCATGGTATTAATTTTAATGTTTTTTTATATATAAACAGTATGAATGTTTAAAAAAACGTTTAATACCATGCATTTAATATATATATATATATATTATTTTTCTCTCTTTTGACACTGTTTCAGGTTGAAACATTAAGATTTTTTTATAAAATCCCGTTTCAAATTGAAACAGTATTTTAAAAAAAAAATTGTTTCATGTTTGAAACACTATTTGTTTTTAACGAACACTGTTTCGTTGAAATAGTATTTTTTTTTTTTATCAATTAACAGAAAACCTAATCGAATCGATTAAAAAAATTAATTGAAACAATAATAATTTTAATTGATTGATAATTAACATAATCACAAGTTTAATTAAAACTATTAATTATTTAAATTTTAATTATTTCTGTTTAAAATTTTAAACTCGACAATTAATTGCTCGATCAAAGTAATTGATTGAATCATGATAATTTTATTTAAAATTAGGTTAAACAGTAACAATTTTCGTCGTTCTTCGTATTTTTTACAGAAATACAAAAAATTTGAAAAATAAGTTTATCCTAATTTTTTCTTATATGATTTTTGACGATCAAAAATTATGTTATACTAGAAAATCTTGATCTAGTATAAAAAATAAAGATCGATATAAAATTCAACATTTAATATCATGAAACGATGAAACAGAGTCGTGACCCTGATACCAATTGATAGTTTTTGTAAAATCTTAAATCGTATGAATTCTAGATAATCAATATTAAGAATTCGAATAGAAAAATCAAGAACATATTAATATAAATTTTTATTTTATCGAGAACATGATATATAAATATAAAATTTTATTTTATCGAGAAGATGACGTAAAAAAAAATTGTAATTACAAAGAAGCTGAACACAGTAAAATTATCATTCGTCGATCCAACGGCCCCAGGCTTTGCCGATGTGAGTTATGTACCCTTGCTTCAAATTACCTCATGTCATCACTTGTTTTTTGTATCCTTGAATTGGATGGTCTGTTCAAAAAGTTTCTATTTTTTCCCTTTGGTTTAGGTTACTTTGTTCAGCAAGAAGCATGGGTGATTCGGGCGGAGGAGGAAGCAGAGACAACGTACGGGAGCATCGATTTGGTATCCTCTGTTCTGCAGAGGAAACTGAGGAAGATCAAGGAGAAAGATACTGACCGTGGCCCCCACATGAGGGGGTTCAATCGCCTAAAGGTTCGGGATACAGAGTGGGACATAGTTGAAAGCTCTGACGAGGAGGAACAAGACATAGTGGAGTCTTCACCTGCAGAAGAAGACGTAGAACAACTGGGCAAGGTTACATTTTTGCCGTCCTTTAGTATTTTACTAATGCCTTTCTCATATCAGAATGGAATTTGCATTCCTCCGAAAAGGTTGTTGTATATTTATTGTATTCTTGTTTTTAGCAAGTCTAGTTCCGTAGGAAATTATGCAAATTTTCTAATATTTCTGTTGATAATTTTATCACTCAGTGTTATGAGAGTGATTACATTCATTCAGTAACTACAATATAACAGCCAAGTATAATTTGATTGCAATAGTAGTGCGCTTTCAATCGGCGAGAAGTTCTTGGGTCCCTTATAATGCTTCTTATGGTTGCTAAATATGAGTGTTTCCATATTGCTGACTCTAGCTGTGATCAGTAGGTTTTAGATATACTTTGGGTTTTGGTTGTTTCAGTTCTACTTTACACGCTATAATGATATAATATCTAGTTGGCTGAGCTATTGCCCACCTTAATGCTTTTTCAGAAAAAGTAGTGTTCTATTCTAAGTTTTGGTTAACTTTTGGCAATGAGATTTTTTATGTTAGTTTGCCTGCGTGTGCTCATTGTTAGATTCCTTACTTACCAAATAACTTAAGCAATCTGTTCTGCTGATCATACACTCCATTTTCTTTTCATGTGGTGCTATAGTTTTTGTATAAATTGACAGAATGAGTTTTCCTGATTCAAATCATATCAAAACATCTAAACAAGCTGATACCTTTGCTTGAATTTGCATGACATTAGCCTTGTTTTAATCATATGAGAAAGGCCCTTCTCTTTATGCTGATGAAGGTCCAAACATGTCTTCACTTATCTATCAGTTGCCGTCTATTATTAGCTAGGCCTGGTTGCAACTTGCTAGTGTAATTCTTTATTTGGAACCACCTAAATTATCACAAAATCATTCCTTGAATTCCTCCTGACAAAGTCTACAAACATCCCTTGGTGTTTCTTGGTAGTTGTTGTCTGCCACCAGAGCTCCATGTGAGATCATTCCTTGAATTCCTCCTGACAAAGTCTACAAACATCCCTTGGTGTTTCTTGGTAGTTGTTGACTGCCACCAGAGCTCCATGTGAGGTCCTCGAACCTCTGGATTTGCTCCTTGGTATTTGACATACTCGATTTTAGTCGACTGTCAGGACTTCCGGAAGATTCAGCGAGGAAGCAAATTGAGTTATCGTCGAGGCTAGTGTTCGATACTATATCCGTAAAACGATATTGCTCCGCTACGGTGCTCACGGATAGCAGCAATTCGCTCCCAAGATACAACGATGAAGTCTCGAAATAGTAGCACTTCAAATTTCGAGACCGACGAACCTTCTTGTAGGCTTTTTGGACTCTTCTTATGCAAGAGATGGAAGAATAGTTTGAATGCAAATGCTTTTCGAATGAATGATTTCCAAGAAGGAGAGAGATCTATTTATATTGGGTGAAGAGGTAAGTAACCCTTGGTTTGGATTGATCTGTATCGTTCATTTTGAAAGGGTATAACCCTTTAAAGGTCCTTTGATCTTAGCCATCAAATCTGAAAAGATATAACTCTTCAGATGACTTTTAATCTCAACCATCAGATCTGAAGAGATATAACTCTTCAGATTCTGATATGATCTCGTCCTTGATCTGAAGAGTTATAACTTTTCATATCTCATCTTGATCTTAGCCATCAGTAAAATGTGAACTATTTGAGTGGGTTAAGATGATAGCTCCGGCCCATTTAGGCCTGGTTTTTTTTTTTTTTTTGCTGTATTCTCTTCTTGTAGAAGTCTCAAACTCATACAGGATATCAGAACTTATGAAAATGAAAATAACTCAATTTCTGTATCATGAGGCCTGCTTTAATACCGGGTAGATGCTTTTACTCGGAATGTGGACATTGTACAATAGCTCGTCGATCCATTTCTAATTTGCCCACTTAAAAATAAAAGGCACAATCACAAAAATGGTTTGGGTGAGCTGTAAAAGTCTAGAATAAAACAGGGAGCCCATATGTTTGAAGATTGTTCTGATCATCTGATGTATTTCTGGATAAATTTTTTGCACAGAAAATCTATTTTTTTGCAGACTGAGAAGTAATGAAGATAAGTGTCGTCTTTGGGTCGGTTTCCTATTCTTAGATAATATCTGAAGGTAAAACTATTATAATGTCAAATCATGAGTGGATTAGGATCTAAACTAACAATAGCTTCTATTTCTGCACTATCTCATGATTTATCAATTGCAGAAAGCATTCTGCCTGTTGCATCCGTTTCTTGACAGTCACTCTTTTGCTCCATTTTTAGATTGGTATTTTGACATGCCACCACTGTCAGTCGAGGAAGCAAAGGAGCAGCTCGAGAATCTGGATCACAGTTTCTATGCTTTCAGGAACGAGGAAACTGGTACTTTTCTACTAGTTTTGTATGAGTGGCTTAACTTTTTCCTGCTGCAAGACAGCATCTGATTGCTCTTGTTCAGGTGAAATAAACATCTTGTACAAGAGAAAAGAGGGCGGATATGGCCTGATAATTCCAAAAGATGAACAAGTGCCAAATACAGCATCAGCTTCTGAACATACCATAGAAACTGTTATCGCAGAGAAAGCAAGTGGATGATGCAGGAAGCTACACCTTATCGGCAATTCATCACTTGCTTCTCGAGCTAGATTACAGGAGAATCTAGTGGTTGGAGAAGTATCGCTTCTTCTATGATGTGCGAGGCGCACAAGATCTGTTTGTTTATACAGACAAACTGGGATTTTAAGCTTGCACTTTTTTATCTAATATTTTCTCGCTAAAAATGTTTGGACTCGGGGAGAGATATCAATCCAATCATTGGCTTTGATGTAATAGACCATGCGGCATAACCTTCTTTAGATGGTTTCTTAAATTTAGTGTATTTTTATTATATTTTTTAAAAAAAATCTACCATGTCAGCCACAATTGATGTAAAAATCTAGTGTTAACTTTTATTTATTCCTAGTTAAAATATTGATGTGCTATGTAAGTGACGTTGGTCAGTCTAATACAATTATGGATCAATGATTTAATGGCAGAGATCATTCTCTTTTTGACTGATGATTGATCAATGAGCAATAAATTTTGCTATAATGAGTAATAAGTTTTAATATGAATAATGAATGCTATACTAGATTGGGAATATATGTATTATATTATTTTTAAATCTTTCGTAAGAACATGTAAATATTGTGGTAAAATGAGAACCTTTGTGACTTTTTATTGGTTAGTCTGAATATTTCAAGTCAACCTAATGAGAAACGACGAACTATGCCATATAAGAATTATTTTAATTTTATTTAAGCAGAATAACTAAAAGAGCAATGATATGCACAAGGAAAAAACCTCAATGAAAACCTCAAGGATAGACACATAAAGTCATGGCCCACCATTTCACTTTTTGTGGGCCCCATCACTTTATGTGTCTATCCTTGAGGTTTTCATTGAGTTTTTTTCCTTGTGCATATCATTTTTCTAACTAAAGTTTAGTCACTAGATTAGATTGATGGCTTCAATTTAGCTTTCAATTCGTTTATATGTTAATTTGATTAGTATCAACTATAAAAGAGAATTTATTTTAGTTTAATTTGAATTAAATGAAATGACTAATTAAATCTTAAATCTAGTTCAATTTGTAACCAAATCAGCTTGATTCGTATATGATGGATCGAAGCAATTTATCTTTAAAAAACAAATGATTTTCTTATCACAATTTACAAATTAGCATCTATTATGAAAATTATAGTATAAATTGTTTGGTACAAATCACGATCTGATAATTTTAGTATAGTTCAATTTGATCTATTTGGTTTAGACTACTCCATTCCATCAACCAAATGAACATATCCATAATTTTATGCGAGGACAACTATTTTATTCTTGATCTATTTAATTATATTCCAAGAATTGAATGCACCATAAGTATTTCTCAAAAGTTTTGATTAAAAGGGGAAAAAAAGAATAATTTTATTCGATAATGTAAAGATAAACAGAAAATGTGAATCCATTATACTCTGAAAAAGGTGTCTTAATCATCATGTGATGACTGTAGGCTTCTCTCTGCCGGTGAATTCTTCCAATTTGGAAATCGACAATGCCAAATCTAAGAAAAGAAATAAATCATCAGTAAATGTTCTCTATTATGGTAAAAGACGATCTCGAAACTCATTTCCAATGATAAAAAGTTCACTAACCTATCAAAGGCTTCAAGGCTGTTTGTGCATCAACATCATGCTTCGCTACATCAGGCTCGAATTGTTCAATATAAATGCGAATTGTAGCACCCGCAGATCCAGTGCCCTGTAAAAGTGACATTGGGCATTGATGCACTAGGAATCAAGTTCATTCAAATGAGAAACAAGAGTTAACAATGATAATGAGAAGGTATATTCATTACTGATAGCCGATATATGATCCTTGATCCATCCGTGAAAACAAATCGAAGTCCTTGTTTAGATGCCACACTGCCATCAACCTGGTTCAGGAACCATAAAAGTATTGATTAAACAAATTCTCTTTAGCTCTTTGCCGATGAAGATGCCTAAATGTTGCTGAGTAATATAAAGAAGCAACCAAGCTTACGACATACAGGATCAGTGTAACTGAAATCATCAGCAAAGTCGAGGGTGTAATTTCCTGAAACAAGAGCAATTAACAGCAATGTGAAACAGAGGAGGAAATCAATTAAACAATCCAAACCTATTCAGTTTATAGATGCGTACCATATTTTTCGCCCTGCTTGGTTTTAGAAATGATATCTCTAAGGTATTCCATCATTTTATTGGCTCCACTAGATTCACATTCCTGATAAAAGCAGGATTAGGTCCAGACCATTATGTTTGATGGAGATGACATTTACTAGACTTTAACCTCATAATCATATCTTGAAAAGAAGTTTCTGCCATAAGAAGCCCAATGCTCTTTTGCAATGTCTGCAACCGAAACCAACTTTTCCCCAACTTTTTTGTCCTTGTTCTGGTAGGCGATGATGGAAAGCCAAGCGAGCACAGCCCTGAATGGTAAATATGTTAAACAAAAATGAAACAAATGCTCCAACTCATATGTAAACTTTCAAGTACTAGTGACAAAACCAAAAGCCACTACCAAAATAAGAGACGACATATAAATAAACATCGAGTACATATAGCAAAGCTTACCATATCCCATCTTTCTCCCTGATATGATCAGAACCTGTTCCAAAACTTTCTTCCCCACATATAGATAACCTCCCTGCGTCCATAAGATTCCCAAAGAATTTCCATCCAGTAGGAACCTATATGCCGAAAGATGGAGAAGAACTCAAACATATGCTTATGGGGCATTGCAGGAATACAAATGCAGAGAGAGCCTATGACGCTCTTCAAGTGACATGCTTCTTTTACATGCATACACAATGTTCAAGATGTTAATGATCTGAAGAGTTTCAAGTACCTCAAAGAAAGGAAGATTCAGTTTTGACGCGACACGATCAAGAGCACCACTTGTAGGCATAGACCTAGCAAGTCCCTAAACAACAATATACGATAGTTTTTTTAATCGTAAGATAGTAGTTACAAACTACTTTCTCTAAGAACACATGTTTTACCTTAGGACCATCTTTGAAGTAGGGGATGGCTGCCTGAGCATTAGCTGCAATAATAGCAACAGAATCTGAAGGCGTGATGAAAAAGCCTCTTCCAAGTATCATATTTCGATCGCCATCACCTGTTAGCAATAAAACATTCTTTAGAAGCAAGCAGCCTGTTATAATGCATACCTATTCACATTTACAGAAATCACCATCATAGGAGCCTGTAAAAATTGGTATGGAAAAAAACTAATCATGATCCTCAGTGGCCCACTTAATAAGAGGTAAAATTAAACTACCTAGCTCTGGAGGTCCATTTAGTGGAGTTTCAAGTTCTACAAGTAAGTTAAACACTCTCAGTTAAATGTACAATTTTTTCTCCAATTCAGGAAAGTACATCTCAGGAAGTAATGAAACAATCATTGGAATTATGTTGGCATTTTGGAAGAAGAAGTAAAATCAGAGGACAAAAAATGGAAATTTTATCTTTCTCAAGAATGAAATGGAATCACCATCTCCAAACAGAACGATGACAACTTAATGAGTTCATTTATCTGTATGTTTAATTTTAAAGATGTATCATCTGACAATCTTATCACTAGGTCCTTTGTCTTCTTGTGAAGTTATATGTCACTCTAAATCTGAAAAATAAAGATAAAAAATATACCATCACTTGCTGCTCCAAAATCTGGTGCATCCTTTGCATACATGATGTTAACCAGATCTTTAGCATACCTGTTCCAAATTAGATGAGAATATGAAAATTCTAATGGTACAAACAAACAAGAAATCTAAGCTCTCTTACGTAAGATTAGGATCTGGATGGCCATGTCCAAAATCTTCCAAAGGAACTCCATTTGAAATGGAGTCCTGCACAACAACAAATCATCATGGTCATAATGAAAACCGAGGTTACTCATATATCATGCAAAAAATCAATTTCCAAACCAGACTAGCTCCCAGGCGATCCACAAATATAGGTTTGGCATAAGCACCAGTCACTGCATGCATCGCATCAAAGCTGAACCTGAAGGAAGTGGTTGAATAATTTAAAAACAAAGCCAGCATAAAGAAAGTAAGTTTATTCACGAAGCCATGTAGCCTAAATGACAACCATGTTTTCTGAAAAGAACTGTCAAAGAAGAATAACCTTCAATAGTTTGATTATATAATTTCAAGCAAAGCCTGTTTATTATATAATTTCAATACCAGAAGCCTCAATGAATTAGATTAATAGACCTTAGAACATACAATATTTTCAATACCAGAAATTTTCAAATCTTTCAAGTTTAAGATTGTATTGAGAAGGAAACTTTAATCTACCTTCTTAGTATCATTAATAGCTTATCTTTCTTTTTCTCTTTTTCTTAGGAGATGTTATGCAGAGATTAAGACCCTAATTAGGACATAATTTTACTAGTTTAGAACTTTAGATCATCCAAACATTAATTGTTTATATCATCCACGCAAACATCATTAAAAAAATTACATCAGATGGCTTTCATCTTTGCTTGCCTATTTGTTTCAGCAACATGGTTATGTGGCTAAGTGGAATAGTGCAAGCATTGACAAACAAACCAATTTTAAAAAATTGATGCCCAATTAATAAGAACTTGAAAAAAAAAAACTGAGTTCTTCCCTTATCTTTAACTGTAGAATTCAAAACAAATCAGAGTGAAACTAGTATTTTGTAGTTGTGCATCTGAACACTTATTCATGGTAGCCCTTAAAAGGACCCTGATATAAATTGATGGTACTTTTGTTTGTGCATTTGGGCCTTTCACTCATGGTCAACCCTCACTAGGACCATGCCAGTCACAGCCTGAAAGGTAACCAAATTATAGACGAAACTTATTACATCTCTACACTTAATTGGTAATTCCAATGTCATGCAAGCTTATAACATCTACTCAGGCCTAGAAAAAAACTGTTCTCTCCCTACACTTAGTTGCCAATTTCAATGTAATGCAAATACAACATCGACTCAGGCTTAAATTCTAGACAAAACTGTTTATGCACTTAATTGCCAATTAAGTTTCATGCAAGCTTACAATATCTAGTGAGACATACAGCACAATAGGGAGCTAGCAATGTAAGCAACCATAATAGGGTGGCTCTTCCAAGCTATTAACAACAATGAGCTCAAGTAGTCAGGATCGTGATCTTCTAAAAGCCAATATGGAATAAGAGATAGTAAAGGAAGACATTAAGACAAAAAAAATTACCCATGCAGTAACAGATTGCAGCTGTTAAATCATTGAAAATAAATAAACGCATTGAGATAATTGACTGAAAACATAAATATAGGATAGAAATTAGGAAATGCAAGAACATCTTTGATTTGGCAAAAAATGATGTACCACATGCATCTCAAGTCAAGAAAGTCATAGTGATAGTGAGATATGAGCAAAGTGCTTCCTTCTGTAAGTAGTAAACTTAAGTTCACGTTAATGTTAACTGAAACCACCCATCATATTGAAAAAAACCTTACTAAACTATTAGGATTTATATGAATATATAATCATGTACCCAAAATCAGCCAGTGAAAGATCTTATCACCCATCATGTTGTGAAAACCCTTAAACATCATTTTAAACCATCAGGATTTTGTATGGACATATAAATCATGTACCTGAAATCAGCCCGTGAAATAAGATCTTTGATAAGCTGAAAATCAAAGACTTCCTACAAAAACGGGAGCAAGATGTTACATAACTTCTGAGCACTAAAAAGTCAGTGCAAGCTTTGTTACATGACACCATCTAGAGGTAAATTCTAGTTGGACATATACCTCCATCAACTCCAAGTAATCAGAAACAGGATCAACCACCTCCACTGTGAAATTACCATATCTTACAGTGCCGACAGAGGAGAGATCAACATCTGGAATATCTGCTGTTTTTATCTCAGAAATCTGCAGTTAAGAATTGCAAAATATTTCAAACTGAGAAGAAAATAAATGTAACAGTAGCTGCAAAGAGAGATCCTAATCCAATTGCGGATGCACTATAGCTGTAGTGATTAAACTATAAGAGCAGCAAATGTGTATGAATATTATAACATTTCAAATTTTCATGATTATCGACATCAGCACAATCTCATAGTGGAAAGGCCCAACTTCCAACATGTCCATATGATCTTAAGAAAAAACTGAAATAGTTACTGACTAAATAAGAAAATCACATATGCTGCAAAAATACAGTTTACGGTATGATATTGTTGGCAAGCCAAGCTATTCAGCAAAGATTGTTGCATAATATTTCATAGAGAATGTATCAGAAAGCATCCTGTTTTTCTTACAAAATAAATAGTTCAGTTTTCAGTCACATTACTTGCTTTCTAATTGCACCAACTTCAACCGGATCTATACTCAAGCAAAAACGGATAAGACTAGTTGATGAATTTAAATGAGACAATTTTGGAATGATAATGTTATCAACGAAAGATCATATATAGTTTACATCCTACCAAAGATATGAGTGTAACTAGATTACAAAAACACGATTACCCTTAATTTGACTTAGATAAACAAAAGCTGAAGCGATAAAAAGGACTACAGACTTACAGAAAGTGTGTTTCCATAGATTTTGTCAGTTATTGATTCAGGCGCAGGTTGTCCACTGCTATAATTAAACTGCAAAAATTTAACAAGAGGAACATGATAATGAAGAACTCGTCATCTTAAATTCAAGAATCCTTTCTTTTAAAAAAAAATAGAGGAAGCTCTGATGCCATAATGGCACGTGTTTACCTTAATACCCCAGTCATATTCTGGTCCACCGGGATTATGGCTTGCACTCATTATGAAACCACCATTAGCCTGCTAACAAAAAAATTATTTAACAGAAATAAAAAAGATAGAAGTTTGAAATTTAATTAACACATACCTTTTGCTTACGAATCACAGCTGAAACAGCTGGAGTAGACATGAGACCATCCCTACCAAGGCAACGCCAATATTTAGACACCAATTTTATGATACACATTTGAGAAACAGTTTCTAGGAAGAAAATGTCCTCTGACCAACTTCTAAAAAGGAAAAAATCCAGCAATATTCACGCACAGATCCAAAAATTTGCATTCAATTAAGCATTTTTATAATTGATTAGGAGATAAAATAACATTCAAAATGTCCTTAACATATAAGTTGCTCGTTTAATTGGTTGTCAAAGGCATCCCAGCAAGAGTTGCATTTGAGGTTCATAAATTAAAGATTGGGAACTAAATTGGGTTAGAATGAAGACTATATTGAAGCATCTTAAAATTATTGCTAGTCAGACCACTAAAGGAGAATGAAGATCCACCCTTTGGTACAGTATAAAGATAAGCATCCTTTAAATCGTATTAGGTAACCAACTCAGCCAAGCCTCTTAATCCAAATTCTTTCCTAGAATATAGCTATGATCAACAAAAGTGTACTGAACGATTCACCTGCCAACAAGTATCTTTCCAACGCCATTCCCTGCTGCAATCTTGATGATTATCTGTATCCACCGATTGAAACCCAAGATCAATAGATCATAAGATGGCAAGAAACAAATTGCTAAGACAACAATAGGAACGATCTACGTATCAATCAGACAAATTTAATGACGATAAAGTACCTGAGCAGCCTCTCGATTAAAATAGCGGCCATCGCCTCCCAACACGAGCACGCCATCCTTGTAATCCTCGAGAGGCAAAGAATTAAACAGAGCCTGCACCAACAGAAACCCATTCAGATTTGAATCTTCCAATCACTCATCGCATACAATTCAAACAGAAGGAATTCACTTACCTGAATCCAGTTGGCCAGGTAATTCTCCTGTTGAAAGACCTTAACCTAAATCCACCACAAATCCAAACACAGCTTAAATTCATCAATCATAAAAAAAATATAATAATAATAAAACAAGTGCACGGTGTAGGAGTGCCAAAAGGAACCTTCTTTCTGAGTCCGCTAGTCCCAGTTTTCTGCCCTTCGACCGGCTTCGTGGGGATCGCTTTTATCTGCAAACTCTCGGCTATTACTGATCCGACCTTAATGTGCAAAAATAAAAAAGATGAAGAAAAGCAAAAAGAATAAAAAAACAGAGAGAGATACCTGAAGCCCCTCAGAGGCGGTCTGGACGGAGGAAGCTTTCACTGAGAATCTAAAGCTCCTACAGGAAATGCAGCAAGGTAGAAGTTTCCGTGGGAGGAGAGGCGACCTCGAAAACGATGTCACACGAGGCGCAACGATCGGATGGAGAATGGAGATCGAGGGGAGCGTTGATCGAGCGAGAGCAACTTCAAATTTCAGAGACGGAACGGCCATTGGGAAGAACTGAGCTATCTCTTCTCCGCCGTTGAGCGAGTGCGCGATAGAGAGATATCTTTAGGGAAATAAAGGAAAAGCTTTTATAAAACGACAGAACAGAGATTGAGGATCAGGCCTTGCTGAAACGGTTAAAGCCATGCCACGTGTATAGAAACATTCCAACTAGACTAAATAAAATATTTTTGTTTAAAATATAAAATTTTTAAATATATTTATTTGCAAAATATTTTGAATCGTTGATTATAGATTTATAAATGAAATATTTTAAATATATATAAAAATTTTACTTAGATTGAAATAATCAATTTGGGATTATTAACTAATCCTAAGTTTATTTTAAATATTGTTATTTTAAGTTTAAGTTTGTAAATTTATCTTATGGCAACATGAGTTTTAAGATTGGTCCTCTTTCAAAATTTAAAATTTAGATAAAAAATTTAATTTATTAAATTTAGATATTTATTTTTCATTTCATAATGCATCAGCTTTTCTAAAATTTGTCATATGATTTTTTTATTATTTTTTTTCCTTTTTAGTTTTTATTAGTAGACGGAGAGAGAGAAATTGTTTTATTATTACACCGAGGAGAAAGAACTAATATTTTAATATTTAAGAAATATAATTTATTTTCTAAATTTATAAAATTATTATTTATAAAATATATATTTGGAAAATAGATATGATAATTGATGTAGATATTTTTTTAATATAAAATATAAAATTAAAATTAAAAATTTAGTTTAAGATAATTGATGTGAATATTCTTAAAGAATAAGTCTTAAACTTTGATTGAACTAAATTAATTCAGAAATTTGATTGGATTTATTATAAAGTTTAATTTTTTAAAATATATATATATATATATATATATATATATATATATATATATATATATATATATATATATAATTTTAGATTGATTTTGAATTTTAAAAATTGATTAAATTATTTTTTATTAAATAATAAAATTGGAAAAAAATATGGATCGAAACAATTGATTTTATATATAAAAAATTATCCGTTAATAAAAAAAAATAGATTTGGCATTGGGAGTTATCTCGGGGATAGGGGAAGAAGGTTTGCCGAACTTGTGAAATGATAGATGTAATATTTAAACATTCAAAATTATATTTAAAATTAAAATATATTTGAAAATCATGATAAACAGATGGATATATATATATACATCTAAACTAAACTAAATAAAGCATTTAAATATTTTTTTTTGTAAAATATCTTAAATTGTAGATTATAGATTTATAAATAAAATACTTTAAATAGATATAAATGCATGCGGATTAGATATTGAAATAATCAATTTAGGATGATAAGCTTAATCAAATGTAACCAGAAGCTAGTTTCAAACTCGTGAAATCCTAAATTATAAATCTTTAAAGTTAAACTTGAAGACTATGCACTTGTGTGTCTATTAATAAATATTGTAATTCTAAATTTATTTTAAAATAGTTATATTTTAGGTTGAGTTTGTAAACTAATCCCATGCCGTATAATGTTTAATAAGTTAATATACCCTTGAAGATAGATCCTTAAGGGTTGGAGAGTCGAGATTATATATATATAAAATATGATGAAGCATATAATATCGAATTTGGGATTACTGATTTGGCTCTATAGAAATTTTTTATTAGTCATCATGATAAATTGGAAAGCGTTCACAGTGAGCTACCCTAAAGTCCAGTATCCTATGATTATACATCGCATTTGGAGAAAAAAAATCTTTGCACTGGGATCAACCCCCGGAGCGATTCCAGGCGTCCGGACCACTCTGAGCACCCGGAGCGATTCCGAGCGCCCGGAATTAGATTTTGATCGGATCACGGTCAAACGCGATCCGTTACGAAAGGATTAAAATTTTATCCCCTTCCAGGTGTCCCGACCAAAGTTATAAATACAGCCTTGGTCCAGAAGCTTTTCATTCATTAAAGAAATTGTAACAACACTTGTGCACTTCTATTATTTTATTTAGCTTCCTTCTTTCTGTGCTTACACTGCTGTAAAAGAGGCATCTACGCCTGAAGGAGAATTTAGTGCGATCATCTTCCTTGGATTAACAACTTTCCCGATTGTAACTAAGTCAAATCCGATGTCTCTTTTCTTTTAAAGTTCTGTTTTTAATTATTTATGCAAGTGTTACTTTAAAATTCCGAGAAGGGTTTCTTTTTATTTTTACAGGGCTATTCAACCCCCCTTCTAGCCGACCGACGCGTTCCAATAAGTGGTATCAGAGCCAGGATGCTTTAGGAGGACTAACCGTCGATCGAAGCACCGAACAAATGGCCGGAACTAACATCTATCCACCAACATTCAAGGGGGAGTTCGTATTTTGGAAGCGATAAATAGAGGTTTATTTGAAAACCGATTTTAATATGTTATTGATAATGAATTATGGTTATGAAGCTCCGAAGGACACAAAAAGAGAAGAACTTGAGGAGCATCAATGGACTGAGAGCAGCGCGACGAATTCATGACAAATGGTAAGGTTGAATCCCGCTTTTTGAGTGTACTACCTGCCCAGGATCTCAAAATAGTCGGAAAATACAAAAGTGCAAAAGAACTTTGGGAAAAGTTTTTGAAGCTCTACAAAGAATCAACTGAAACCGAATCCGACTTTTCGATGGATACCGAGTCGTCGTTAGAAGAATCCAAGATCGAGGAAATTATCGGGATAGCCTTAACAGCTGAATTCCATCCCGAGGGCACTGAAAGCTTATCCCAGGTGAGCATTGATGAAGGGAGAGAGTTTTCGGAAGAAAACAACTCAATAGGGAGAGAATCAACAACCGACAAGGTAAGTCAGGTATGACATCCACCTCCTGATAAATTGATTAATTCAATCAAAACTTTGTCAAAAGATTTTTATGAATTAGAAATTATATCGTCGAAAGATTTTTACAAATTAAAATCTAAAAAGTTATTAACAAAGGATAGTGAGTTAAAAGAAACTCTAGCAATAGCTTGTCAATTAAAGGATTTCGACAAACTAACAATAGAAAATGACATGTTAAGGAAACAAATACAATTTCAATGTTCAAAATTGTCTGCTTTAAATTTAAGAAATTATGATAAACTAAAATGAAAATTTAAATATCACTAACTTAAAACTTTGAATTAGACTTAGCGCTTTCAGCGAGAAAATTAAACGTTAAATTTCTTTATGAGGATTTGTTTAAGAAAGTGGTTGTTGTTCTAATAAGGTCTAGTGCCTCGCCACTGTCTGGAAGCCAAAATATTGAAATAAAATGTTTAATTAACTTTAAAAAATCTTAAAATTGTCTAAAAATTACTTAAGATAGAATTTTCTTTTAGAAAACTTTCTTGCTTAAATTTTTTACTTATTCTCAAAAATAATTTTGCTTGCAAAAACTTAGAAAAAATTCTCAAAAATACCTGTTAAACATTTGTACTTAGAATTTTTTTTTTTTGAAAATATTACAAAGGGGGAGAAAGGAATTTTTTTTTTTGTTTTTCAAAATTATTACCCTTAAATTTTCTCTTGCTATCTCATTTTTTATATGATCAAAGGGGGAGAAGAAAAATGTTAAGTCTAGGGGAGGTAGATTATAATTTTTTATAATATTATTTGTTTTTCTTTTATGTCTATTTATCCTAGCTTAACTTAGGTTGTTCACATCAAAAAAGGGGAGATTGTTGGAATCCCAAAGTTGTTTTGATGTGATCAACAAGTTAAGTTAGGTCCTATGGTGTTTTAACCTTGTGTCTAAGTGTGCAGGAGCTTAGGAGAACAGGGAGTCGAGCAAAAGATGCAGCTAGCGAGAAGGACGACACGGGAGAGAGTCGACGGACTCGGTGCGTCTGAGGTACGAGGTGCTGCGGAAGAATATGCGGGCGGACGAGAAGGAGGCGTGCGACATTTCCGAGGGACGAGAAGCCGGAGCGGAAGGTTGTTCAAGAAGACGGAAATTGGGTTCTGGTGAGCCTTATTTCGGTTAGCTGAAATCAACCCAAGCAAGCGGAGCCGGAGCGGAAGACCTAGACCGAGGCGAGCAGCACCGGAGCAGAGGGTCCAGACTAAAAGTCAACCTGATTGACTTTAGTGGTCTGGGCGCCCAGACCCATTCCGGGCGCTCGGAATTAGATTTTGACCAGATCACGATCAAAAGCTATCCGTTGTAAAAGGAATAAAATTTTATCCCCTCCCAGACGCCTGGAATCCTTCCAAGCGCCCCGACCAAGACTATAAATATAGCCTTGGTCCAGAAGCTTTTCATTCATTCAAGAAATTATAACAACACTTCTGCACTTCTATTATTTGTTTAGCTTCTTCTTTCTGTGCTTACACTGCTGTAAAAGAGGTTTCTCCGCCTGAAGGAGAATTTAGTGCGATCGTCATCCTTGGATTTAACAACCTCCCCGATTGTAACCAAGTTAAATCCGATGTCTCTTTTCTTTTAAAGTTCTGTTTTTAATTATTTATATAAGTGTTATTTTAAAAGTCTGAGAAGAGTTTTTTTTTTTTTACAGGACTATTCAACTCCCCTTCTATTCGGCCGATGTGTTCCTACAAAATCAAGACTCATAATTTTCTTCGTGTTTTGCTCCCTAAAATTTGTTTGATCATACAAATTTTTAGGAATAATCGATTGTCATGTACACTACGGGGAGATTTTGTTGATGATATTATGAGTTACTTAGTGAAGTCATTAGAAGAAGAGCTTTATTTAATCAATGAAGAAAATCATTTTATTTGTTTTGCCTTTTTGCTATATTTAGATTGAGTTCAGAATGCAAGACGCTAAATACAGTCAAGCACTATGACACCGCCATCTACCAATAATATCTTAGAACAAATCTCTATGACACCGCCATCTACTAATAATATCTTAGAACAAATCTCTACTTCAAAAGCTAATTTCCGAATAATAGAGCAAATTTTTTAGAAATGTGAGCTGAATTAATATACCTTTTTTTATGCCATTACTAATAATATTTAATTGTTTTGTTCCACCTCATTATTATTATCTTTTTTTTTTTGGATTTTGGCAAAAATAGCAGTTGTGAAATTAATGGTGATTGGTACTATCTGTCATGTGTCAACTGTCCAAAAAAGATGACCCCTGATGGTATAGTTTGTATTGTGAAAATGTGATCACTTTGATGCAAATGGAGATTTGAGGTGATAGTTTGTAATGTGAATAATGTGATCACTTTGATGCAAATGGAAAGTTGAGGTGGTAAATTTATGTACGAATTATTGTATTAATTTTCAGTAAATATATAATTTGATTAATTTTAATTATAATAAATTAAAGGTGATAAAAAATGAATATATTCATCTCCAACACCCCGGTCAATCCATTCTAAGATTAACACGAAGGAGATAAATCATGGATGACTACTAACCTTTGATTAGTACATAAAAGAGATATTTATCTTGATTTTACTGAGATTCAAATCTCAAATCTCATGATAACAATACTTTATACGTTAGTCACTAGACCGTCTAGAGAATTAAATATAACATATTCAAGATCCAAATCTGTATTGTGGACAACACAGACAATGCTCTTTTCCTAATGTGGGACAGGGAATGTGTCGAACTCATCGGGAAAACAGCAATGTATTTGAGATCTCAGTCCTAAATGAGATTTTATAATCTAAGTCTTTTAAAAAATTTATAACACATTATGATTTGCTATACATGAAATAAACCAAATATCAAGATTAATTTAAAGTATAATAAATGTGGCAGGATTTCAAACGAGGAGAAATGGCAAAGGAAATAGAGGATTTGGTGGATCGAAAGGTTCTATTCAAAGTTCAGGTGAAGCCAGGTCAAACACTCGGATTCAATGGCTCTTATACCGTCATGCAGGCCCGGCTCAAGGCATACGCCATTAAGACCTATGCCTAGGACCCCAATAAAATTGGGGCCCATTAATTAATTAATTAAAGATATTAAAATAATTAAATTAGCATCATTAATATTAATTAATTATAAATTTCTTGCTAATTCATTAATGACACCTTATCAATTAATTCATTATCAATTTCACTTCCTATTTATACCTGTTATCTTTATGTCCTTATTAATTGCCTATCATAATTTTATATGAGATTTTATTCTGCCTTAAATAAATTCATTTTTAAATTGACATATTTCTTCCTTTTTTTATTATTATTCCGATTCTTATTTTATTTTGTAATTAGTAATACTATTCTTATAAAACCTAATGAATTCTTTTCTTCTCAATATTTCTTAAAATTCCTAATAGTTCTCTCATACTAATGATACTTGGAGAGAACGTCTTTCCCTTCCTCATCCTAATAATATTTCTTCCTCGTTCTTTTTTTTTTATTTCTCGATAATAATATGAATTAGAGATTTTTTTTATTATAAAATACAAAGTAAAATACATTAGCAAATATAAATTTTTTAAAATTAAAATTAATAAAGTCTATTTGACATTCTAACTAAAAAGATTAAATAATTTAATAATTTTATTAATAAAAAATAAAATTATTATCAAAATATCGTCAGAAAACTAAATCTTATATCAAAAATTAGTTTTTTTAAAAAATAATATTTAATTCTTTTTAATAACTAATTTTAAAAATATTTTTTTAAATTATTATTTTCGGTTCCAACTCTAAATAAAAAATATTTTAAAAAAATAAAAATATATTAAAAAATTTTGTTTTTTAATTTTTTTACCTAGGGCCTCAAGAAATCTTGAGACGGCCCTGCCCGAAACTTACATACGATTCTAATATTATTGACACGTTCTGTTGAGAAAGTTTAGAAAGTAAGGTACGACACGAAAATTACCGTGCACGGTAAATAAATTGAACTGAACAAATAGATTATCTAATAATTTATACAATGCATTTCCTTTGGCTAACATAGGAATTTGATATTTTGTCCAAGTTGAAGAGTACTAAACATGGAAAATGAAAGAGGTATTCGAAAAAATCATTTTGAAAATTTTATTTTATTCTTAAATTTTTCTTTAATTCTTATAATGTTATGGTAGATTTGTTCATCAAGAGGATATGGTTGTTAGATTACAATAGTTGCAAACAAAGTTTTACATTGAAAAACGCATGAAAATGACTTATAAGGAAAAAAATATCTCTATTAATGTGAAATATTTTATATAGAGCCTAAAGATAAAACTATGAGAGCTTATAATCAAAGTGAACAATATCATAATATTATGAAAATATTTTAATTTTCTTGATCTTAACAATTAATATCAGAACTCAAATTGCTAGAAGAACTAACTACCGATTGTACATAAAAACACAACGATAAGAGCAAACATTTTTATAACAATATTTAATCTTGCAATAATATATTTTGCTTTAGATCTATAGAACGAAAAACAGACTCAAGTTTAAATAGTGACGACTCTCCTCTAATTTTTAAATTATATGGCTAGAATTATCATTTAATTGGAAGTCTACTTTTATGCGAAGGCTCAATTCTCAAGTTTACTAAATTATATATATATATATATATATATATATATATATATATATATATATATATATATATATATATATATATATATATATATATATATATATATATATATATATAATATTATGGAAATATTTTAATTTTCTTGATCCTAACAATTAATATCAGAACTCAAAGTGCTAGAAGAAAGAACTACCTACATAAAAATATAACGATAAGAGCAAATATTTTTATAACAATATTTAATCTTACAACAATATATTTTGCTTTAGATCTATAAAAAGAAATATATACTCAAGTTTAAATAGCGTTGGTGACTAGAGTAACATTTAATTGGAAGTCTACTTTTATGTGTGAAGGCTCAATTCTCCAGTTAAGGACCAGTTTACTCAATAATATATATATATATATATATATATATATATATATATATATATATAACACTAAGTATAAAGTTCCAAATAAAATATCTATTGTCAAGTGTTTTTCTATATATATCCACATCTTTTATTAAATTGATACATCCTGTAAACATATATAGTTAACTTATATTGAACACGTACTATTTACGCATGCAAAATAATGACAGGAGTATCTTCATTCTAACATAGTACATGATTTAAAATTAATATGAATTTCGGTAAAATCGAGGTAAATATTTCTCTTATATGTTAGTCACTATTCCAAAGACTAGTAGTTACCCATGATTTACCTCCTCCGTGTTGATCTTAGGACGGGTTGACGGGGGTGCTGGGAGCGAGCGTATTCACCTTTTTTACCACAATGATTTAAAATTAATGTTAGATGACAATAATATTTTGGTCAAGTCATTTAGGATGGCCAAGTAAAAAATGATGAATAAAGGACGATCTAACATGAAATTAAAGTTGATCGGTAGAAGAGGTCAGGATGCAAGAAGGTATAATCTTCCTTGCTGCATTGATCGTGGAAAATTCTGATCAATCTTTAGGCATTAGGGATATTTTAGTAGAAACACAAATAGTACAACTTAAACGTCTCAATGAATTGAATGCATTATATCTAGGTCTTCAATATCCTTTACTTTCCCATATGGTGAGGACAACTATAAAGAAGATATCATTTTGTCTACTTCTCGCTCAAGTATTGGGGAAAAACACAATGTTAGTATGAGAGAATTTTCATGCGTATAGATTATATGACAGGAATCATGAGTCATCGACAATTCTGTATTCCAGAAGATTTTTCTAGCAATTTGTTGTTAATGCATACACAATGATTGAATCTGAAAGGTTGATGTATATCAAGATGCATCAAAAGCAAGTATGATGTGAAATGTACAAAGACCTTCATGATGCTCTTTTACACGAGGAATAAATGCATCTGCGCAAGGAAAATAAATTATATTGTCATCTTCTTTTACTCGGGGCTAGATACATGATTCAGAACTATATGCGATGGCTATATCTAAATGGGTTGGATATCTAGATTTGTTTATAACTTTTATATATAACCCCAAATAGTCCGAAATTATAAGATTTGTTGAGTCTAGGGGTTTGAAGTCCGAAGATCGTCCTTGTATTGTGTGTAGAATATTCAAATTAAGTTGGATTATTTAATCAAAGATATTCATAAGAACAAAATTTTTGATAATCCTTAAGCAGGAGATAATTTTATTTTTCGTGCATCAAATTATAAATATTTTTTTTATCTTGATTTATAGATGCCTATTTTTTCTAATAATTTAAAAAATTATTTATTAACTTTATTTCAGTTATATATACGGTGGAATTTCAAAGACGAGGATTGCCTTATGCGCAGATTCTGATTTTTCTTCATAAAGAAGACAAATTTCCAGGAGCAGAGTGTATTATTTTGGCTGAAATTTCTAATGAGAAGGAGGATCTAATTTATTATGCAGTTGTGCATGACTTCATGATTTATGACCCATGTGGCGAGGTAAGAAAGCATTCTCCATGCATGTCAAATGGTTGTTGCACGAAGCATTTTCCAAAAAAAATTGTTGACATCGTATTGATATTGATAGATGAGGATGGATACTAAGGGGGCGTTTGGTTCTTTCCTAGGAATAGGAATCGGAATGGGAATCATTGTATTATGGAATGAGAATGGGTATGAGCATGAATATCACTCTTAAAAGCAATGTTTGGTTAGTTGTATATCTTCTATCGGAATAAATCAAAGTTTCCTTTTTTACCCTTAAAGGAAAATAAGAGAAAAAATTAGATGTGAGAGAAAGATGAATGTGAGAGAAAAATATGATAAAAGAGAATGATGAGAGAGAAAGTATTATGAGAGAGAAAGTGTCATAAGAAAGAATGAAGAGAGAGAAAGTGTGATGAGAAAAAATGAAAAAAGAGAGTGTGATTGGAGAGAGCATGATGAGAGAAAATATGATGTGAGCGAAAGTATGATAGGAGATGATGAAAAGAGAGAAAATATAGTGAGAAAAAATGAGGAGAGAGAAAGTATGGTGAGAGAAAAAGAGAACAGTGAATATGATGGGAGAGATTGAGGAGAGAAAAAGTAATTGAGGAGAGAGAAAGTGTGATGAAAGAGAAAGGAGGAAGTGTGATAAGAGAGATTGAGGAGAGAGAAAGTATAGTGAGAGAGAATGTGTGATGAGAAAAAAGAGAAAAGAGAGTGTGATGGGAGAGATTGAGGAGAGAGAAAGTGTGATGAGGAACAAAAGAAGGAAGAGAGTGCGATGGAAAAGATTGAAGAGAGAGAAAGTATGATGAGAGAGAAAGTGTAATGAAAAAAAAAAAGAAAGAAAGTGTGATAGGAGAGATAAGGAGAGAGAAAGTGTGTGATAAAATGATGAGAGAGAAACTATGATGAGAGAGAAAATGTAATGAGAGAGAATAAGGAGAGATAAGTGATATGAAAGAAAAAATAAATAAATATATTTTGATATTTGATATTAATGGAGAAAATTTTAGTTTTAAGTCAAGGGTATTTTTGGAATAAAGAAATATTTTGATTGATGAAAATAGGGTAATGGCTCATTGAAGGGGAGGTACATGGGAATGAGTCATTACCCAATTTCAAGGATTCATTCCCTTATTTGTATTCCTATTCCTATAATCCAAACATTAACAATGGGAATCAATGATTCTCATTCCCATTCCCCACTCCTATTACCCTAAACCAAACGCCCCCTAAAACTATAAGCGTAGAGCTAGATAATGGGATAACTGTTCTTAAAAACGGTATTAATCTGGACAACAGATATGTCATTCCCCATAATCCATTATTTATTGATTCATTATGGTGCTCATATGAACATTGAATGGTGTAACCAATCTCGAGCCATCAAGTATTTGTTCAAGTATTTAAATAAGGGACATGACCGTGTAACTGCATCATTTTATCAGAGTGATAATAAAGAGAACTCGGATAAGCATGTTGACGAAGTTAATATGTACTATGATTGTAGATATATTTCCTCGTTGAGGTTACTGGGAGAATTTTTAAATTTGATATTCAATACATCGATCAACCAGTTGAGCGATTGATTCAAACAAAGGTGGAATGTTCTTTGTTTACTGTTATGAAGGTACTAGAAAAACGTTTATATGGAAGACATTATCAGTAGCCTTGAGATCGAAGGAAGAATTTGTGTCAAACGTGGCTTCCAGTGGTATTACATCTCTTCTTCTTCCTAGTGGAAGTCCTGCTCATTCTCGCTTTGCAATTCCATTTAACCTTAATGAAGAATCAACACATAATATCAAACAAGGGAGTCCTCTTGTGGAACTCATTGTGAAATCCAAACTTATCATATGGGATGAGGCTCCAATGATGTATAAGTTTTGTTTTAAATCACTGGACAGAAGCATGTGCAACATATTGAGATTTGTAAATCCTTTAAGCTTTCAATACCTTTTGGAGGCAAAATAGTTGTACTCTGGTGGTGATTTTAGATAGAGTTTGCCAGTTATTCCGAAGGATAGCAGACAGTATATTATTCGTGCAACTATTAATTCGTCGCATTTGTGGAGACATGACAGTTTTGAGATTGACTAAGATATGTGACTTCAGAATTTAGCTTCTAATGAATATGGTGATGAAATAATTAGGAGATTTTTTTATTTGATTTCAAATATCGGAGATGGAAAAAATGAAAAAAACAAATGATGGCTATGCAACGATTGATATTCTAGATGAAATGTTACTTAAAGACAGTGATGATCCCATTGTAACAATCATCGAGAATACATATTCATTGTTTGGTAGTACAATAATTGATACAACATACTTCCAGCAAAGAACTATATTAGCATCCACTCTTGATGTTGTTTAGTCCATAAATGAATACATGATATCACTGAACAATTCAGAGGGAAGTTTGTATTTAAGTTCTGATTCAGCATGTCATTCAGATAGCAATGTTGATTTATTGCACGACGTTCGTACGCCCGAATTCTTAAATGGAATTAGATGTTCTGGAATTCCAAATCATGAACTAAATTTGAAGGCTAGAACTCCTGTTATTTTCTTATGGAACATAGATCGTTTTCTTAGATTATGCAATGGAACTAGATTGACCATCATGAGGCTTGGAAACCATGTTTCAGAAGGAAAAATTCTTACCAGAAGTAATACAGGTCATAAAATTCTTATTCCAAGAATGTCATTGACCCCTTCTGATCCAAGACTATCTTAGTTCCTTTCAAGTTCCATCGAAGACAATTTCGTTGATTGTTTCATTTGAACAACCTTTCACCTACCCAATCTGCATGGAGGAGTTGGTCGAAGTGGCATCATCTGTTAGTATTAGCCCTAGTACCAATTATGAAATGATTGTAAAGGGCTCATTTTGTATCATATTTCATTACTAATAAAAGGCAATGTTGGTTATTATATTTATTTCAATCCAGTGTCAAATGAATAAGTATAATAATTTCCTACAGTAGGAGGTTATAATCTACAACATATCAATTGGTTGAATTGATAGTGAGATATTATAGATATACATAGAACACTACTCTTAACTATTCCTAGTCAAGCATTAATATGCAAGGACAATATTAATGTGTTGAGACTAGCATGTAGGTCAACGGATGACTTAATCTCACAAGTCATGGATATGAGATATCAGGTTGATACATGGGTATATATTAGAGAATATATATTGAATGACCCGCTATGAGAATGCTTTATGGATCGTCATATGAGTGTCATAAACATTTTCATGTGACTATTGATATGAATAGTCCTTAGACCCGAAGTCACTATGGTTCCCTACATAAGGAGTTGTGTACTTTGGTATCGGCAAATGTCACCTGTAACAAGGTAGAATATAAAGTCGATTACTGGGTGTGCAATAAATTATGCGGAGGGATGTAAGTCATGTAGATGGGATCTATCCCTTCCATATAACGGAAGTGATATCTGCGGGCCCCTTGATTAGTAGGACACAAGAATGCATGATCATGCTTAAATGAGTCAATATGCGATATTGAGTTTATTTGATTGAGTATGTCTATTTAGATATTAAGAAACACAAAGATTGATAAGAGGATGACTTGTTCTATTCCTCATTAATTAATCTAGATATCAAGGATAGAAGGATTGAGTCATACATGACAAAAGACATGGAAAGATTAGGTCGGATCTAAACATTCTCGTCACTTGGGTAGTAATAATGCATTGCTAGATGTCACTCATTGCTTATGTATCTGAAATGGTTTTAAATACATTGCCAACTTTACGAGAGCTTATTGGGTCACACAAAAAAAATATGCTGATTTGGAGATGGATTATGATGTTAAGTTTAATCCAAATTATACAAATTAGTTAGACTCGAATTAGACTTATTGAGTAATGGGTTAGACTCATTAGTTTATTGGGTTAATGACTTATTGGGTTAATGGTTAATCCAATATTCTAAATTCAACCCATTAAGATTAATGAATATTAATAAAGATTAATATATTGTCATTAATCAAAAGAAAGATCAAAAGATAAAAAAGTTTTTGTATTCATTGGATGAATACAAAAGTCATTTGTAAAAGTAACATTTAGGTGAAGTAACCTTTTTGGTAAAATAACCTTTTGGTGAAGTAACTCTTTTGTGAAGTCGCCTTATATAGATGAAGTAACCTTTTGGGTGATGTGATCTTCTTGGTTTTTTTGCTCTTCTTCCTTCTTCCACTCTTGGCAGAAACATCCACAAGAGGTTGCTAGCACAACCTTTGGTTGTTTCTTTCTCCATTTCGTGAGTTTGTGAGATGGACGGAGAACGTGTTCATGTGGATACCGTAGAGGCGTGGACATGTTGATCGCGCTGAGATCTACATCCTAAAGAAACGTTGTTGTTGGGATTGCAAAGGGCATGCAACAAAGGTATATATATCTTTTAACAAAACATAGTATATAGTTTCCTTTGCATGGATCTTCTGGATAGGAATTTATTTTTCCGCTATACTTTTCGACGTATTTAGCGCTATAATTCCTTACATCATCTACTATTTGAGGGCATATTTATGTATATATGGTCTGCACAAAGCTCTCCGTTCAGAAATAGAAGAAATGCCCAAGTTGCATAACATGAAAATTTTCCACCATGTTTATCTTTCTAATTAGATGATAATAATGTTTTAGTCAAGTCTTTTAGGATGACCAAGGCAAAGATGATGGATAAAGGATGATCTAACGTGAAATTAAAGTTGATCGGTAGAAAAGGTCGAGACACAAGAAGGTATAATCTTTCTTCTACTTCTGAAGTTGTTGCATTGATCGTCAGATATTTTGATCAATCTTTGAGCGATAGGGATATTTTAGTAAAAACATAGATAGGATAACTCAAACATATCAATGAATTGAATGCTTCATATCTAGGTCTTAAATGACCTTTATTTTTCCCATATGGTGAGGACGGTTACAAAGAAGATATCATTTTGTCTACTTCTCACTCAAGTGTTGGGGGAAGAAACAATATCAATATGAGAGAATTTTTTACGTATCAACTATATAATAACAATCATGAGTCATCAACAATTCTATGTTCCAAAAGATTTTTCAAGTAATTTGTTGTTGATGCATATACAATGATTGAATATGTGAGGTTGACATATATCAAGATGTATCAAAAGCAACTATAATGTGAAATGTACAAAGGCTTTAATGATGCTCTTTTGCATGGGAAAACAAATGCATCTATACAAGGAAAATGAATTATATTGTCATATTCTTTTACTTGAGGAGTTAATACATGATTCAGAACTATCAAGATGTGATGACTATATGTAGAAGGATTGGATATCTAAATTTGTTGATAACTTTTACATGTAACCCCAAATGACCTAAAATTGTAAGATTTGTTGAGTCTAGAGGCTTGAAGCCTGAAGATTGTCGTGATATTATGTACAGAATATTCAAAGTTAAGCTAGATGACTTGATTAAAGATATTTATAAGAATAAAATTGTTGATAATGTTCAAATGGGTAATAATTTTAATTTTCGTGCATCAAATTATAAATGTTTATTTTTTTATCTTGATTTATAAATGACTATTTTTTATAATAATTTCAAAAATTATTTATTAACTTTATTTCAGTTATAGGTAGAATTTCATAAACAAGGATTGCCTTATGCACACATTCTGATTTTTATTTATAAAAAAGATAAATTTTTAGGAGCAGAAGCAATAAATGGTATTATTTCAACTGAAATTCCTAATAAGGAGGATCCAGTTTATTATGCATTTATGCATGACTTCATGATTCATGGCCCATGTGGTGAGGCAAGAAAGTATTCTCCATGCATGTCAGATGGTTGTTGTACAAAACATTATTCAAAAAATTTGTTAGTGTCACATTGATAGGTGAGGATGAATATCCAATCTATAAGCGTAGTGATAATGGGCTAACTATTCTTAAAAACGATATTAATTTGGACAATAGATATGTTGTTCCCCATATTCGTTATTTACTGATTCATTATGATGCTCATATGAATGTTAAATGGTGTAACCAATCTCAAGCCATCAAGTATTTGTTCGAGTATATAAATAAGGGACATGATCGAGTAACTGTATCATTTTATTAGAGTGATAATAAATAAAATTTTGATAAGCATGTTAACGAAGTTAATATGTACTGTGATTATAGATATATCTCCTTATGTGAGGTTGCTTGGAGATTTTTTGGATTTGATATTCAATACATAGATTCACTAGTTGATTGATTGAGCTTTCATCTTCCAAACCAACAAATTGTTGTATTTTCTTATTTGAATTAGATCGATAATGTTCTTGATCGTCATATTGTTAATCAAAGCATGTTTTTAGCTTAGTTTGAAGCCAATAAAAAAATATCCCATGGCAAGATAATTGACATATGCTCAATTTCTAATGGAATTGTCTGAAAACAAGATACACATGAATGGGTTCCAAGAAAACGAAGATTTTCAATTGGATGTATTTTTTTCATTCCTCGATGTGGGGATTTGTATTATCTAAGATGTTATTGAACGTCATCTGTGATGATATATCTTTTGTAAATGATGTTTAGCATTAGTCCTTTTGTGACTCTTGCTATGAATTAGAATTGTTAAACGATGACAAGAAGTACATTGATGGTATTGTTCATGAAAGCCCATGGGTTTCAACACAATCAATGAGAGTGCTTTTTACTACACTAGTGTCTTTGGACTACATCAACCGACTCGAAGCAGTTTGGGAGTCCTGCTATACATACTTATCGGATGATATTTTTTTACAGACAATGAAACTTGCTGAAACACCAAGGTAATAACTAGGTATTAATCTAACTTTTATTTTATAGAAGTTTTAAAAAATGTTAACATCATTGTTTTTTTACATAATTACAATTGAACGAAGAGGAAATTAAGAATAATGCATTGGTGGAAATTGAGAATCTTTTGCAAAGTTGTAGAAAGAGTCTATGTGATTTTCAATCAATGTCATTTCCCAGTGAAAAATATTTCTAGTCTTCACGAAACATGTTAATACAAGATGAGTTGCGTTTTGATAGAAGAGCTTTATTAGAAGAATATGACCATCTCTTGAAAAAATTAAACTATGAGCAACGTCATGTATATGACATGGTGATGGCTGCAGTTGATTCAATCAAGGGTAGAATGTTCTTTGTTTACGATTATGGAGGTATTGGAAAAATGTTTATATGGAAGACACTATCAACAATCTTGAGATCGAAGGGAGAAATTATGTTAAACATGGCTTCCAATGGTATCATATCTCTTCTTCTTCCTAGTGGAAGAATTGCTCATGCTCGCTTTGCAATTCCAATTAATCATAATGAAGAATGAAGATGTAATATCAAACAAGGGAGTCCTTTTGTGGAACTCATTGTGAAATCCAAACTTATAATATGGGACGAGGCTCTAATGTAGAAGTTTTGTTTTGAATCACTAGACAGAAGCATGTGCGACATATTGAGATTTGCAAATACTTTAAGCTTTAAACTCCCTTTTGGAGGCAAAACAATTGTACTTCGTGGTGATTTAAGACGGATTTTGCCCGTTATTCCGAAGGGTAGTAGATATGATATTATTCGTGCAACTATTAATTCGTCGTAGCTATTGAGACATTGCAAAATTGTGAGATTGATTAAGAATATGTGACATCAGACTCCAGCTTTTGATGAAAATATGACTACTATGCAACGATTGATATTCTAGATGAAATGTTGCTTAAAAGTAGAGATGATCCTATTGTAACAATCAACGTGAATACATATGCGTTATTGTAACAATCAACGTGAATACATATGCGTTGTTTGGTAGTACAATAAGTGATACAACATACTTCCAACATAGAACTATATTAGCGCCTACTCTTGATGTTGTTCGGTCCATAAATGAATACATGATATCATTGAACAATTCGGAAGGAATGTTGTATTTAAATTATGATTCAGCATCTCATTTAGATAGAAATGTTGATCTATTACATGGTGTCGATACGCTCGAATTCTTAAATAGAATTAGATGTTCTAGAGTTCCAAATCATGGACTAAATTTGAAGGTTGGAACTCCTGTTATGTTGTTACGGAACATATATCATTCTCTTGAATTATGCAATGGAACTAAATTGATCATCATGAGGCTTGGAAACATGTTTTCAAAGGAAAAATTCTTACTACAAGTAATGCATGCCATAAAGTTCTTATTCCAAGTATGTCATTGACCCCTTCTGATCAAGACTTCCTATGATGATTAACAAAAGTCAAGGATAATCATTATCTCATATAAGATGTTTTTTTTGAAGAAATTCGTTTTCAGTCCTTGCTAGTTGTACGTCGTTGTCTCTAGAGTTACAAATCCTAAGGGCCTCAACATTTTAAAATGCGATGTAGACAGTAACCAAGAAAGCTGACGATAAATATTGTATTTAAGAAAGTTTTTCATAATTTATAATAATATTTTTTTGCATATTAAATGTATTAGTCACAGTCAAATTAATTTGTTTTGCATAGCTAAAAAATTCATATTATCTCATTTTTTTTATCATATTTTATACATGATATAATCCGTGCAGATGAAATAATACTGATTTATAAATACTTAGAAGTCGACTCCTAAAATGTTTGCCCTTAGAAGAATTTAAATCTTAATTTTTTGTTGTTATTTTGAGTCTTTACTAGTGATTTAATTTTTTGTTGTTATTTTGAGTCTTTACTAGTGCACCACACTTGTGGGGGTGTCAAGAAAAAAAAATCAGTTCATCTTGAAATAGTAAGGGTGAGCCAAAGTGTTCGACCGATTGGAACCAATCAACAAATCGAATTAATTTGAAAATTCAGTTCAAGTTATTCAATTTTTTTTTTTAAAAATGGCTATTATTTAGTTATGGGTGTAAAAATGAATTTGACTTGATGATCCGATCTGAGTTGATTTGAAAAAAAAAATCATGTTTAGATTGGAAGTTGGAGGTTTTACCGTTTGGATCGGGTCCGGTTGGAAATTTTCATCTTGGATTGAGCCGAATTTAGATTTTAGTAGTTTTAGAATTAATCAAATTTTATTTAAAAAATTAATATAATTTTATGTATATCAATTTTAACGTTAGTATAATGATGATCGAGCATTTAGATAAAAGTAAAGAATAATAGAAAAATAATAAAAAAAAATTAATCCAGTTATTTAGATCGGATACGATTGGTTAGATTCGGATTTTAATTTAGGAGTTTTGAGTTGTATTGAAGCTCAGGTCAAATTTAGATTTAAATTTTTTTATAATTATTTTTAGTCCGATCCACTTGAATTAACCCCTAATTTTAGTTAAATTAAATTTTATTTTGAATTTTAATTTTTAATTAAATCATTTTTTATTAAATAAAAAAATATTGCGATTTTTATATTGAAATGACTAATTTTTTAATAAAAAATCTTAATATATTTTTATTTTTTAAAAAATAATTAATTCAATTATTGATGAATTAATTTATTCTATATTGATTCAATTTCAATTTTAATAATAAAATTTGATTGATTCAACTAAAAAAATTATCGATTGGTTAATGCAGTTCAATCAATTCCATTTTAATAGAATGTTTACATGTATGAAATTGTTGTTAAATCTTGACTCACCCTTGTAATGATTGACCTGGAGGCTGGTCAACCATTTTCTTTAGTCGAACTTATAATATTGTTTTGTCAACTTCTTTGTTATGATGCCAACTAAGTTAAAGTTGTGTCAACGATTTGTAGATTAATCTTAACGTGTCAAGAATAAATTTGACGTTCATACGATACGATGATAAAAGATAAAATCGTCACCTAATGATCTTATCAGAATGATCTCACACATTAAGAAGGACTAAATTATAAATAGTTTTAATGGAACAGGTACAGATAATCTAAAATAGTATTTATATTTATCAAAAATCAAATCATATTTCACTATGATAAATCCTAGAGCATCTAATGTAAGCTTTTTAAAAAATTTGTAAAATTAAAAAAGCTCAACAAAAAAAAATTCTAATGAGTGGGGAGATAAGTTTTGAGATTTTTATTTTAAGAGCAGATTTGATTTTTCAAATTTACTTTTTTCTCTTGAAGATGGAGCAATTAATCATTGAAAAATTAATATTACATGGTTGACTTTTTAAAATCATTAATTATTTTATTTAATAATTAAATTATACATTTTTTTGAAAATAAATATATTTGATAAATTAAAAAAAATACAAATGATTAAATTAAATTAAAATTCATAAGTTAATTAAATATTAAATAAAAATTATAAATTAAATTAAAAATCATAAGTTCATTAATTTATTAATTAAAAATTACAAATAAATTAAATGAGAATTAAATAAAATATTAAGTAAAAATTATATAGTGATATTAAATGAAAAAATAATAAATAAAGATGTGTGATTTGTAATGTATGACAAAAAAAATTGTATGAAGGTTTTTTTTTTTATTGTGGAGAGAATAGTAGATTTTTTTATTTTTGATGTGATATTAATGTGACATATTAAAAATTACAAAAAAAACTTATGATGAAATTTAAGTATTAGAGATGTCCTTATCTAAGTATCAACTTGGCGTACTACGCCATGAGACATATCGAACATTAATGTTCTCGATTCACGAATAATTTGAAATTTATGTAAGAAATAATAAACATGCATCAATTTTATAACCATGTGCATTTGTGAAGAGAGATTCTCAAGCTTTAAATTTTAAGCCACTAATACAAAAACGTCTCTTTTTTATTAGAATGACTAAAGCAACGGTCTCTTTTTTTTAAAAAAAAATTATTAAAATAAAAAAAGGTTTCCACCCCAATTAACCCACGAAAAATTACATAGTTACTCAAATATACTATTCGAAATTGAATTTAGCTGTCACATGCATTAAATTCAATCGGTCATTCTGTTGTATGAACTAGACCAGTTGATATTATAGGTTTATAACTGCTGTAAAATTATAACGGTTACGACGTATAAATAATCTATTAAAAATATTTATATTATAATAGTTATGATTATACTATTATTATAATATGGATTTAATTTGTTCATCTAATATTTAAATTAGAACAGTTATAAAATTATAGTTGATACAACTCATGCTTGTCTGCTTAATATTCGAGTTGTGACAATTACGAAAAATTATTACAACTCAAATTTCTTCTATTTGAATTTGTTATGTTCAATAATATTTACATTGTATCAACTACTAAATTATAACGGCTACAAAATAGACTTATCATATTCATACAATTAGTCGGTCAATTTATTGGTACCGGCAACACAAGAATCAAACTTATATTTTGATGTTAAAAAAAGTTCAGAGTTAAGTCGTATAATAATCTAATGAATTGGTCAAGTGTGCACGTAGCTCAATCTGGAAAGTCCTTATAGGTCAACTAGACTAGATATTAGACAACGGAAGTCTCGGTAGATCAAGGACAACATGCAGGAAGTCTAGATAGGTTAGTGGATTAGACATTTGGTAAGATGGACTCGATAGGTTAGTGAAGGCCAAATATCGAGTCAAGAGAAAGTCTTAACAGGTTGATGAACGAATGATGAACAGAGAAAGCCCAAAACAGGCATGGAGGACTAGATATTTGACTGTTAAATTGAGGTAAGTTCCTGAAAAGAAGAACGATAAGTACGAGTCCTCATTATGAGGATAACTTTAAATATTGATCTGACTGAAGAAATCAATCGATTTTGACCGTTCTAATTGTCAGACTTATTTATGCATTTTATATCTAACTCCGTTTTACAAAATCATTATTATTAATATTGCTGCGTTAACTTCGTTTTGCATAAAACAAAAGCTTGGATTGACTGAAGGGTTTGGTCGATCGAACATGATGGTTCGATCCATCGATCCAGGCAGACAAGCATAGATAAGATCGAGATCCATTAAATAAGGAAAAAGAGATTCAGTTGACTGATCAGGAGGATTAGTTGACTAAACTAATATGAAAATGCAAAAGATATGATCTGATCCGGTGGTAAGCATAGGGGGACCCCCAAGGGCAGTGGTCAACGACACGTGGGGGTCAAAGTCAAGAGGATCAACTTAAGGGTCTTGCCGATCGGAGAGGTCCCAGGGTCGCTCGGCCAGGATAGCGCCAGGGCCGGCACGAAGATAGCTCAACCACGGGTCGGGCTTTCGACGCTTATGATTTGCCCATATAGAGGAGTTGCTGCGCCGAGCGGCCCGTCCACTCGGCTGAGCTGCAGATTAACTAAGGACGCATTCCCGTACGAGTATGTGCCTGAGAGGTCTTCCCGCTCGGTCCGGCACACCTTTACGCCCAACCGCCGGGGTGGCCAAGCGGCCCTCCCGCTCGCCTCGAAAACAAACAAAAGGCACAAAAGAGGGCAGAGGCGGTAGACAGCTGGCGATATCCTTCTCGAGCCAGGTGCCGCCGACGGACAGCATGGTCAGTGGCTGGACCGGACAGAAAATCGTATGAGGGAAGTTTCCACTGTCATGTTAAAGATATGTCCAGACGGTTGCGGTATGGCGTCATGCACACTTTTCTGACACGGCCATTCTGAGGTATGCTTTGGGAAGCGTGCATGTCTCGAGAAGTGTGCACACGCCTCCCCGGGAGTCTATATAAGACCCCCCAAACTTCGACGGAGGTATGCGATATTCTTCACTATAGTCGTAGTCTCATTACTCTGCTTCCACTTCATCTCGCCGTTGCCTGACTTGAGCATCGGAGGGTCGTCGCCGGGAACCCCTTCCCGGCTCGACTTTGTTGTAGGTTCGCTGGAGGTCCACGTCACCTTGGAGGTCATCCGAAGGCATCATAGAGTGTCACGTCCCCAGCGTCCGTCGACTCGACTCTCAGACAGGATCAAACTGGTGCCATCTGTGGGAAAACACCTGAATCCAAGCAGAGAAGATGGAAGGAGCTGGACGAACGCACGCCGTGACGCTCTCTCAAGAGGAGCTCGACGCTCTTATTGAGGTGAGAGCAGCAAAGATAGTGGAGCAGCAACAGCAAAAAGCGTTAGCCGAGCGGATGGCGCAGCAGGCAACCTCGGCATCGGGCAACCGAGCAGCTCAAGAAGATCGACCGGAGCAATACTCCACTTGGGCACAGAATAAAGGTCAGACCGGTACACTAGGAGATGCGCCGCCCGCCCCTATTCCGTCCCATCAGGCCCTGTTCCAGACTCCGTCCGAGCTAGCTCAAGCTAACCAAGGGTCATCTGATGAAACCCCCGCCCGAGATGTTAAAAAGGGCAAGGCACCTCGGACCAGTCATCCCCCGAGCGGATCAATCGCCAGTTCTCTGAGGCGATTCTACAAGACCCGCTCCCAAATCATTACGCCCCTCTAGCGATCGGAGAGTACAACGGTACAATCGATCCAGACGACCACCTCGGTAAGTTTGACAATGTTGCTACTCTCCATCAATACACCGACGGAGTCAAATGCAGGGTCTTCCTCACCACCCTGTCCGGCTCCGCACAACGTTGGTTCCGGAGGTTGCCGGACGGATCAATTCGGAGTTTCAAGGAATTCTGAGCGGCATTCCTCCACCATTTTGCCAGCAGCCGACGCTACCAGAAGACCATCGTCGGCTTATTTTTCATGAAGCAAGGGCCGAGAGAGAGCCTCCGAGCCTACATCCAGCATTTCAACCAAGCGGTCATGGATATCCCCACGGTCTCATCTGAGACCATGATGCATGTCTTCACTCAGGGCTTAGTCGATGGGGATTTCTTTCGCTCGCTCATCCGAAAGCCACCCCGCGACTACGACCACATGTTGAAGAAGGCAAACGAATATATCAACGTGGAAGAAGCTCAAGCAGCTAGGAGGAAAGAAGCCCCATTCGAGCCTTCAGCTCCGGCCGAGTGGAGGCCGCCAGCCAGCCATTAGCCACCAAGAGGACCTCGCGCTGAGAGAATGCACCCTCATCAGGAAACAAGGCCGCACGATGTCCAACATGTGGCGCCCGATCTACCCAAGCAAAAAGGAAAGGTATGGACTCCCATGTTTTGTTCGCTTCACCAGTCAACAACCCACAACACCCGTGATTGTCGGAGTCTTGGCCCGATTGCTCACCCGGCGCCGAGTAGCTATCGACGCCGATCACCATCGCTCGATCGACGCTATCAACACCAGAGTACTGGGCGACAGGTGGCTAGGGAGTCCCCCGAATGGCAACATCATGATCAGCCGAGGCCCAATCCCCGAGTCTCGTAGGAGCGAATGAGATCGTCCGCTCGGGAGGAAGAAAACAGGAGTAACACTGCGCGGGGCGAGATCAGCATCATTGCTGGTGGCCCAACAGGCGGTGACTCAAACCGAGCCAGAAAGTCGCATTCTCGACAGCTAAGGATCCATGCAGTAGGCTGTAGTCGGGAGCGGGCACAGGGCCCTGAGATCAGCTTCGGGTCCAGCGACCTGGAAGGAGTTGAAGTGCCGCACGATGACGCACTCATCATCCGAGCGGTAATAGCAAATTATACTATTCATCGCATATTCATTGATACAGGTAGCTCGGTTAACATTATTTTCAAGAAGGCGTTCGATCAACTGAAAATCGACCGGGCCGAACTGCTGCCCATGACAACCCCGCTATATGGATTTACTGGCAATGAGGTTCTGCCGATCCGGCAAACTAGTTTGGCCATCTCGCTAGGAGAGGAGCCGCTTCGAAGGACACGGACCACTAACTTCATCGTGGTCGATGTCCCTCCGCTTACAACGTGATACTGGGACGACTGGCTCTCCACGAGTTCCGAGCGGTCGTCTCGACTTTCTATCAGAAAATCAAATTCCCCGTGGAGGACAAGGTGGGAGAAGTCCGCGAAGATCAGCTGGCTGCCCGGCGATGTTATGTGGAGATGATTCGAGCTGAATCGAAATCCGCTCGAAAAGCGCCGCGCCTTGAGGTAAACACCATATCCGAAAAGCCTCCCACCTTAGTTTATGAAGAGAAGGAGGAGGTGCAGATCCGGGATGCCTGACCGGAGGCCACCACATTCATTGCATCAGACCTGGAAGCGGGCTCGAAGGAAGAGCTGATCAGGTGCCTACAGCGCAACCACGACGTCTTCGCGTGGTCAACGCACAAGCTACCAGGCATCTCGCCTAACGTCACGCAGCACGAGCTCCATGTCCGGTCGGACGCTTGGCCCGTCAAGCAGAGGAAGCGGGACTTCAATGTGGAGCAGAACGTCAGCATCCGAGCGGAAGTCGAGAAACTCCTGGAGGTCGGCCATGTATGGGAGGTGCAGTTCCCAAGCTGGCTCGCGAATGTGGTGTTGGTCTCCAAGCCAGGCAATAAGTGGAGGGTCTGCATTGACTTCCGGGATCTGAATAAGGCGTGCCCAAAAGACTTTTACCCTCTGCCCCGAATTGACCAGATGGTAGTCTCGACCGCTGGATGCGACCTGATATGCATGCTAGATGCATATCAGGGTTACCACCAAGTGTCGCTCGCCCGGGAAGACCAGGAGAAAGTGAGCTTCATTACGGTGGACGACATATACTGCTACAATGTGATGCCGTTCGGACTGAAGAACGTCGGTGCCACATACCAGCGGCTCATGAATAAGGTGTTCCGGAAGCAGATCGGGAGAAACCTGGAGTATATGTTGATGACATACTTATTAAATCAAGCAGAGCGGCCAACCTTTGTGCAGATATAGAGGAAACCTTCCAGACGCTGAGGACATACGGAGTCAAGCTAAATCCCCAGAAGTATCTGTTCAGAGCAAAGAGCGGTCGGTTTCTGGGGTACATCGTTACCGAGCGGGGCATAGAGGCGAATCTCAACAAAGTGAAAGCACTGCAGGACATGTCACCTCCCAGAAACATAAGGGAAGTGCAACGCCTTACCGGTCGGATAACGGCCTTGTCGTGGTTCATCTCCAAAACGGCTGATCGGAGCTTGCCTTTCTTCAAAATTCTACGCCGAGCCACCAAGTTCCATTGGGATGAAGAATGTGATCGGGCGTTTGAATAATTGAAGATTTATCTAAACTCCACATCTACTTATCCTCGACCAAACATGCTGTTGGCTCGGCGTTAGTGCGGTCGGACGACGAAGAACATCCAGTGTATTTTTTGAGTCACATTTTAAAGGATGTTGAATCCCGCTACACTGGCCTCGAGAAACTTGCCTTCGCGTTGGTCCTCGCCGCCCGGAGACTCCGGCCCTACTTTCTCGCACACACAATTGTCATCATGACGAACAACCCTTTGGGAAAAGTACTTCTTAATCCCGAGGCGTCCGGACGATTGATCAAATGGACAACAGAGCTCAGTGAGTTCGACATACAGTACCAACCCCGAATGGCCATTAAAGCTCAATCATTGGCAGACTTCGTCACCGAGGTGCAAAACCCCGAGCCCGGAGCTACTTGGAAGGTGTATGTGGATGGGTCATCCACGCGGCAGGGAAGCGACATCGGCATTCTGTTAATTTCACCACAAGAAGAGCGTATGCATTTGTCCATTCGGCTGGATTACCGCGCAACTAACAACGAGACGGAGTATGAGACCCTCATAGCTGGTTTGCAGGCCGCTCAACACGAAGGAGCCAGTAAGGTTCTAATTTATTCAGACTCACAGTTGGCCGCTCAGCAGCTCTTAGGAGCCTTCGAGATAAACAACGCAAGGCTGAAGCTGTACGCGGAGGCCTTCGAAAAGCTCAAGGTCAACTTCGACGAAGTCAATCTGCAGAAACTTCCTCGAGCGGATAACCAGGCGGCGAATGAATTGGATAAACTTGCGACTTCGATATCACCGATCGTCATCCAACAATCGATCGAGCAGGTATCCTTAGTGGCTCACATTGACAGTGATCCTGTCCGAGTGATGAGTGGATGGACGCTGGAAATGTGGCGCTCTCCGCTGTCTCCGGCTGGTGATGTGGATCTCCGCCGCTACCTGCAAAGAAGTTGGGCCGGGAGGAGTTTCCCGGCGACGACCCTCCGACACTCAAGTCAGGCAATGTGTAGGAAGAAGAAACAAGCAGTGGTTTGAGAAAAAGAAGCAGAAGAAGAAAATAGATGAAGAAAAAATCCCCCTTGGCATCGAAACCTGGGGGTCCTTATATAGGACCCCTGGGTAGGCGCGGGCGCGTTTCTCTAGGCGTGCACGTGTCTCCCCCCATACCTCAGAATGGGCCTGTCAGAAAAGCTTGTCTGACACCATACCGCAACAGTCCGAGCATGTCTCTGATGGGACAGTGGACACTTCCACCGTACGATACTCTGTCTGCTTCGGCCTCCGACCATGCTATCCTTCTCGATCCTTCTTGTCTCCTAACGCTTGTCTGTTCTTGGTATGTGGATCGGCCGAGCGGCCTATCCGCTCGGCTCAGAGCTTCTCGGGGGAAGCTCGCTCGTGTGCTCGGATGAGGGTGCCATATCGGCCTATGGCTCTGCCGAGCGGCTTATCCGCTCGGCACCTGCAGTCTTTTGAGCATCGGAAACCCGCCTATGGTCGGGTTGTCTTCCGTCCGGCCCAGGAAGCTCCTGGCCGAATGTCCAGTCGGCTTAACGCGTAGTTGGGCCGATACTCCGCTCAGCCCGGCATCCTTCCGTTCGGCGCGACCTCGGGGTTGACCTTCTTGCCCATTGACCTCCACGTGTCTTTGACCCTCCGCCAATGAGGGTCCCCCGTCCTTACCACTGGATCACATGTCTCCCCCTCAAGTCTAGTCGAAGGAGGCGTTAAGTCCGACTGACTGGACTAGTCGGCTAGAAATGAAATTGCCCTGCCGCTCTGGAATGTTCCTCCCCCGGTCGCTCGGCTCCTTCTGAACGCTGGGTTCACTTCCGCGTTGACGGTCAACGCTACGCCCATCGAATCTCCTCGGGATTTGTGCAAATCCCCACCATTAATACCAAGCACGTGCGATGCGCGTCGTAATGGTGCTCCTTAAATACGCCCCTATGACAGGATGCCACGTGGCACCTTCGCTGACATCAGCGTACGGCTTGGCGATGTGTTCGATGGGACATCGGCGGTTTGAAATGAACGGCTCGATGAGGGCCTCGGTTCCTGTGACCTGCATCGGACGGTTGAAGCCGATCGGGCTCGACCTTATAAAGCCCTTGCCTTCTCCCCCCACCGCATCTGCGTCTTCGCATGTCCCGTAACCTCCTTTGGTGCTTCAGTGCTCCGGCAGCTTTGGTTCTCCCTTTTCCGACGATTCTGTGTTCCTCGTCGATCTTCATTCTTCTCGGTAAGGTTCTTCTTCTTTTCTATCTTTGGTTCTTGTGTTTTCTGTTGGTTGCTACTCGGAAAACCTAACGGTTCTACTGTACAAAAATTTTGTACAAAGGTCTGAACCTTTTCCTAGCTACCATGTGCTCTTTTAATTTAAACTTGGATCGCCTGCGGAACTTAACACGTTTGATCCAAAGTTTAATTTATTTGTTCTTTTAGGTTTAGACTTGGATCTCCTGCGGAACTTAACACGTTCGATCCAAATCACCTAGGTTATTAATTCCATTAAATATTAATTTCCAAAATTGGCTTCCAGGAGTGCATGGCGAGGCACATGACCTTCTTGGATATGGGAACAACCACCACCGCCTAGACAAAGCCTTTTAAGGAAAGCTAATATTTAATTTCCTTAAATAACTTTAGGTCAACCAAAAGAAACAATCAAATCACAAGGAAAAGAAAAACAAAAGAACACAACATCGAAAATAAATTTGAAATACTAGAATCGCATGTCTCTTGTATTTGGTATTTTTACAAAGAAATAAAACTAGTATGATGCGGAAATTAAATACTAGTATACCTTTTCTTTTGCAAACAAAAACCTCTAGGTCTTCTACCGTATTCCTCTTCTAATCCCGGACGTTGTGTGGGCAACGATCTTCCGAGACGAGAACCACCAAGACACCTTCTTCTTCCTTCCTTCAAGTTTCGGCCAAGCATATCTTCTAAAGGATGAAAAACCTTTTTTTTCACCAACCAAGCTCCAAGGGATGCAAGCTTTCTCTCCTTCTTCCTCAAGCTAGATCCGGCCACCTCGTCCAAGCTCCAAGAGATAAAGGATTTCGGCCACACAAGAGGAAGAGAGAAAAGGAGAAGGGCCGGCCACACCAAGGAAGAAAAGAGGGAGAAAATAGAATAGAGTTGTTCACCATGAAGCCTCCTCTACCCCCTCTTTTATAATCCTTGGTCTTGGCAAATAAGGCAAATTTAATAAAAACTTCCTTAATTCTTTTGCCATTGAAAAAGAAAATTTATTTAATTAAAAACAATTTTCTTCTCATCAATTATAATGGCCGCCATATTAAAGCTACAAACAAGGAGAGTTTTAATTAATTAAAACTTCCCAATTTGTCTCCAGAAATTTATAAAAAATTTCTCCAATGATTTTCATCCCTTCATAATTGGTAAAAAGGAAATTTTATAAATTAAAATTTTTCTTTTAAACATGTGGATAAAAAGAAAGTTATCTCTAAAAATTAAAATCTCTTTTAATCTACAAATAAGGAAAGATATCAAATCTTTTCTTAATCTCTTGTAGAAACTTATAAAAGAGAATATTTAATTTTTAAACTCTCTTTTAAATCATGAACATGGTTAAAAAGGAAAGTTTTCTTAAAATTTAAAATCCATATTTTAATCAACAAATAAGGAAAGATTTCAAATTTTAAACTCTCTTTTAAACATGTAGATGATTTACAAATAAGGAAAGTTTTTACCAAAAATTTAAACCATCCTTTTAATCTACAAATAAGGAAAGAGATTAATCTCTTCTCTTAATCTTTTGTAGAAAGCTATGAAAGAAAATTTTTAATTTTTAAACTCTCTTTTAAAAATATGATATCCACATAAGAAATAATTTTAAAAAATCCTTTTTAATATTCTAGTGGCCGACCACCTAAGCTTGGGACCCAAGTTTTGGCCGGCCACCAACTTGGCTCATCCACTTGGTCTTGGCCGGCCCTAGCTTGGGTTCCAATCTAGCTTGGCCGGCCCCATTGGATGGGTAAGAAGGTGGGTATGTGGTGGGTATAAATCTCTATATATAAGAGGCTACGATAGGGACCGAGAGGAGGAATTGGTTTTGGTCTCCCGATAAAATTAAGCATCCCGTGTTCGCCCCGAACACACAACTTAATTTCATCAATAATAATTCATTCTACTAAAGAACTATTATTGAACTACCGCACCAATCCCAAATTACATTTTGGGCTCCTTCTTATTATGAGTGTGTTAGTCTCCCTATGTTTAAGATAACAAATGTCCACTAATTAAGTAAGTTGCTGACAACTCCCTTAATTAATATCTAGCTCCAAGAGTAGTACTACTCAACTTCATCGTCATGTCGGACTAAGTCCACCTGCAGGGTTTAACATGACAATCCTTATGAGCTCCTCTTGGGAACATTCTCAACCTAGATTACTAGGACACATTTTCCTTTTATAATCAACAACACACACTATAAGTGATATCATTTCCCAACTTATCGGGCTTATTGATTTATCGAACTAAATCTCACCCATTGATAAATTAAAGAAATAAATATCAAATATATGTGCTTGTTATTATATTAGGATTAAGAGCACATACTTCCATAATAACTGAGATCTTTGTTCCTTTATAAAGTCAGTATAAAAAGAAACGACCTCTAATGGTCCTACTCAATACACTCTAAGTGTACTAGTGTAATTATATAGTTAAGATAAACTAATATCTAATTACACTACGACCTTCCAATGGTTTATTCTTTTCCATCTTGGTCATGAGCTACTGTTTATAATTTATAAGGTACTGATAACATGATCCTCTGTGTGTGACACCACACACCATGTTATCTACAATATAAATTAATTGAACAACTACATTTATCATAAATGTAGACATTTGACCAATGTGATTCTTATTTCTAGATAAATATTCATACCAAAAGCTAGACTTTTAGTATACATCCTAACATTTTCTTTGCGTTTCTTTTCCGAGTTTTAGTCCTCTGGGCCCTGTTTTGTTCATCTTCTTCCTCGAGATCCCTGCCTCTTCCTTCGCCTTCTGCCTTCTCTCCCGTCCGGGCTATGGCTAGCTCTTCTCAACCTACCGAACTCGCTCTCGGCCCGTGGTATACCACCACGGAGTCGCGGTTCGATCGGCGTGATGCCGATATCCTGATGAATGCTTTTGATATCCCCTCCGATTTCGAACTGATCTTACCTTCACCTTCTGCTCGTCCGCACAAACCTCCGCGCGGTGCCTTTTGTGTCTTCCGTGATCAATTCGTGGCCGGTCTATGGTTTCCTGTTCACTCCTTCATCGCCAAAGTTTGCAACTTTTTTGGCCTTCCGCTCGGAAACTTAGTTCCCAATACTTTCCGCCTTCTTTGCGGTGTTATGGTGTTATTCAAAATACACAACATTCCCCTCCGCCCTGAAGTCTTTTATTATTTTTACTACCCCAAGTAGTCCGAGCTGGACACTTATTTGTTTCAGGCTCGGCCTGGTTTGGTTTTCTTTAATAAACTGCCCTCTTCCAACAAACATTGGAAAGAGAATTATTTTTTTCTTCGCCTTCCCGGGCCGATCCCATTTCGTACCCAATGGCAGATCGGACCGCCTACTTCTCCCGAGCTGAAGAAGTTCAAGACCCGACCGGACTATCTTCATGCAGTGAATCTGCTAGCCGGTCTGAAGCTCGACATCAACAAACTCCTTCCTGAAGAAGTGATGTACATATTTGGTTTGAGTCCGAGCCGGACTCCTCTCCCGAACAACTTCGGTAAGCACTTCACTTGTACATTTGCCTTGAGTTCTAACTGATTTCCTTCTTTTTTCTTTGCTGCGAATATCGTAATGGAGTCGGTGCTGTTCGGAATTTTGAATAAGAAAGCGGCCGCGCTCGAAGCGGCAGCGGCCAAGGAAATAGAGCAGTTGGGCATTACTCCGGTCGGCTCTCACGAAGATGAGAGTGAAGCGCAAGCGGGGGAGTCGGCCGCTCAGGCTTCGCTTATGGATGCGGCCGGCGGTGCAACTCCTAGCAAGGAACCGACCGTTCGGGAGGAAGACTCCGAACCGGAGGACGATCTCCCGCTCAACAAGAAAAGGCGGCGTGTTGAGAGACCTCTCCGGTCTGCTACCTCCGCAGTGCAACCGTCTGAGCGGGCGGCCTCCGTGTCTCTACGTGACAAGGTGCCATCGGTCGAGGCAGTTTCCTCCGACCAGACCCCTTCTCATCTGGATGCGCCCGAGGCCCCCATCGAAGCGGTGCCGGTCAGCTCCCTTCCTCCCCCCCCCCGCCGAGTCCTCCGCTCGGGCATTTTGTCTACAATATCCAGCCAGGCTTCTGATCCTTTGGCGTCCGCTCAGACGACTCCAGGCCGGCGTCATACTGTTAGGGCCACTCTGCACCTACCTGTTGGTGCGGTTAGCACTAACGATTTAACCCAAGTTTTGATGAATGACAAATCAGGTTAAGTTAGTCTGTTGTTGTCTAAACACTCTGATCGAGTGTGCAGGAAAAGTCCAGACAGGTCGACGGGCTGACCAGATGTTTGGCACGAAGCCCAGCTAGGTCGACGGGCTGACCGGATAGCTGGCGAGAAGTCCAAACGGGTCGACGGGCTGACCGGACGCTTAGCGAGAAGTCCAGCTAGGTCGACGGGCTGACCGGATAGCTGGCGAGAAGTCCAGACGGGTCGAAGGGCTGACCGGACGTCTGGCAGGTAAGTGAGGTAAGTCACTGGAGGGGAGTGATTACGAGCACGCGTTCCCGAGAAGGGAACATTAGGCGTCGATCCGGCTTAGATCCATTTCGGATATCTAAGTCGAGATCGTGACTAGATTCTGGTCTCGGAAAGACGGAATCTAAGTCATACTCTTTGCTATTACTTTGTTGAACTTTAATTATGCTAACACTTTGTTTTGCAGGATCTATTTTGTCTTGGACTAACCTTGTTTTGCATGAAAGTTGTTCGCTGGAAAAAGGTGGTCCGGGCGCCCGGGAGGCACCCGGGCGCCCTGGAGGCAAAAATTATCCTGATCGCGTGTCGCCACTTGGAGCTTGCTGGTTGGACTTGCCACGTCTCACCAGGGCGCCCGGAAGGGATCCAGGGCTCCCCGATCTTCATATAAAAGATGGGGCGGAGGTAGAGCTGAAGACACAACTATCAACTGAGAATCTACTGCTTGCTCTGCTGCTCTACGCTCCTGCGACGCCGCGAGGCTATTCCGACAAAGCGCTTTCTTAAGTCTAATTCTTCTTCTCTTGTCGGTATTTTAATTCTGTCAATTCCTGTACTTAATTATTTTGTAATTATCATTCGAATTGATAGTGATTGCCCAACAAAAGTACTCACGGAGTACGAGCCTTCGAGTAGGAGTCGTCATAGGCTCCGAACGAAGTAAAAATTACTGTGTATGTTCTTTTAAATTCCGCTGCGCTTAACTCTTTTCAACGTTATTTTTCGAATCGATATTCACCCCCCCTCTATCGACGTTTCACGATCCAACACTACCTACTGAAGCGTTCCTAGCTGAGTCCGATCGGTCGACGGCTCCCGAGCATATGATCACTATGAAGGGGCCCCTGGCTGAAATGTGGGCGGACGCTCGGGCCCGTGTGACTATGATACCACTTGGCAAGCTAGCTGATAGTCACATGCAGCAAGCCACCGGGGTAAGGTTTGCTCTTCTGTAGGTAAGTTTGTAGTTTCACCGATCGGCCTTTTAACATGTTTTTATCAGAGGTGGGTGGAAGAGATTGCGGTTTCCAACCGCTTGGCAATGGTGGAAGAGGAACTGAAGAGGCTGAAAGGTCCGAGCGGTCTGTCGTCCTCTCAAGGGCCTTCATATGCCGAGTTGCAGAAGGAGCTCGCAAAGACCAAGAGCCTGCTGGAGGCCGAGCGGAAGAAGACAACTGACCAGGCGTACATGCTCGACCAGTTCGACAAGCAAGTCAAAACTTACGATCGCAAGATTGAGCTGGCAACCACTCGGAAGAATATTGTCATCGCCGATTTGGATAAAAAGAATGTGGAGGCGAGGGATCTGGAGCAACGAGTGAAGGAATTGGCCGAGCTGCTGGATGGAGAGCGGAAAATCCGCTCGGATGAGGCGGCAAAGCTCAAGGACGATCTGAAGGCCTTGCAAGAGGCTCTCGACGCTTCCCGTGCCGCCTTCAAAGAATACCAAGAAGCGGAGCCAGACCGCGTCACCACCCTGAGGCAAAAATATGTCCGCTCAGCGGAATTTGTGGAGAAGGTGTGCGACCGGCTTGTCATCTCCTTCGAGTTGGCCATCACTGCCACGGCGGACTATCTGAAGTCCAAGGGTTAGCTCCCCGAGTCCGTTGTCATCCCTGCTTCGGAGCATGCGACACTTCTTACCACCATCCCAAAGCATGTTTTCAATTATCTTGAATAAGTACTTTCTGTAATTTTCCCGCTCGGCTATCTCTGAACTGTTGTATCTGTAACTTTTCCCTGGTCGACGGACTTTCAAATGGGACTACAATGCCACTTTATACGTCTTTCGTCTAACTTCCTTGTGCTTACGCCGACCGGCCTATCGACCTTTTTCTTCCTCCCGGGATGTTTTAACCTCGCCGATCGGTTAAACAACCTCCCACTCCGTGGAATTTCTGTTTGTTTCTATGAACTGTTCCGCCACTTTGGAGCATGCTAGCGTCTCGCTGCTGTGCTTATAATGTGCCGACCGGCCAGGGGTTTATAGTCGCCGGTCCGACTCTAGGGTTTAACGTCGGAGCTCGACGGTCTTCCGGTCAGAGGGTTTATAGTCGCCGGTTCGACTCTCGATATTTAACGTCGAAGCTCGACGGTCTTCCGACCGGAGGGTTTATAATCGCCGGTCCGACTCTCGATATTTAACGTCGGAGCTCGACGGTCTTCCGGCCGGAGGGTTTATAGTCGCTGGTCCAACTCTCGATATTTAACGTCGGAGCTCGACGGTCTTTCAACCGGAGGGTTTATAGTCGCCGGTCCGACTCTCGATATTTAACGTCGGAGCTCGACGGTCTTCCGGCCGGAGGGTTTATAGTCGCCGGTCCGACTCTCGATATTTAACGTCGGAGTTCGACGGTCTTCCGACCGGAGGGTTTATAGTCGCCGGTCCGACTCTCAATATTTAACGTCGGAGCTTGACGGTCTTCCGACCGGAGGGTTTATAGTCGCCGGTCCGACTCTCGATATTTAACGTCGGAGCTCGACGGTCTTCCGATTCGGCTGACGATGCCCTATACTTGCGCTAATTTTCTGATTTTTTACTCCTGCATTTCAGGTATACAGCCGAATGGAAAGTATACAGCATACATTACATTGACACACCTTTCACCCCGTCCGGTAAGGCTGGAGGTGGTTCGCGCTCCATGGTCGATCCAGTTGCCGTCCGTCTTCATCCTCCAGATAATAGGCACCCGAGCGGAGCTTTTCGACGACTCTGAAGGGTCCTGACCAGGGAGCTTTGAGCTTGCCCACATCTTCGACTGGCTTCAATTTTTTCCACACAAGATCGCCGACCTGGAATGCACTCGGGATCACACGGCGGTTGTAGTTCTGCTTCATCCTTTGCCTGTATGCCATCAGTCGGACATTGGCTTTGGCTCGCTCCTCGTCGATCAGGTCCAATTCCAGCTGCCTTCACTCGGCGTTGCCCTCGTCGTAGTTCTGTATTCGAACGAACTCCACACCGACTTCCACGGGGACAACCGCTTCACCCCCATATACCAAGTGGAACGGTGTTACCCCCGTTCCCTCTTTAGGGGGTCATGCGGATGACCCATAGGACGCCTGGCAGCTCGTCCACTCAGCTTCCTCCCATATGGTTGAGCCGAGCCCGAAGAATGCGAAGAATCTCCCGGTTGGCTACTTCGGCTTGACCATTGCTTTGGGGTACGCCACGGACGTGAAGTGCTGCTCGATGCCGTAGCCCTCGCACCACTTTCCGAGCTGCTTTCCCACGAACTGCCGTCCGTTATCAGAAATGAGTCGACGCGGAATGCCGAACCGGCAGAGAATGTGTTGCCATATGAATTTCTTGACCATCTGCTCGGTTATCTTCGCAAGTGGTTCGGCCTCGACCCACTTGGAGAAGTAGTCGACTGCCACTAGCAGGAATCTCCGCTGCCCGGTCGCCATGGGGAAGGGACCTACAATATCCATACCCCATTGGTCGAATGGGCAGGATACCGCAGACGCTTTCATTTCGTCTGCCAGCCGATGAGAGAAGCAGTGAAACTTCTAACAAGAAATGCATGTTGCGACAGTCCGAGCGGCGTCTTCTTATAGGGTTGGCTAGAAGTACCCGGCCAGCAGGACTTTCCTAGCGAGTGATCGCCCGCCCGGATGTCCTCCGCACGATCCTTGGTGCACTTCCTGGAGGATGTATTCCGCGTCTTTCAAGCTCACACATCTCAGGAGCGGACGGGAGAAAGCCTTTTTATAGAGTTGACCTCCCACGAGTGTGAACCGGCCGGCTCTCCTCCTTAACAAATGGGCTCCCTCCCGATCGGACGGTGTGGTCCCCGAGCTCAAGAATTCCATTATCGGTGTCCTCCAGTCGCTCGGGAAGGTGAGACCCTCCATTCGGTCGATATGCGACACCAAGGATACCTGCTCTATGGGTTATTGGATGACGATCGGTGATATTGAACTTGCGAGCTTAGCTAACTCATTTGCCGACTGGTTTTCCGCTCGGGGTATCTTCTGGATGATGACTTCCCTGAAGTGGTGCTTAAGCCTTTCGAAGGCCTCGGCATAAAGCTTCAGCCTCGCGTTATTTATTTCGAAGGCCCCGGAGAGTTGCTGAGCGGCGAGTTGGGAGTCTGAATATATTGTTACCCGACCGGCTCCCACATGTCGGGCGGCCTGCAAGTCGGCTATAAGGGCCTCGTTTTCCGCTTCATTATTTGTCGCCCGGAAGTCCAACCGGACAGAAAGGTGCATCCGCTCACCTTGAGGGGAAATCAATAGGATACCAATCCCACTCCCTCGCTGAGTGGACGATCCGTCCACAAACACTTTCCACAAAGCTTCGGGCTTGGGATTTTGTACCTCCGTCACGAAATCCGCTAAGGATTGGGCCTTGATTGCCGACCGGGGTTGATATTGAATGTCAAAATCACTCAACTCCGTTGTCCACTTGATGAGCCGTTCGGACGCTTCTAGGTTCAGCAGCACTCTTCCCAATGGGCTATTGGTCCTGACGATGGTTGTGTGCGCCAGGAAATAAGGACGAAGTCTCCGAGCGGCTAGGACCAAAGCCAAAGCCAGCTTCTCGAGCCCGGTGTAGCGAGATTCAGCATCTTTTAAAATATGGCTCAAGAAGTATACAGGTTGTTCTTCGCTGCTCGACCGTACCAATGCCGAGCCCACGACATGCTCAGTTGAAGATAAGTAAATACAGAGCGGCTCACCTACAGCCGGTTTGGCTAACACTGGTAGAGAATTCAAATATGCCTTCAGCTCTTCGAATGCCCGATCGCAATCCTCATCCCATTGGAACTTGGTAGCTTTTCGCAGAATTCTGAAGAAAGGCAGGCTCCGGTCGGCAGTCTTAGAGATGAATCTTGATAATGTCGTTATCCGACCGGTCATGCGCTGTACCTCCCTAAGATATTTAGGGGGCGACATATCTTGTACTGCTTTCACTTTGCTAGGGTTCGCCTCTATACCCCGCTCAGTCACGATGTAACCCAAAAAACGTCCTCCTTTTGCTCCGAACAAGCATTTCTGAGGGTTCAGCTTGACTCCATACTTCCTCAACGTTTGAAAGGTTTCTTCCATGTCCTTGAGAAGATCTGCTGCTCGGGTTGACTTGATGAGTATATCGTCGACGTAGACTTCCAAGTTGCGCCCGATCTACTCACGAAATACTTTGTTCATCAGCCGCTGGTATGTTGCTCCTGCATTCTTCAACCCGAACGACATCACTTTATAACAGTACGTGCCATCTGTCGTGACGAAACTGACTTTCTTTTGGTCTTCTCTGGCGAGCGGCACTTGGTGATAACCCTGATAAGCATCTAGCATGCATATCAGTTCGCACCCGACCGTGGAGTCCACCAGTTGATCAATCCGGGGCAGGGGGTAGAAGTCCTTTGGGCAGGCCTTATTTAGATTTCAGAAGTCGATGCAGACTCTCCACTTGTTGCCCGGCTTGGAGACTAGCACTACGTTCGCCAGCTAGCTCGGGAACTGCACTTCCCGTATGTGGCCGACCTCCAAGAGTTTCTCCACTTCCGCTCGGATGATGACGTTTTGCTCAGCGCTGAAGTCTCTCTTCCTCTACTTCACTGGCCGCGCATCTGGCCGGACGTGCAGTTCATGCTGCGTGATGCTTGGCGAAATTCCCTGCAGCTCGTGCGTCGACCACACGAGGACATCACAGTTTTTCTGGAGACATCTGATTAATTTCTCCTTTTGGCTTGCCTCCAGATCAGACGCTATGAATGTAGTGGCCTCCGGTCGGGAAGGGTGGATCTGTACCTCATCTTTTTCTTCATAAACCAAAGAGGGTGGTTTATCTGTTATAGCGTTTATCTCGATCCGCGGCATCTTCCGTGCGGACTTTGGTTCGGCTCGGACCATTTCGACGTAGCATTGCCGAGCCGCCAACTGATCGCCTTGCACTTCTCCCACTTGGTCTTCGACAGGGAATTTAATTTTTTGGTAGAAGGTGGAGACGGCCGCTCGGAACTCACTGAGCGCTGGTCTTCCCAGGATAACATTGTAAGCCGAGGGAGAGTCGACCACGATGAAGTTGGAGGTCCTCGTCCTCCTGAGCGGCTCTTCTCCTAGCGAAATGGCTAGTCGGACCTGACCGACCGGTAAAACTTCGTTTCCCGTAAACCCGTAGAGCGGGGTGTTCATGGGCATCAGCTCAGCTCGATCAATTTGCAGTTGGTCAAAAGCCTTTTTGAATATGATGTTGACTGAACTGCCTGTATCAATGAAAATGTGATGAATAGTGTAATTAGCTATTACCGCTTTGATGATGAGGGCGTCGTCATGTGGGACTTCGACTCCCTCGAGGTCCCTGGGCCCGAAGCTGATTTCTGGCCCGCTCGCCCGTTCTTGACTGCACCCGATCGCATGGATCTTGAGCTGCCTGACATTCGCCTTCCTTGCTCTGTTGGAGTCACCCTCGGTCGGTCCACCAGCGATGATGTTGATTTCGCCCCGGGATATGTTGTTTCTATTTTCTTCCTCCTGATCGAATGGCCTCGGCCGCTCCTTAGATCCCCGAGGATTGTTTTTGTGCTTCTGAGGATGATACCGCTCGGGTGACTATCTAGATGACCGCCGACCGGCTTCATGGAGTCGCTGTCGCCTATCGGGTGATGACGATCGACGACGACCACTCCGGGGAGCGGGGTAGGCGATAAGGGGAAGACTTCGGCAATCCCGGGTGTTATGCGTGTCGGTCCGATGGAAGGAGAAAAAACCTGGGGGTCCATAGCTTCTTTTTTGTCTTGGGCCGCTCGGCAGCTACCTCTTGGATGACATGTGACCTTGCATGTTGATGAGGGCGGGCTGCTTCAGCTCGCGGTCCTCTAGGCGGCTGGTAGCTAGTAGGCGGCTTCCGCTCGGCAGGTGCTAGTCGCTCAGTTAGAGCTTCCTTTCTTCTGGCCGCCTGGGCTTCCTCCACATTGATGTACTCATTGGCCCGGTGCAGCATATGATCATAGTCTCGGGGTGGCTTCCGAACCAGTGAGCGGAAGAAGTCACCATCCACGAGGCCTTGCGTGAACGCATTCATCATTGTTTCTGAGGTGGCCGTTGGAATATCCATGGTCACCTGGTTGAATCGCTAGATGTAAGCTCGGAGCGATTCTCTGGGCTCTTGTTTGATGGCGAACAGACTGACATTGCTCTTCTGGTAGCGTCGACTGCTTGCGAGATGGTGGAGAAAGGTCGTGCGGAACTCCTTGAAGCTTGAAATGGATCCGTCCGGCAGCCTCCGAAACCATCGTTGCGCCGATCCCGAAAGGGTAGTGAGAAACACCCGACACTTTACTCCATCTGTGTATTGATGTAGGATAGCTGTGTTGTCGAACTTACCCAGATGGTCGTCCGGGTCGGTGGTTCCGTTATATTCCCCGATCACTGGTGGAACATAATGCTTTGGTAGAGGGTCTTGCAGGATGACCTTTGAAAACTGGCGATTGATGCGCTCGGGTGAGGCGTCCGTTCGGGGCGCCTTGCCTTTTCTATGATCTCGCTTGGGTGCCTCGTCAGATGAAGATCCTTGATAAGGGTTAGCTGGCATTAATTCCGGGGTTGTACGGAAAAGGGCTCGGTGAAAAGGGATCGGGGCAAGTGGTGCTTCCCCTTGAATGCCGACCGGATCTTTATCTCGGCCCCATGTTGAGATATTCTCCGGTCGGAACTCTGCTGCCGCTCGGCCTACTGATGCTGACGTCGCCTGTTACTCTAGGCGCTCGGCTTGCGCCTTTTGTTTCTGCTGCTCCACGAGCTTAGCTGCTCTGGCCTCAATTAGAGCGTCGAGCTCCTCCTGAGAGAGCATCACGGTATGAGGTCTTCCAACTTCTTCCATCTTCTCTACTCGGATTCAGGTGCGTTCCCACAGACGGCGCCAATTTGATCCTGTCCGAGTGATGAGTGGATGGACGCTGGAATGTGGCGCTCTCCGTTGTCTCCGGCTGGTGATGTGGATCTCCGCCGCTACCTGCAAAGAAGTCAGGCCGGGAGGAGTTTCCCGGCGACGACCCTCCGACGCTCAAATCAGGCAACGTGTAAGAAGAAGAAACAAGCAGTGGTTTGAGAAAAAGAAGCAGAAGAAGAAAATAGATGAAGAAAAAAAATCCCCCTTGGCATCGAAACCTGGGGGTCCTTATATAGGACCCCTGGGTAGGCGCGGGCGTGTTTCTCGAGGCGCGCACGTGTCTCCCCCCATACCTCAGAATGAGTCTGTCAGAAAAGCCTGCCTGACACCATACCGCAACAGTCCAAGCATGTCTCTGATGGGACAGTGGA